>NC_133387.1:85286852-85611352 GCF_047511655.1 Castor canadensis
AAGAGTTAGGAAACCTCCTGCCCTGTTGGCATGATTGCAAAGACTGTGACTCCTGTTTTCCTCCCTGCAAAAGAGTTATCTATAGCCATTTAATTACGTCGTTTATTTTTAAAGCAAGAATGAAAGAACCGGGGATCATCTTTCACTTAAATTCAGCTTAGTGTGTTCTCAGAACATTAAACATTCTCAAGTCCTTCAGTTTTTGAAGTGGGGGTCCTCATTTCAAAGAAAATGGGTGCATTTGCTTTACCCTGTGGAATGCCACAGATTTTATGGTATAACTGTTTTCTTTTGTCAGATAGAAATAGAGTCCAAACCTCAAACACTGTCAAAAAGAAATAAGTATGCTCTGTGGGAAAAATAATAACTCTCAGACCATTCGGTTACGGAATAAATTCCAAATCTTCTGCTGAGCCTAGTCTGTACATAATGAAGACCCCAAAACTGCCTTAAAAGCTCAAATGGACACGATTTCTGCACTTAGAACTAGAAGATACTGAGGTGTTCTCAGGCAATTAAATTTTAATGCAATAAAAAGTGTTACTCACTGGTAAGATGGAAAAAGGACAGAGAGGAATATATCTAACAATTCACGTCGTCAAAGGTCAAAATAAGTGTGTGCATTCAGAGAGAGAGATGACTGTCTAGAGTAGAGAGAGTTGTCCCTTTAAGGGGGAAACCCACTCAGGGTTGTGCAGAGTTCCAGGGGTCTTGGTGCGTTCTGCCTCACAAGCATCTTCCTTATGTGCACACGCACGCACGCGCACACACACACTCACACTCCATCCGGGGACTTGGTTTCCCAGAAGCCTCCACTGCCTTGCAGTCTGAGGCTCTGAAGCTCTGGTTACTTGGTGGTACTGCCTTCCTGCTGATTTCAAAGGCCCCTACAAAAGAGGGAATTGCAGAGGTTGCTGAAGGAGGGAGGCCAAATCCTACTGGAGTGCAGCTCTCTTCCCTCACGTGGAAAGGATATTGTCAGTCTGGCCACTCTTTGTAACTCCACCTCCAAAGGACAGAGTCAGATCTTGTCTTGGACTCTCTGGGAACGCTGGAGGTTTTATGCTGTCCTTCTGGGTTCCCCCTAACACATTCCCTCATACCCCATGCTTTCCACTCCATAAAGCTGCAGTGGAGATACATAGAGTTGGTGCCCACATTGGCCACGGGACAGGGCGCTGACTCAGATGTCCACTCTACTACATCCCTAGCACTGCCTGGGTGGCAGCAAACACCAGGGCACTCCCACTTGGGGCAACTCCAACTACTCTGTCAACTTGAGGGAGTGCTGGCCCTTCCATAAAGGGAAAAAGATGAGTGCATGAATTCACAGTGAGACACACAGATCTGGACAGAGCTAGGAAAACAAGCAAGAATGTTTCTGCCCACATTGACCAGACAGATGTGGCTGCAAATGCAGACACTGAAGCCACAGACATGCTGGGTAGAGCATTACATGTGAGACTTCCCTGCTGTTTTGCACATCTGCTGTACTGATAGTGACTTAATTGCAGGTTAATATGAATGCTGAGCCCAGTCACTCTGTCAGGCTTCACTTGCCCCATTGAACGACTTCATACCCTCCCTGGATATTTCTGGAAAGTCCCAATGAGCACTACATTTGCTAGATACAAATCTACCCTTGTTCCCCAGAGTGTGGCCTTCCTGTGGGAGTCGATTAGCCACTGTACAGAGGGGTCACATCATAGCTGGGCTGCTGGGACTCAGAGAGAACACCTTCTCATCCTCGCTGTTGAGCAAGGCAAACTCCATCATGGTTCCTCAGTCCTCCAGACAGGGCCCTGCTTCCCTTGCAGATGAGTGCTGCCCATGTAGGAGTTGAATGTCATGAGTTCCACTTGGGGAAATGGCCCCTTACGTATTTGCCTGCACTCATCGTTCTATAGGAGTGTTAAGCTCTTTGGGCTTTGGCAAGGATGGGAGTCACCTGGGAAACCTGTTAGAAGGGTAGATTCCCAGGCCCCACCCTGGAAGGTCCTGAATCAGAAGCTTTGGTGAGGGACCAGGGAATCTGCTTTGAAACAAGCAGGTGGTCTAAATGACACCAGAAAAAAAAAAAAGGGATGAGACCACACGATGATGAGTCACACACACTAGGTTTGTATACAGAGGAGCCAGAAAGTGTTTGGGGGAACGTCCACAGCAAAAAATGTGATGAGTAAAAATGGTTAGTATGTACAGGAAGGACTAAGAGAGTAGAAAAAAGATATAAGGCATGAAAACAGTGTGATTCCTGGTGAGGAATCACAACATAGGAAATTAACACTGCCTTGCCCCTCCCAGCTTCGTTCCACCCAAACGGGGGCTCCAGGAAAGAACCCACCAATACGGCTTCCCATTTGTCGAGTTCTCTGCACACTTCTCCAAGCCAGCCAAACACAGCAAGCAGAGAAGCAGCGTCTGCTGGGATGATTCATCCCATGAATGGGTAAAATACTGAGCACCATGCAGAGCAGTTCAGAGATGGCATGTCTGCTGTCTTTTCACTTTGTGATGGAACCTTAGCTATTGGTACAGCTAACTCTCCTCTACCTGTGACCCTCCAGCCCTCCTTGTCTGCTGAATGACCGGGGTAAGGAATGACCTCATGAGGACCTGAAAACAGGGAAACACTGAAAAAAGGGAAAGAAGTGGATGTGAAAGTGTTCATGTTCTTTCAAATCTAAGAGTTGATTAAATTTACTGAAAAGTCAGTTTTTAACTCCACCAATCCTGGATGAGGATAAGCCACCCCATTTTCTTCCACTCCTCTTCTTTTGTGATGGATGTTACCCAGACAATCAGACATGGCATTCCTGTCAAATAGCTCCAAATTGTGCAAAAGCAGAGCAATGCTGTCCAATAGAAACGTGCAAGCTTCATATGAAATTTACAATTTTCTACTAGGCACATTTTCAAAAGTAAAATAAAAAAGAAATTAAAAATTAAAATATATTTATATGGCCCAATATATCTAAACTACAATGATTTAAACACATAATTAATACAAAATTCTAAATCCTTAAATTTTAGTATCTTTTTTACACTTATAACACATTCAATTTGGAATAGTCACATTTCAAGTGCTTGATAACCACATATGGCTAGTGGCTACCATAACTGACAGTGTAGGATTTTAATTACATGTCTTAGAATGGAGTGGGGAGAAGAAAATATCTCCTCCTCCTCTTCTACTGGTTATAAATAAGAAAGCATACTACCCTCTGTGGCTGCTGGCAGCCATCTTACAAAGTGATCTAAATTGGATCTTTGTGTCCTTGACGACATAACTAAGCTTTGCTCCTCCAGTGTCTGTCTGCCTCTGACATCCCAGTGATGGCAGATGGTACATTTCTCTATTATTTAGTCATTCTGAGTCGTCTAGCTTTCTGTTACAGGTCTTCAGAAAACATGTTAGTCTATAGACCTTCCCACCCACATTGCAGCCTCAAGTATTTCCCATCTTTGCTATAATGGGTTTGCTTGCCAGATCTTGAAAATGGACATAAGCCAAAGACACTTCTCTAAGCTACAAATTAGGAGAACCAATAAAATTTTAAGCCACTGTATTAAGTCACCTTTCCATTATTGTGAAAAAATACTGAAAATAAACTTACAGGAGGAAAGCCTTATTGTGGCTTACAGTTTCAGAGGTTTCAGTCCACATTTTGGGCCTTGTAGTGAGGCAGTACAGCATGGCAGAGAACATATGCCAGAGGAAATTGCTCACAACATGGTGAGCAAAGAAACCAGGAAGCAAAGAAAGAAAGGCAGAGGCCAGGGTCCCAATACCCCCCTTCAGTGACAGTTCTACCACCTCCCAGTGGCACCACAGGCTGGTGACCAAGCCTTTGATACATGGGCCGTTGGAAGACACACCAGATCCAAATTATAGCAGCCACTAATTTCTCTGAAGAGTTACTACTATTTTTTCTTTTGTTTGAATCATACTGTAGTATTTTCCTAATGAAGTTATATGAAATATTTTGGAAGTTAAAAAGTAGATTAATATCCTGTAAGCATTGTGCTTCAAAACAAAAAATAAGTCCATCCTTAAATATACATATAATCACCGTACAACAAAACAATTTGAATCCAAAATAAAATCAGTTAGGGTTCCATAAACAGGAAGAGCTCCTCAAAGGCCCAGAGGTTGCCTGGAACTCAGAGTCTGTGATGTGAACACTGGTAAGTGTTCAATGAGTAAGGTCACCAGGGCAGAGGGCTACAGCTGCTCACACGGTTTTTCTGCAAAGTTGCCAGGATTAATACATGCAGATCTCACTTAAGGGTTCCAAGCACTTACGCTTTAAAGGAAGAAAGACCTAAACTGACTGTCTGCATTTACACATAAAGAATTAGAAAAAAATCAGAACTAATCCTAAATCAGCAGAAGAGATAAAATGATAAAGATTAAAGAAACAAAGTAGAAAATAGAAAAACAATTTTAAAAAATTAATGAAATCCAAAGTTGGTTCTTTGAAAATATCAACAAAATTGATAAACCATTAGTTAGATTGACTAAAAAAAAGAAAGACTCAAATAACTAAAATGAGAGGACTTTATAACTGATTTCACAGAAATAGAAAGGATTATGAGAGACTATGAACAAGTTTACAGTAACAAATGGAATAATCTAAATGGGGTAGATAAACACACAACCTATCAAGACTGAATCATCAAGAAACAAAAAGTCTCAATGGACCTATCACTCCTACAGAAGATTAAATCAGCAATCAAAAACTTTGCAACAAAGAAAAGCCTAGAACCAGATGGGTTTCTGGTCAATTCTATTAAAAAATTGTTTTTTGTGTTGTTTCATTTTTTTGGTGACTGGAATTTGAATTCAGAGCCTCATGCTTGCTAGGCAGGTGCTCTACCACTTAAGCCATGCTCCCAGACCCCACAAAATACTCAATCCTCCTAAACTGCTCCAAAAACTTGAATAGGAGAGGACACTTCCAAACTCATTCTATGGGGCCAGCATTACGTTGATACCAAAGCCAAATGAATGCACTACAAAAACAAAAACAAAACAGTAGACCAATCCCTTAATGAATATTAGTTCAAAAAGCCATCAATAAAATGCTAGCAAACAGAATTCAATAGCACATTACACACAGCACATGTTATAATAACATGATTTAGTATGTAAGGATGATTTCTGTAATGTAAGGATGGCTCAATAAATGAATTCATTCAATAAAATATGTCACATAAGCAGAATGAGGTAAAAATACTACATCATTGTCACAATTTTACAAAACTTCACAATTTCTCATGGCCAAAATAGTCAACAAACTACAAGTAAAAGAAAACTACTTGAGGCTGGGTACCATTGGCTCATGCCTGTAATCCTAGCTACTTGAGAGGCTGACATCAGGAGCATCACGGTTCCAGGCCAACCCCAGGCATACTTCAAGAGACCCCCATCTCCAAAATTACCAGAACAAAATGGACTAGAGGTGTGACTCAAAAGTTAAGAAAAAAAAAAAGTAAACTACCTCGACATAATAAAGGGCACATATGAAAAGACAACAAATAATTCTCAATGGTGAAAGACTGAAATGCTTCCTCTAAAATCAAAAAGAAACAAGGATGGCCTCCATTGCCACTTCTATTTGACACAGTACTAGAAGTCTTAGCCAGAGAAACTGGACAAGAAAAATAAATGAAAAGAAAGGAATAAAGTTCTCTTAGCTCATGGCTCACATAATCTGATATATAAAAAACACTAAAGATTCCATTAAAAAAAACCTATTACAACTAATAAACAGATTCAACAAAGTTTCTGAATATAAAATCAACACACAAAAACCAGTTGCATTTCTATACACTAACACTGAACAACGTGAAAAGGAAATCAAGAAAAAAATATCCATTTATAATAGCATCGAGTAAACTTAGCCACAGAAGCAAAAAATCTGTACACTGCTGAAAGAGATTAAACATGCCAATAAGTGGAAAGACAGAGTAGAAGATTTAATATTGTTAACATTTTATACTATCTAAAAATCCATATATTCAATGCAATCCCTATCAAAATCCCAATGACTTTTTTTCAAAAATTAAAAAATCCATTCAAAAATCCATATGGGATCTCAAAGGGATATCGAATAGACAAAATAATCTTTTAAAAAAAAACAAGAATAAAGTTGGCAGTTGCCTATTTCTTGATTTAAAAACTTATTGGTACTGGCATAAAGACAGACATATAGATTAATGGAATAGAATAGAGAGCGTAGAAATAGACTTGCACATATATGGTTTAACAATTTTCAGCAGGGGTATCAAGACCATTCAATGGGAAGAGGACCACCTTCAATAAATTGTGCTAGGAAAACTGGACACAAAAAAAATGAAGTTGGACCCACCTTATACCACATACAAAAATTAACTCAAGAGGGATCAAACACCTAAACATGAAAGCTAAACTATAAAACTTTTAGAAGAAAATCATTGTGAAGTCGGATTTGGCAATTATTTTTTGGATATGACACCAAAAGCACAGGAAAAATAGATAAATTGATTGTTTAAAACTTTTAAACTTTTGTTTATAAAGGATACAATGAACAGAGAGAAAAGGCAACACAGAGGAAGGGAGAAAATATTTGCAAATCATATATCTAATAAAGTGTTAATATCCTGACAACACAAAGAACTTCTACAATGTAAAAACCAAACAACCTACTTGCAAATTAGGAAAAGACCTGAGTAGATATTTCTCCAAAGAACACAAATACAAATAATCAATCTATGAATATGTTTAACATCACTAAATGCAATAGTCTGACTGTAGTCCCCCAAAACTCATATGTGGAAATCAAAATCTTCAAGGTGATGGTATGAGGAGGTGGGGTCTTGGGACAGGTGATTGAGTCATGAAATTAGAGCCCTTCTAAGTAGGATTAGTGCCCTTGTAAACTAGGCCTAAATCAGGTCTTCTTCCCTGCCACCAAATGAGGTCATAGAAGAAGCTACCAGCTATGAGAAAGTGACCTCACTAGATAGACACTGAATGTGTGGGTAGCTTGATCAGGACTTCGCAGCCTTTAAAACTGAGAAATGACTTCTGATGATTATAAGCTATCCAGTTTATGGTATTTTTGTTATAGTAGTCCAAGTATACTAAAGACACTAATCATTAGGGAAATGCAAATCAAAAACATAATAAGCCCACTTTTGTCCTTAAACCTAGAATTGGCTCCACTTCAGAGAATTGTGGAATCAAACCTGTCTTTCAAAAAAAAACAAAAAACACACAATAAGATACCAACTCATAGAATAGCTACTATCAAAAAAAAAATAAATAAACAAAAAAAACCCAAAACAGTAAATAACAAATGTTGACAAGGATATTAGAAGTTGGAACCCTTGTGCACTGCTGCCGGGATTGTAAAATTCTGTAGCCACTATGGAAAACGTGGAGGTTCCTCAAAAAATTAAAAATAGAATTACCATGTAGTTAGCTCACAATTCCACATCTGAGTATACACTTAAAAGCAAATATTGAAGAGACACTTTTATACCCGTTTCCATAGCAACATTATGAAAAATAGCCAAGGGTCATAAGCAACCTGAGTCTGCCAATGGATGGATAAACAAAATATGGCATATACATACAAAAGAATGTTACTCAGCCTTCCAAAAACAAATTCTGACTCATACTGCAATTGAATGAACCTTGACAATCTTATGATAAGTGCCCAAAGCCAGTCACAAAAGGACAAATACTTTGTGATCCTGCATAGTGAGATACCTAGAGTGGTCCAAGTTCACAGAGGCAGAAAGTAGGATAATGGTTGCCATGGACTGGAGGTAAATTGGGAGTTATTAGTTAGTAGGTACAGAGATTAAGTTTTACAAGATGGAACAAGCTCTGGTTGTTGGTTGTACGACCCTGTGAAGGTACAGAACATCACAGAACTATTCACTTAAAATGTGTTGATATGTTAAATTTTATGTTACTTGTATTTTACCACAATTTCCTTAAAGTTCAAATTTTGTTGGTCTTAGAAGATATAGTCATCATAACTCAAGATATTCATTTCAAGTGTTAAAACTGGGCTTCTTATTTTAACACTTAATCAAGAGTATCTCCTTTGGACTGGTGGAGTAGCTCAAGCAGTAAAAGCACCTGCCTATCAAACATGAGGTCCTGAGTTCAAACCCCAGTGCCACCAAAAAAAAAAAAAAATCACCTCTTTAAAAAGGATGAAGGAGTCCAAACAAGATGGTTTTCCAAATTCCAGAAGGAAGTAATATAGTACTTACACTGGATTCTTTTCTCAGGGATATTTGTGACCTTGATACTTATCGTATCTCCTTCTTTAGATCCATGTTCTTTACTGAGGGTCTATTATAAGCAAGGCACCAGGATATGAGGAAGTTCTAGAGTTGCATCTATCCACCTCCTCATGTTAAGAACCTACACTTGAGCTAGACCTTGAATGGTGAGTAGAACTTGCCAAGTGGCAAAAGATGGAAAATGGCATTCTCAGAAGTAGAAAGACCATGTGCCAAGGCCTGTACTTGTGACAAGGCAGGACCCATCCCAGGAAATGTAAGACACCTCAAATTTGACTGAAGCACTAGGTGCATGGCATGGAAAGGTGGAGGCACAAAGCCAGGGAGAACAGGTTTCTAGCTCTCTGCCCTTCCTTATTCTCACTTACACAAGCTGCCTTTCCAAAAATAGTTCAGCAGTAGTAGAATCAGATATCTGTAAGTCTCTCTGCGGTTGGGTGAGAAGACAAGGATGAGCATCTCAGGTCACCACTACCTTATCCCAATTCCACAGCACACTCATCAGTGGTCTCACTCTTAATCTGGAATGGTACCCACAGTCTTGTATACTCAAGATAGCTCTATGGCAATACAGACCAGTAGATCAGGATGGCAGAAGAGATAAGTCTCTTTAACATTCCTAGCTTATGAAGTTGCATTTTGCATGCTTGTGGCTGAGCCAGGTGGAATATACAGCGAACAAAAGCTTTACCACTTGTCAACTCTAAGAGGTGTATGGCTAAAAACCTAGAATACATGTTTAGGTCATGCTGAAGCTCACTTCTAACTTTTGCAAACTGACACTTTTAATTTCTCTGTGCCAAGAATCCAGCACACACTATCATATTTTGCTTTAGCAAAGCAAGAATGTTCATTCCTGTTTAAGATGAGGAAAATGTGACACGGTAACTAATCCAACATCACCAGGTTAGAAAGAAGCAGTGTGAGATGTGAGCCCCTGTGACCTCCCTACTACATCATCTTACGACCACATTATGCTGGCTAATCACATAATAGGTATTTACTTCCAATGTCTCATTTTGCACTTAGATTACATACAGTTGAGAAGTCAAGAAATTGCTTTACAAAACAAGAATATTTATAAAGTCAAAATGATATTGCCCACAAATTCTAAGGATATTGTGTGCATAAAACTCAACAAAGTTGCCAGTAAGAAGGTCTCATGGGACACTGACTATTAATTTTGAGAACTTCTGATAGTATCAGAGAACTTCCGGGATTTCCATCTTGTTCTAAGAATCAGGTGTCCACCATGATATCACATTTGTTTCCTGAGTACCCAGTCAGTAGATCTTGGAACTCTCTCTAGTATGAGGCATTCAACAGCAGTGGTCCCTTCTGGTGGAAAAAGGGAAGTCATGGAAGGTTCTTGCTACCTATGGGTAATTGCTATTACCTGTACTTGAATCAAATTGATTTGGGTTCAGTGCCTGTCCATTCTCAGGAGGAATTCCTCTTGGGATGAAGAATGTGGTTTCACTCTCGACAAACCTGACCTACCTAGAGTGTCTATCCTAAATTGTCTGTTGGTTGGATACTAAGTATGTCTTCAAATCTTTCTTTCAGAGACACATTTTATTTTAGCAAAATTGTTGTATAATTCTTGCATTGAATTTTCTTCATTACTATAATTATTGTTGTACTGGGGGTACAGTGTGACATTTACAAAAGTGCTCACAATATAGCATGGTTGAATTCACCCCCCTCCATCATTCTCCTTTATCCCTCTACCCCCCATTCCTGGAATAGTTTCAACAAGTCTCATTTTTCATTTACATACATGAGTGAACTCTCAATTCCTACATTTGCCATATACTAAAGAGGGTGTGATAATTTCTCTAAAAATTTAGGTTATTATCCAAGTAATTAAAAAATTCTCATTCTATATAAATTTTCCTCATAAGTACATAAATGTACACATCTCAATATTTTCTTCTACTATTATGAATAAGTTAACATATATGTGGCAGGACTGCAACACAACTCATATTATTTTCCTTTAGGGTTATAGTCACAAATAAAATCCAAACCACTAAATCCAAGAACCTCATTTTAGAACTGATTAAAACATACCAATGAAGGAGTTAGAAAGATTGATTTTGTTGTAGAGATGATGACTATTACATGAAATTCAGGGAGTCAAAATGATAAATTGGGGATCAC
This sequence comes from Castor canadensis, assembly GCF_047511655.1. Lineage (NCBI taxonomy): Eukaryota > Metazoa > Chordata > Mammalia > Rodentia > Castoridae > Castor > Castor canadensis. The sequence continues at coordinate 85,297,323 of NC_133387.1, forward strand.
TGTTCACTCTAAAACCAAGTACCGTTAGAGTGGAGTCACACAATGTGCCACTGCCTGGGAGAAGAACACTGGCCTTCTAAGTCAGGCTCCACCTCTTCTGATCTATGTGGCTTTTGGATACTGATCAGTAAAACAGATGAAAACGTCTCCTTGCTTCCTACCTCATAGGATTGTTGATGAAGAGTAAATGAGATAATGCCTAGAATGTGCTCAGAGAGCTACAAACTGCCCTGTGGAAGGCAGGGATATTTAGTTTTTTGCAGAGGCTGTTAGCATTTACACTGCATTAAGGAATGCTAGAACTTTATGCATTCAGTTAATCCTTTAATAACCTGCCATTAGGCCACCATCTCTGTATACCATGACACATTCTAAAGAATGTTTCAACTTAGATGTTCAGAGAACATGGAGGTAAATTCACAAATGAACTAAAAAATGAATTGCCACATTTCATGTCTATAAACCCTATCTTCCCTGGTCAACTTCATTTATATAATAGATTTTTTCCATCCCCCTCCACCCCATGCCTATATGAGGAATGTTTTAAAAATCAAATCATATTTTAAATATATAGGGTCATTTCACATTAAAAGGTCATGCAGAGGTCAATCCTTTGGGAAAGTGAATTATTATCCTTAATCTGTTGTGCAAATACAGATTTTTAGTCCCTGGGTTTACTTGAGCTATAAGATATCCTTGAACTACAAGTAGGCCTCGGGAGTAATTTATTCCTCAGCTTCAGCTAATTCAGTGCTGTTCTCGATGGATGATTGCTTCAGCAACAGCACCTGGTAACAAGAAGGAAAGCACTGGATCAGGTCTCTGGTGCCATGGTGGTGGGAGAGGTGACTCATTCAGGTCTCAAACACTGGACTGTGGCACTCAGGAAGCAATTGTGCCCTTTCATGTGAAAGGTACTCTTAGTTTCTTAGTCATAACCACCTAATGTACTATACTAATTCCAAATAACACAGTTTTCTTAACTGCAGTTTCCTAGAGACAGATATTTTATTTGTTATTAAGCATATAATTTACCTGTGTAAAACTATCACATGCAGTTTACAAGTGCAACATAAACAGGAATTAATAGAACAAATATTCAGAGAAAGGAAACAATATGCACTTAGAGGATTATGTACCTACTCCAAGGATTAAATAACATTCCCTTCTTAATAACTAATTATGCATTGATTCCACACTGAGTGCTCAGCAGTGTGCTGAGTCATCACTTTAGGTAATCAAATGACATGAATATGCATGAAAACCATGTATTATTAGCTGTTCCTCCTCTATCTTCCTCTCTTCCAAAAGACTTTATCAGCATTCTCCCTGCCCCATACCCCTTTTATATTCCTTTCTTTTTGAGACTATATAGCCCAGGCTGGCCTAGAACCCTCCATTCTCATCTGGAGTGCTGGGATTGCAGCCTGAGCTACCACGCACAGCTTATCCTCCTTCTTGCTGAAGACGTGTGCAGCAATCTTTTAGCCAGGGAAATTGAGAAACACACTATAGTAAGAGTACCTGGGATTTGTTTCAGTCATGTATGGTAAAACATGCAGTCTGTCATACTAGAAGTTGTTGTTTTAATATACTTACAGATCTTTAGAAACAAGAGGCATGGCACACCATGTAGGACCACATGGAAAGCACCAGGGTTAGTCAGCAGATGGACAGAGTGAAGGAAAAACATGGACAAGAACTTGATTGTGGTTCCCACAGGGAGAAATATGTAAGCAAATTAACCAGACTCAGGATTGGCTAGTTTGAATAATCTCCATGGACTCTGGGAAGTAGGGGCTGTCCCTGGCTGGCTGGTATGTAGCCCAGTGATGATTAAGCTGGAGAACAGTGGCCCACTGTGCAAGAACTCAACAGAGGAGGTGGCTGGGGTTATGGCTCCCATTGGTTTGCTTGCATATGAAAGGTGTACTCAAAGGTGAGTCTTTTGTTTTCTCTAGGAATTAGTGGGTTCTGGGAAGAGCACTGTCCAGGGTCAGCAAGGCTCCAAGATGTCAAATACCCATAATACAGGATGAAAAGACATGATTAATAAACACATGAACTATAATTCTCTGCCATTATACAGGAAATCAGGGGTTAGATCCAAACACACCCTTCCCCACACCCCTCATTCACATGACCAAGAGTCTTCTCAGGAAGAGTCTTTCTGAGAATTTGGTAGCAATGGAAACTGGAGTTATGGACATAAAAACTTACTTTTTAAGACTTTTCAGTGAATAACCATAAAACCATTCATTTGGACTGAAAATACTGGAAAGTCCCCAAATTAGAGTACTTGTCAATCTCACAAGTGATGTGGTCAATTGAGGAGATTTAAATTCAGCTACATGTGTCTGAAAATCAAATTAACAATAGTTTAACAACATGCAAATTCTGGAAGTAGATAGTCCAGGATAGATATGGCACTCTGCTCCACCAAGTCCTCAGGGATCCAGGCTCTTGGAGCTCAGGCTAAACTATCTCAACATACTCTTTTGTGGTCCTCATGATCCAAGATGAAGGAAACCATGTTCCAGGCAGCAAGATGGTGGAAGAAACACAAATGAGAGATTAAGAGATGCATGCCAGTTGCCTTTCAAATATGATGCCCAGAATTATCATGTGACACTTCAGTTCCATCTCATTGGCTGGATCTTAGACAAGGTCATATCTAGATGCAAAAGCCTGGAAAATGTAGTCATTTAGCTCAACTAAAAATCAAAGGCTCTTAGGTTTGCATTTGGAAGACAAATAGTGATCCCCAACACCATGCTGCTTTGAGTTTCTGTCACCCCTTTATATTCTCTTTTATGATATCACTACCTCCTCCAAAAGGAATAGCCACTTCTCAAGTCAGAAATCTGTCATCTTAACCTTTATTTTTAACTCTCCAAATTCAGGCCAAAGCTAAAACTGGTTTATTCTACTGTCTCAAACTCTTTTGAGCAATTTCACAGAGGGATTATGTGGAACCAGCTATCTGATTTACCATCCTCCAGACTTACTGCCAATGCCCCCAACCCAACACTTCACACACCCATTCCAGATCACTTCCTTCCTTGCACCTGGAGTCACCTGACCATGTCTCTTCCTGCGTAGGGCTCTACAGGGGCCTCTCATGGCCTTATAAGGTCCAAAGGCACTGGCATGGCATAGGAGGCCCTCCATGATGTGTGGTCCCTGACTCTCTCACCTCATCCCTTTTGTCCTTATTCCTACAAACCTACCATATACCTTGGTGACTCCACACATTTGTGCATGCTGTGTTATCTAGAATGTTCCTCTCTGAACTTTCAGGAGCATCTCACAGCTCCTGTCATCCTTTAAGACCCAAGTCTAGAGTATCCATCTTTAGAAAGTATTCTTTTTGATCCTCACTCCTGGTGTCAAATGGGCATTGTTTCCTTGGTGCCATCCCAACCTTGTGCATATCATCTATTCCTGTATGGTACAATGATTTGGATATGTTTATCCATATTAGGTTCTTGATTTCTGTAAGATAAGAACTATGCCTTACTCATCTTTATAGAACTAGTACTAACTGTGTTTGCCAAGTACACATATCCTCAGTAAACATTCACTGAATAAGCAAGCCCTTTGCTGGTGGCAGATGCCCTCCTAGCCTGGAGTACCTGCAGCACATCAGCATGCCTGCACTCACTGTCTCTTTGCCATTGAGTAGCAGTTGGTAGATGTCACTGGCCAGAACCTCAACTGTGACCTGGGCTCTATACTACTTGACCAGGGGTCTGGCTCCAAAGACAGCTATTTGGAGGCACATTCACCTACTTGTGAGAGTTCGTTTGTAAATCAAGGTCAAAAGCCACCATTTCACACCAAACATTTCAAAGTCAAATTACGACCTTTGTGGATGAAATAACTAGCCTTAGTTTTTGCAGTGTAGTTGGATGGTGACCCTACCCTAAAATGTACTATTGCAAAGATATCTCACATCAAAGTTTGTGCTGTCTGCTGTTAAGATTCAGATTGTGTGTGAATTCTGCACCTGCTACCCCAATCAGGAAGCCTTCCGTGACACCTTTTCAATCCATACAATGACAGTGACACTGCAGATTTTGTTTACTCATTAATTTTTGGTGTTAGGGATTGAACCAAGGGCCTGAGCAAGATAAGCACACTGTGTACCATTGAGCTATACCCCCATTCTCCAAAATTTGTAGGGGAAGGTAGATTGAAGTTACATGATGTGTTAAGACACCAGATGGTAGTAACACCATCAGGTCTGGCTGTTTCCTTGGCGCCTGGTTCCCAAGCCTGCTACTGAGCCCTACAAAATGGTCTTTGAGAATTCTGGATTGGAACCCTGGCTCGACATCCTGGCTTTGCCATTTGCCATCTTGGCAATAGTGGGCAAATTACTCTTCTGCTTTATGTCTCCATTTCCTTATCAGTTGGGGATAATACACCAGAATGACTTGATTGTGTGAATTAAGCTAGATAATGCAGGTAAATTGCTTAGTATAAAGCCCGATCCACTAAGCGTCTCATAAATGTTTACTATTAATTCTGTTGTGATTTAGACTCAGCGCCATGGGGCCAGACTGCCTGGGATTGAATCCTGGTTCCATCATTTCATAGCTGTGTGTCCTAAGTTATTTATTTTCTCTGTGTCTGTTACCTCACCTATAAAACAGAGATAATATTAGATTATTGTGAGGAATAAATGAAGCAAGGTATGTAAAGGGCTTAATACAGTGCCAGGCATATTTTAAAAAAAATACAGCCTCCAGATTGGTGCTGTTTGAATAGGATACACAGGATCTCAAATAGTGATACTGATAGAAGTAATTAGGGTTAGAGTTAATACTGGAAGTATAAGTAAGCAGCAACACTATTACTTTTTACTACTTAATAGCAGTTTACATATATTGCATGCTTACTCTGCTGGCACACAGCATGAGTAGTTTTCCTGCTCTCTCTCCCCTGTGCTCTGTAAAATTCACCTGATCTCCCCAAGAGAATGATGCTGAACCTAGCCAAGGACTGAGCAGTCTTTTGTTCACCAGCATAGCTCTATCCTTTTGCATAGCCTGGTACACAGTAGGTGCTTAATAAATATTTGTTGCAAGCATGAAATACAACAGGACTACCATGTTGCATGACCTAAGGAGTTATATATTATGCACATGCCATTCCTAGAACAATGTTCTCCCAAATTTGAGCTGTGTTCATGCAAGCTATGAAGGAGGCCTCACAGTTGTCTACAATAGTGTCTGAGAATGAACGTGTCAGGATTATAGCTGCAGAGTGGCTCACTAACCTTTTTTTTTTTTGGTGGGACTGGAGTTTGAACTCAGAACTTTACGCTTGCAAAGCAGGCACTCTACCAATTGAGCCTCACCTCCAGTCCATTTTACTCTGGTTATTTTGGAGATGGAATCTTGCAAACCATAAACCTAGGCTGGCCTCAAACTGCGATCTTCCTGATCTCAGCCTCCCAAGTAGCAAGGATTACAGGCATAAGCACAGGTTCCTGGCTTCTAACTGTATCTTAATTATCTTATCAAAATATGCTGGCCTTTAGAGTTGATAATCCCAAATAATCATAATATTTAATCACTCTTATTTATATTTCAGTCACCTAAAACTATTGATTTTTTTAGATTAAAAACACAAAAATGTTATGTATTAGTGGGGTACTGCTTGATGATTTGATACATGGTAAAATGTTTAAATCAGGTTAAACATATCCTTCTCTTCCATCATTTATCATTTCTGTAAATCCTTTCACATTACATAATGGTCTACTGTATTATCCACTGTTTTTGCAAGTGACAGGATTTCATTCTTTTTATTGCTGAATAGTATTCATTGTGTATATGTACCACATTTTCTTTATTCATCATCAAATAATGGACAGAGAAAATGATCTCATATCGATCCATATATAGATCCCATATCTTGGCTATTGTGATTAATGCTACAATAAGCATGTGAGTGCAGATGTCTCTTCCACAGACTGATTTCATTTCCTTTGAATAGAATGAGATTGCTGGGTATGGAAAAAGTGATCATTAAGTCAATATAAGAAATCTTTTTATCCCTCCAGAACAGCCTTTGGTATGATTCTGTCAAATATCACTTACAATCAGATAATATCATCACATATTTATTGTGCCACTCCACCTGTCACCTCCCCTTCTAAAAACCATGTAGTTTGGTCTTTAAATATGTGTTTCCATAGCTGTCACCATTCCCTATAAGAACTTTGAGAATCTATGTGTCCCCAGCACATATTTAAACATTTTTCATAAGTTTAAATAGTTGCAAATTATATAATTTTTGGCAAATGAAAATATTAAAATTTTAAAATAGAAATTCTTAAATATGTATCCTATGAAACTTAAATGTCACAGTAACTGATGCCAACAATTATCCATTTAAAAATACATGCACAAGCTCTTATCTAATCATTAGAATCTTTGTAAGTTCCTTTTTTCTTAAAAATTATGATTCACTGTACTTTTCCCTACATAATTAGGTTTTTTGTTGTTGTTGTTGTTTTGCTTTTTTATTTTTTTATGGTACTGGTGATTGAGCCCAGGGCCTCCTTCATGCTAGGCAATTGCTGGACCACTTAAGTCACATTCCCAGCCCTTTTGTTTTGTATTTTGTTTTTGAGAAAAAGTCTCACTCACTCTGCCTGGGCTGGCCTCCAACTTAGGATCCTCCTGCCTCTGCCCCCCTGGGGCAATATCTTGGGGGCAATATATATACTATCACATGTGGCTTCCCTAAACAATTTTTATCATGATGTAATTTTTTTATATTTAAAAGCTTTTATTGATTACTTTATCAAACTTCTCTACAATCAAAATACATATATGAAATGTGATTTAAATTTGTTTAATTTCCCATTACTATGATGTTCCAAGTGTTTGAATAGTTTTTCAAGATTGAGACTTCATTACATAATTGAGCGAAATAATTTAAAGTTTTGAAAAATAATTATTAAAGGAAAACATTTCTGGAGTACATTTCTTTATGAGGTTAATGGGAAAATTATAGGACTTTGATTAAAGAATCAACATCATGCATAGCACATTCTTGCTTCTGGGCTAAAAATCAAGAATGCTAGAATGGAAGCCCCCACAGGACAGAGACTGTTGTGTTTACTGCTGTAGCTTATTACATAGAACTATTCCTGACACATAGTAGGCTTCCATAAATGTGTGCTAGCCAATGAAATTGTCCTTCTGATATATCCAAGGCTTTTACTCTGTGGGCAGGGCACTTTAATAAGATGCGGGTTGGGGCAGGGCATTGCCCTTTTTTGTAGAGTAAGAGAAGGAAGACAGGAAGGGATGAGGTAAGAGAAGATAAATAACCCAAGCCTAGAGGATTCTGAGTTTTAGAACTTGTTGATAGGAAAGTTGAGGACACATAATCGAACCCCCCGCCCTCCTCTGCCTCTCAGGGTGAGCATGTCCTAGTTCAAGTTCCAATGCTATTGTTTTAATAGAGAGAAGTGTTGGTGTTGGGAGAAGCTAGAGGAAAGGCTCCTTTCAATTGTCATCATTCCAGGCTGGAAGTTTCCCAAACCAGGATCAACTAAAAAAGAAATGTTGGAAGAGAAATGAGTACTTTCACTCAATCCCACAGAAGAAAAACTTGGAAAGCAGCTATGTGGAAGGGTGTGGTTATTTCAACTTCATATCAGACATCAAGGAAGCCAACACTAGTGAAAAAACTTGAAATTATATTAACTCTCAATTCAAAATACTTATATATTGGCACACAGACTGAGATTAGGACTCACAAATTCACTCACATTCAAATATTTGTGGAATAGCCACTATGTGTCTGGTACGGTACTGGGTGATGGGATATAGCAACAAATTACCACAACTGGACTGGTCCTTCTGGAGCAGAGGATTGAAGCCCATGTGGCCAGTAACCCAGGCATTGTACTGTAATACATTTTCAATAAATTCTATTTCTGAAGCAAAAGGAAGTCTCCTGATTAGGATTGGGGAGAAGAAAAGATACGGTAGTATAAAATCTCCCACTACTTTGTGGTTTTCTAGTCAAACTCAAATTTTCGAGGTAAATTATCCATAATCCATTATATAGTAAAGTGCCTCAAATGAGTTCAAATCCATCCTTATATGCTAGAAAAGACAAGCTGAATTCAATTTCCAGTTTTCATGGCTTCAGATAAATCCTCATCAGCTGTTCACATCAGATAGCTTAACAGGCCAAGCTGGTCTTACTTTTCTCTGATCCCCAGCTATGACATCACAGCACCCTAACAAACCAGTTCTCAATGGCCTTTTAAAAGCTGTATCAGCTGTCTTTCCTCTTCCCTAACACACACACACACACACACTCACACTTAGGAAGACTGAAAAAACTGAAGGCGTATTTTCCATAACACTTCAGCTGATGGTAATACCTTCAGTATAAATGTTGACTCACTGGAATGCAGTAGGCAACTGGAAGTGTAGTTTCAGAAATGAAACACAAAGCCCCTATCTGTAGACAGTGGTTCCTTCCTCAAGGGGCTGCAAGAGGAGTGGGGGGTGGGGCTCACCCTTGCCTTTAGGGCTGAGCATATCTATTTGACAGCCCACAGCACAATCAGAAAAAGGATTTTATGGGGATTCTAATCAAAGTGCCATTTCTACCAGTGAAGACCAAACCCAGGTCCTGCTCAGAATTCTCTGCTAGACACCAGCCCATGCGTGAGTGAAAACAGTGCTCCCATGTCTTCCCCTGAGAGTGCTTACAATGTCTCTAGTTACCCATACTTTCCACCCCAAGCACAGGGCATGTGCAACCGAACCTTCAAGCAGAGATACCGGGTGACTTTTAACTTTGATTAGTAGCTTTTCAAGATAATGCCTCTTCCTGTGTTGTCCTCTGGTAAGTGGTTTCCTTTAAAAGGACTATTCAACTTTTTAGAAAACCCAAAAAAAGAAACTGGGAAAATTCATATAGCACAGAAAACTGGGTACATGGCTGTTAGTAAAATTCTTTGTCCTCTTATACTTCAGCCCCTCCACCATCAAAAAGACAGAGTTAATCAGAAATCTGAAATCTTATAGCTCTTTGGAACCAGTCAGATCTTGTTCAGAAGGTGAGGAGAAGGGCAGGAGGCAAGGGCGCCAGAGGGAGGGTTAATTACTCATCTCCTCCCCAGGAAAAAAAAAAAAAAAGGTCATTTACAGATTAAACAGCAAGGAACATAAGCCTTGGAACCAGACCTGGCTCTGACTCCCTGTCTTGCCTCTTCTCATGTGACAGGGACGCTTTCCTTCACTTGTCATTTCAAGGTTTAACCATAAAATGGTGGTATGAGTACAACAGTCTGTATTTAGTAAATGCTAAATCAGTATTGGAGGAAAGGTTCCCGTCTTAGCCTATTTTCTGTTGCAGTAACAAAATACCTGGCACTGGGTAAGCTATAAACAAAGGAGGTTAATTGGGGCTTACAGTTCTGGAAGTGGGAGAGTCCAGGAACATGGCATTGGCATCTGATCAGCTTCCAGTGAGAGCCTGGTACAACATTCCAACATGGCAGAGAAGTGGAAGACAAACAGGCTTGTGCAAGAAGGACAAATGTACAAGAGACATGAGACTGACCTGCCTCATGACAACTCTCACAGTAACTAATTCGAGTACCAGGGACATAACTCTCTCTGAAGACCTATTCCAGCCTCAAGAGAATTAACCCAATCTCTTGAGAAAGATCTTAATCCATTCATGAGAGTAATGCCCCATGACCTAATCACTTTCCACTAGGCTCCACCTTAAACAGCCCATCACTACTCAACACCATTACATTGGGGACCAAGCTTCTAGGATGTGGGGGACAAACCATATCCATACCATAGTATGTCCCCATTAGCTCCTAATAGCAATGTAATACCAGGCAACTTTGTTGACAATTTACCATGTGCAAGACACTATGCAAGAATTTTAATCTACTCAATAATTCTGTGATCTATGTACTATCATTATAACAGTTTTAATGACCAGAAAGCCAAAGAACATAGCCACCTAACTATCAAGACACTATGCCTATGCTTGAAAATAAACCACCTGGCTTGTAGCAGTGCCGTCCAGTAGGCTGTTCTAATGTTCTAAAATCATGTTGTCCAACATGGCAGCCACTAGTCACGTATGGCTGTGGAGCACTTGATTTTTGTATGCTTTTGAAAGAGGGTCTCTTTATATTGCCCAGGCTGGCCTTGAATTCCTAGGCGCAAGTGATTTTCCTGTTTCAGATTCCCAAGTAGCTAGAACTAGATAACCATGCCAGGTTACGCTGAATTACTAGAAAGTGCCTAGTGCAACTGAATTTTTATTTGATTTTAATGAACTCAAACTTAAGTAGCCATAAGTGGTTAGTGTGCTATCATTTCAGACAGCCCAGATCAAGAGACTACACTGTTAACTATTAAAGATCAACGCATCCATTGTAGGCAAGCAATTGCAAAAGACATAATAGCAAAGTAGGATTAACTTACTTACACACATGACTAGTAGTGTGATTATACCATGTTATTTTGACTTATTTTCTATCACAAAAGTAATATTATTTTTTAAAAGCCCAAATGATCAAAAGTATATAAACCTTTTAATCGAAGGTTCTTCTCTTCACCCTACCACCCCCGTCTTTATCTCCTTCAGACTATAAATCAGAAATTCTATGTCTGCTTTGAGTATTTGCGTACATGATTGCACATAGAGGCATCAAACTCCATTTATTGTTCTGCAGCATTGTCTTTACTGAAAACTACATCTCATTCGCCCTCCATGCTGATTGCACACATACCTATCTCACCTTTTCACTGTATGGCTATATCATAATTTATTTGACTGGTCCTCTATTGATGAATTCCAAGTTGTGGACAATCACCATGAGTGGAATTTCAGTTTTGTGAGACCACTCCCAAGGACATCATCCCACCTCTCTTTTGCTAATACAATGAACTTAGATCAGGGTCCACCCCAACTCCTTAGGGCTCAGACTCATCTTGATTGGTCTAGGAGAGTCAGATCATCCCATTCCCACCAGTGGTGATTGATCAAGGCCTGGGCATCCAACTCAATTCATCCCAGTAGAGAACAGCAGAAAGTAGCTAAAGGATTTGAAAACACAAGGGGCACAAGGACATCCTTTGAGGACATCCGACTGAGAGTTGCTTTAGCTTTCACACAGCCATGGAAGAACATAGTATAAGAACGAGGCAAAGAAGACAAGGACAACAGAGTGCAGAGAGATGGAAAGAACTCAGATCCTCAATTTATTGTTGAATTAACTAACCCTGGAGCCCCCTTAGCTCCAGGCTTCTTGTAGAGAAAGCTATTTTTCCTTTTAGCCAGTTGAGGTTAGGTTTGTATTAGTTAGAGCCAAGAGTATCCCAACTACTAATACAAATGGGATTGCTTGTTCAAAGGATATGCACAGCTTTTATTCTGCTGGGTACCATTTGCCCCTCACCTAGCATGCTGCAGAAGGGGTCTCCAGGGCTTGGGTGCTTCTTCCATCCTCTGGGATGGCAGCTTTACTGCTATGAGAGTGAAGCATATGTGCACAGCTCTCCCGTAAGTATCCCTGACTGCTGATGCTCACAGACGATACTGAATTAAATATAAACTCAGAAGTCCGGACAGGCTGAAGATAGAGAGCTGCCAGAGCTGGGCTTCCCAGCCTTTTTGTATCACATTGCACATAGAAAAATGATAATACTTTAGGGCACACTTAAGTAAATGGGTAATGCTACTCAAGGGCAATAATTTTCAGTCTAAGGATTCTAGTTGACTTAGCTCCTGCCTGACCTCCCTAAGGATGAATGGCTCATCTGAAACCCATTCATTGAACGCTGGTTGTGAACTCTGCTCTAAAATGATCTGTCATATTTCCTTGACTCTCAGAAACATATGTAACATCTCATTTTAACATCTCTGAAGTTAGGCTGCATTCTACCATCAATGGTACCTTGTAAGTGCTGTCAGCCAGAGGGTATGACATCACCAATGTTTCCCACCTTTGAAGAAATTCAGTCCCATAATCTCTTGTTGGTCCCTTCTGCAAAAGTCAAGAAAACCCCAGTGTTGCCAGGCGCTGGTGGTTCACACCTACAATCCTAGCTATTTGGGAGGCAGAGATCAGGAGGATCACTGTTCATAGCCAGTCCAGGCAAATAGTTCTCAAGACCCTATCTAGAAAACATCCAACACAAAAAAAGGGCTGGTGGAGTGGTTCAAGTGGTAGAGTGCCTGCCTAGCAAGCATGAGGCCCTGAGTTCAAACCCCAGTACAGAAGAAAGAAAAGAAAGAAAGAAAGAGAAGGGGGAAGGCCCACCATCAAAGTTTGCAGGGGCGTTGGTAGCCTGGATGCAGAGACAATAGTGGAGCATCTCCAAACAGCACTACATATAGACTTGTGTCCTTGATTGCACAGAGATGACATGCATGGGGGAAAAAAATGCAGCCATTCGGGACTTTGAAGATAAACTTTCAGGAGTGCTTTAGCCAACTGACTTCTCTTATAGTTCTCTTTTTTTCTGTATGCACAGGAGTGACTGGACACTGAAACAACCAATCTCTCCTGGCAATTCCCTGTTTGATCACTCTCCACTCTGACCCTCTGACCTGGGCTGCACCTGCTGGGTTCCTGCCTTGGGCTTCTGGCCAGTGGGAAGTAATAGCAGGAGACTAGAGGATGAGAGGAGAGAAAAAGTAGGGTAATTACTCCACTGGCTGCCTTCCTGCCCAGCTATGGAGTGGTAATGGCTACATTCCTCCATGAAAAACCAGGGTTCCCACTGGGGCTGGGCAGCCATCCCCTACATCCTTGGCTTCCCCAAGGCCTTCTCTCATTTTGCCTTTGGAGGGATAAGTGGTAACAGCTGGCCACTATAGCCAGCACAAGAGGGCATCACTCTTCCTCCTGGTTTCAACCTCAAACTCTTCTGTAACCCTGCTCATACCCTTTGTACTCTCCCTTCCAGCAAAACCCTCTTTAGCCCCATCCACCATATGCCCTGATGCTCTAGCAATAGCTGACTTCCTAGATTTGATGAACAAGGTAAATTTTCCAATATGCCATAAAGGGCTAAAGACATATTTCTGATATTCCACTTCCAGAATTAACTTGGGATTATAGCCAAGCAAGTTTAATATTTGGAAATACTATACACAATAGAGTGCCAATCTCATTCCTGGCATTAGTACTGCCAGCAAAACATACCTGCTGCCCCATGCCAGCAGGTCTTCCTGCTCTCTTCTTAAACCCACTTGAACACCAACCATGCATGCCACAGGCCCCCATGCTGTCTCCCCTGTGCTTTTTCTATCAGCATCCTAACTGGCTAGTCTGGCTCCAAACAACTTTCTCTCTCTGCTGCCAGAATGTTTTCTATAGAAGCAGAGCCCATCAGCCCCATTTCCCTGCTTCTCATTGCTTTCAGGATGAAGCTGCAGTGTTTAAATCTAACACCCATGGCCCACACCATCTCCCCTGCCCATCTCAGAGCTTCATTTCCTGCTGCTCACTCGGTAACGCCTGCCCGTTAGCCAGCCACATGTAAAGACTTGCTCATTCCTGAGCACAGCATACTGTTGCATATTTCCATGCGTCTGTACTTGCTGTTCCCTTGAACTAGAATGCCCTTCCCTCCCTTTGTTTGGGTTCCTCTGATATAGCCTTTGATAGTCAGCTTTGCTATCACCTCCTCTGGGAAGTCTTCCTGGATAGTCCAGGTTGATTTAGTGGCACCTTGCATGTATCACACTGAAGAGAAATATATCCGGGGGGCTGACACATGGTTGGAAGTTAAAGGTTTTTGAATGGGTGTAGTAACACAATTTATTTTCTACTTCTATTGTTTATCTTGTATCACTTTTTGAAAAAACTGCTACGCTTTTTCTCAGCATTGAATTCTGCCCCATGGCAAGTGTTCAGTAAATTCAAAATAGCAAAATAATCCCCCAAGGTAGTATTACCACCACCCTGAACACCAACCTCCTTTGCTAAAGACAGACTGAAGATTCAGAAGATTCACACTGAGCTAAGCACTAATATACTCAGTGCTTTACACCAAACCAGCCGGGCAGCTAAAGGACACCCAGTACAACATGGCTGCTCAGACCACAGACTCTTAACATGGACAGTTAGTTTGTACCTTACTTGCTTCATAGCCCCTGACTGGCTGTGAGCTTTGGGCAACTTACTTAATTGCTTTAAGCATCAGTTTCCTTATCTGTAAAATGGGGAATAAGTGACTTAATATATGTAACTACTCATAACGGTACTCAGCACAAATTAGGTACTGTTTGATTTTTTTTTTCCTGCTGACAAAGAAAGATGTATCTTAAAAAACAAAGCAGAGAAGTTATCCAAGAGTGACTTTTTCCATTGATGAAGCCACTGCTGGCTCTCCTAGTGCCCTTTAAATGAATTCACAGGTCACAATCATGGGACTCGTGTCTCACAGTAGTATTGTCAAGGGTCTGCTGGAGAGATGTCATCTTCCCTTCGTCTGCCTCTCCAGGGTTTTATTCTTTACATGTCACCTAGCACAGTGTGAACAATGAGTTCTGCCCTTTTCTTTTCCTGCCCACAGCTTTTGAACGGTTTCCTGTGTCTGGAGTGATTATCCTGTGAAAGCTTCCTGTATGTACTACCCACATAAATAAGAACATTCAAAGTCACAGAACAGGAGAGAAGTTTAGCAGAAAAGTGCTTCCTCAGCATCAAATGTGGACTTCATGGCAGCACACCTGTGGCTCCCGGGGATCCTAAGAAATAAACGGTCTGCCCTACTTCCCAGTATCTAAGGACTGTTTGAGAGCATCTAGAGCTTTTAGAATAAACACTTTTTGAAGTACATGGTTACCTAAAATCCTAGAATTTTGCTGCTAGAAGATATGGTTGGACATTACATATAGATGAAGAATCAGTGGCCCAGTGACACAGTTCCTCAGCTCCTGCCTCTTCATCAAAGATCTTCTAGTACCCCTCCTCCCCATTTCCCAACCTTTGCATTTGAAAATAAAAATGCATTTTTAAAGGGAAATGGCTACCAATGCTTAGCATGTAGTTTGGTTGGATCTGTCATTCAGTTCATTCGTTTGACATGTCTAAAATAAAAAACGGAAGGGTCTGGCACATGTGAAGTAGGCTGCTGGTGAGGGTTTCCTTTGGTCCAGCAATCTGGGCTAAAATAGCACTGTGGCCTCCCCCACATTCCCTGTTCTCCCTTCCCTGGTATGCTAACCACCCTTCTGGCCATTGTTTATATCTGAACTGTCTACCTCTGGCATAAGAAAGCAAGGATTTGAGCCTATTTTGTTCACTGCTACCTCCTGAGCATACAGAATAAGATCTGGTGCCCAGGTGACAAAGCACTGACTGCTCAATGACTCAGGTCTGAGACAATGCCAGCAGGACCCCTGACTGCCCATTTTCCTAGATCCTGCTCCCGTCAAGCACCACTGTAAATCACAGCCTTCCTGGCTTTTTAGTCCTTAATTCACTCATGGTCATGGGCAGAAGAAAAAGCAAAAGATTTCTAAGCAAATCATTAAAGCATACAGTCAAACCAGATGGAACCATGTCAAGTACTCCAAACTTTACTGTCCTTGGAAGGGAAATCCAGATCCAAACCTTTGCATGAATGACTACTCTCCCAGCCAATGTCACCCTGTACCCTTAAAGAGCCACATGCATTCTCTTCAAAGGTGGTTGTTTTGCAGGCGTTCAGAATTTTCAGAATGTATTTATTCACAAAAAATGAGGAAAGAGAATCCTCTTTACCAGTAAGCATACCTTACATCTCAAATAAACACAAGAAGTACCTGAGTTCGAATCACTTTATTTAACTGCACAACTATAATTCAGTCATCTTTCGGGTAAAGGATTGAGGAAATGAAGTGAAATACTCATGGAAAGGAAGAACAGATCACAGCCACAGGAAAGAGCATTCAGGCTGAGTGTCAACACTGCCTCTTGTGAAAAGTCCTGCCACTGGGCTCTCAATCGAGCAACTGTAATGCTCCTCCCCCTCTTCCTCATTACTACCCTCTCTCACAGATACACCAGCTGGAATATACTCAAGTAAAAAGATAGTGGCTTTTTTTTTTAATCGAGGCCCTACCAATGACTCACAGGACTACCCAGGACATCCCACAAATTATGCCATGAGGTTCTTCCCACACTGGACTGTCAGCAACATGGGAATGGCCATCATTTCCCTTTGGCTCATCAGCCTGGGCCTGAGCCTGGCATCCAGCAGGCACTGCACACATATGTTCGGGTAAGTGCGCATGCCTTTGTTTTTTGTATTTCTTGGGATCAATCAGCTCTCCATGTGAAGGTCATAAAACCAATACAGGGCAATATGTTCATAGCACAGGGCTACAGTGGGTGCCACTCACTGCCCACCGCACAGAGCCAACTATGGACAGGAGCACACCAACCACAGCCCATATTCCATTAGGGTCCAGAAGAGCAGCTTCTCCGTGTAAAGTATCACAGCCTCAAGTCCAAACACTGCCCCCCAAATGACTATCAAATGCTTTCTTGGAAAAAAAAAAAATGCTTCCTATTAACGAAGCACACTTAAAAACGAACAGGAACTAAATCAGAAACAGAATTGAGAACAAATCTCCAACTCATTTATCTAGCTGGTCACTTGAGTCGTAAGAGAACCATCCGTGGCTTTAAGCAGACACATTTCATTTTTTAAAGGTAGAGTTTAAATTCCCATAAAGCATTACACATCAGCACACTCAGGAATAAACTTGTGGCTCTCCTCTCCTCACTCAACAACCAAAACCAGTCTTTTCAGTATTTAAAAAAAAAAATAACTTTAGAACACCAAATCTTACTGTTTTCTTTTTTAAAGAAAAAAACCAAAAAACCGCAGTTAGGAGTCCACCAGAGAAAGACAGATGAGATGGTGGGGGAGGCAGTTCTCCCGCTTTTCCGTGGTTTAATCCACTGGCTTCAAAAGAGTTGGTCAAGTTCCTCGTGCTGCACTTGGATCCACTCCGGCCTCGCCCCTCCCCCAAAGGAGAGGCGCAACTACGTGGCCACCAGGGCCACCCAGGCGTCCGGAGCCCTGGCAGCGGAGGCGGCGACCACAGCCTCTGGAGACAAAGTTCTGTAGTGCACTGACTTCTATCATACTCAGAGTCGGAGTGTCTCAGAACTTTGCCTCAAAAGACCAAACGGGCTGTCTTCCTCCAGAAGTTTCCTCCTACAGGTGTGCTCCCTCCAACCCCGGCTAAGACAAAGAATAACTCGTGAGAAGCAACTTAGCTCAGGATGCGACCGATAATGGAACGGGTCATTAATTATGGAAAGTGACGGCCGCAGCCAGCAGGAGTAAATGCTCAGAAGAAGTGGTTCGAACTGCCGGGTGTGACAAATTCTGGCTGCAGTGTCACAGCAAACCGACTGCTGGCATCACACGACCTCCCCACCCCCACATGTGAACCCTTCCCAGGTCGAATCCCCACTCCTCGGTCCTGTCTTATTCTTCAAACTTTTGCAAGCAGCTAACTCAACTCCATCTAACTTGGGGCAACTTTTTACCTTCCGGATCTGGAAAGTTGGTGGGGGAGGGGAGCTGCAGGAGGACAAATTCCTAGAGCTGGAAGTTAAAGGGGGTGCAAAGGCAGGCCTAGGAAATGCCCCGCAGATGGGACTGCCCTGGAAGGCAAGGCTTTTAGAGGCCTCCCCTTCGCCGCGCCATTCCCACCACGCTGTTCCCGGTCTTCCTGCAGCCCGCGCCCAGCCCCGGGAACTCGCGTCTGTGCAGCCCAGTCCCCTCCGTTCCACCCACTCACTCTTCGGGATTCCCCACTAGGCAGAGCTTCCCGCAGATCCTGTTAGCACACAACCTCCCCCCGCTTCTGTACTCCCCAACACAGGCCCTCCGCAGCTCACCCCCACCCGGCACCGTCTTCCACCCCCCTCCCTCGGGTCTCCCGCAGATCCCACCCCCCACATACCGCACCGGAACAGCTGTTGCGCCGGTGCAACAGGTCTGGAAAGTGCCTTCCCGTCTTTTCTCCCACTGCCCCTCACCGTCCCGTACCCCACGACCCCTGCGAGCCCGGGCCAGGACTGTAGTGGGCTGCGTCCCCCGAGCCAGGGTGCACAGGCAGCTGGCGAAGTGCGGGGCGTGCAGAGAAGCTCCGGAGCTGCGGGCAGTGGTCGCCCTCCGGCCTGCCCGGGCCAGGACGCCCTCCCGTGTGGTCCCCTCATGCATCCTCCGCAGGCTCCCTAGCCTGCCCCTCCTGCGCCGGCCGCCAGGCACTCCGGGCCGACTCCCCCCCTGCGCTCCGCTCCGCTCCCTTCCATCTTGACTTTTGCCGACGTGGAAATTTTGGGTTTGGAGACGACCTGCGCTCTTATTGGCTGCCGGCGGGCGGGGTCGGAGGTCACGGCTGCTCTCGCTATTCCGCGCCAAGGGGAGCCGCACAGCCGCTCGTGTCAAGTCAGCAGGTTCCCTCCGCCTCCCCCGGGGTCACGTGCGCCCCGGGCGGGTCCGGGAGACACCTCCTTATGCAAATAGACCGGCCGCCCCGGGCCGGGGGCGGGCGAGGGGGCGGGGTGCGGCTCGCCGGCCCAGCCGGGGGCGGGGCTGGGAGGGGCGGGGCGCTCCAGGTGGCCACCTGGCTCGAGGTCCTGCCCCGCCCTTCTGCCCAACCCCCTCCCTCCCCGCCCGTTTGGCCTCCAGCCTCAGTAGGACTGGACGCTGTCACCTGCCAGCCCCGCTGGGCTGGGCCCAGGGAACCCACGTTTTGCACGGTGCTCCAGAATGGCCGCTTCTCCCTGGAGCCCCTTCCATGACACCCGGCCAGAGTCAACGTTGGGCCTGGGTCTCTCCAGGGCTGAGGAGGAAGAAGAAGCTGCGAAGGAACTGGAACCCTCGTGGAAGACAGTTTCCTGTCTCTCCCGCCAACCCCCCCCCCCCCCACCAAACTGGGAGTTAAAGGAACCAATGGTGAGATTCCCGGTAAAAGAATTCTAGGACAAAGCAAAATGAAGAATTCATCGAAGTTAAAAGTCACCCCTTTTAATTAACCGCCCATCGCCCATTCCCAAATAAAAAAAGAGGCCAAAGAACTACGTAAAAGTAGCAAAAATACCAGTTCCGAATTTTTGCTTTTGAAACGTCTACAGGGAAAAACCGAAAGGCCGGTCGGTCTCCACTCCGACCTCTGCAGGGTACTTTACTGGGCAGCGGAGAGTGGAAGCTGG
Organism: Castor canadensis; assembly: GCF_047511655.1. Lineage (NCBI taxonomy): Eukaryota > Metazoa > Chordata > Mammalia > Rodentia > Castoridae > Castor > Castor canadensis. Next base: position 85,316,572 of record NC_133387.1, read on the forward strand.
AGGCAACACTGTCCTCTCCACGTGTGGAAGGGAGCGTGGCTCAGGGAGCTCCGAATTCCCTAAGTCATGGGAGATGTAAAAGGAATCAATTTGAACCGTGACTCCCCAAGCACGCCGAGGAAGGTGCTTCTGGAGAAGAAAGGGAATCAATGAGTGGCCACATGACCAGGATGTCTTCCCTCCCCCTCTTCCCCAAGGAGAAGTAATGCCATCGCAAAGGTAGAGCCCGCTTTACAAATGAGGACTCCTTCGTGGTTATTGTAAGATCTGCCAGCCTCTAGTCACCAAAAAGGACTTCATTTAAAATATATATATATATATATATATATATATAAAATACTTCTCAGAACTGGCCTAGTTATTTTTTCCCTTCGTGTATTAAAGTATTTGTATCATCTTTATAATTTTTCCATCTTAAGTCTGGCCGGATGATACAAAAAAAAACAAAAGATATATTTTCATGGGAAGATTCTTACCTGCAAAATTCTTCCCATCCTCTCTTCTTAATTTACTCTTTCCTTCTCCCCATTTTCCCCCCATGCAAAGATAAATCACTGCTCCTTCCAACTGTTTTATCCTCAAGGCTCTTTTCTCCACTCTCTTCCCTCTCCACACTTGCTTGTTTATCTGACCCTTCCTGGTTTGCAGGGGCCTCTCCCCAGGCATTGTCTCCTGCAGCCCCTCACCCCCTGCTTGGCCAAGGCCTGCCGGCAGTGCTCCCTGGGCCTCAGAGTTGGTCCCCGCTCTGCTGCCTGTTCTGTTGTATGCACTGGAATATTGATTTTTCAGTGTGTGTGCGCCGGCTCTGTAAAAATCAATATTTCAGTAGCTCGAGCACAGCGCAGGGCAGTGTAATGGAGCCGGCCTGCTGATGTAACGTGCGGGGTCCACCCTCAGCGATTGAGGTCAGTCAGAAAATGGCAGTGTGCTTTCCTATTTCATTGTTTGTTTCAGAGGGAGGGAAGGAGTTTGCATACCGTTGTGTCCATCCGATGCCAGGTCAAGTAACCTTAATGCTACTGGGTAGTGGGATCCAAGTTAGAAAAAAAAAGCAAAGAGTGGTGGATGGCAAACGTCTGATTATCCCTTCCAAGAACTCTTCCATAAATATTAAGGGAGGGGGAGTTATTGTCTGCCATCAATGCTACCAAATTTCACAATGAGCAAATGAAAATACGCTGGCTCCAGGGAAGGGTTAGGGTTTATCTTTTATTACTGAATATATGGAAGCTTGTTATCCTAAAGCCCTAAATATGCTTCTGATTTAAAGGACAGCAATTTTCTCGCTGACTTGAAAGGGGGGAAAAAAATAATGATACCAATCTGAGGGTGATCATTATGACATTCATGGCAGATGAAGACAGACAGTGGGACTTGGGGTCAAGCCTGTGGATTCTCTTCAGGCATCCCCAAGAGGTGAGCCTGGGTGAGTCTGTTCACCACACCTAACCTTCACTGGTTTACCTCCAGTTTATAGAATTAGACTAAATGATCTCTAAAAACTCTCTCACTCGAATGCCTGATTCTACAGAAGAAATACTGGTAAAGCTAAAAAACGAAACCATGATTATGTCAAGGGAAACAGAGAAATAGATTAATATCAGAAATGTTCCCCAAACAGAAGGTAAATGTGTTCCCACTCTAGTTGTGTTTTGTTTTAAATTATATTTTAATGTAATCTTTTTGGAGGGTAATTTGGCCATTTTCTAAAATGTACTTCTTTTGACCTAACATTTTAAGAGGTTTTCCTAAAGAAAAAATATCACTAGAAAGCTGTTTACCATTGCCAATTTTATAATATGGAGATATTAGAAACAACTTATGCATGTAATAATAGGGGGTTTGTTAAATAAAATATGGCAATGTTATATTTAATGGAACACAAGCATTTCCTATAGTGGTACTGAATGACTATTAACATGGAAGGTTTTACTTTCACTTAAATGTATGTAATACTTAAATCCGTATCTGTCCAGCCATGTATATCTCATCATGGTAGAGGATATGGACTCTGAAGCCAAATGGCTTGGGTTCAAATCCTACCTCTATCACTAGCTAGCAGTGTGGCTTTGATCAACTATAAAGTAGGTGTATTCATTTTCTTTTGCAACCTATCACCACAAACACAAAGTTATTATCTATTCTGGTGACCCGAAGTCCAAAATGCATTTCATTGGACCAAAATCAAATTATCAGGCCCCATTCTCTCTAGAGGCTCAAAGGAACAATTTGTTTTCTTAACCTTTTCTAGAAGCCTCTTGGATTTCTTGGCTGTGGTCCCATCCTCTATCTGGAAAGCATAGCCCTCCAACCTCTGTTTTTGTCATCAGATGTCCTTCCTAAGTCTCACTCGCTTGCCTTTTCCACATAAAAGTCTGTGATTACCCTGGGCCCACCTGGATAATCCACGCTCATCTCCTTATCTCAAGAGTCTGATAATGACTAACGTGAAGCTATTGGCAGGGTCACAGTCCTTCTGAAAGCACTGGAGGAGAATCCAATTTTTTGTCCTTTTAGTTTCTAGAGGGTTCCTGCATTCCTTAACCTGTAGCTTCCCCCATTTTCAAAGTCAGCAATGAGTAGTTGCATCTTTCTCACATCACATCACTCTGATATTCACCCTTCTGCCTCCCTCTTCCACACTTCAGAACACTTGTGATTATACTGGGCCCAGCTGGGCAACCCAGGATTGTCTCCTTAAGGTCAGCTAATTAGTAACCTTAATTCCATCTGCTACCTTACTGCTCCTTTGCCATGTAACATAACAAAGTCACAAGTTCCTGGGATTACAACGTGGACATCTTTGGGAAGCTATTATTCTGTCTGCCAAGGATAATGATGATAATCTATATCATGGAGTTGTAGGGGAAGTTGAAAAGAATCAATATATGTAAAGTGTTTGAAACGATGCCTGGCACACAGTAAGCACTCTACAGCAATTGATATGTAGTAAGCATTCCATTGTGAGTATCTGTTATAGTTGTTAAAAGGAAATACAGACTATAAACAGTAGTTGTACCTGGCAGGTGGGAATAAAACTGACTTTTATTTTCTTCATTCTGTAAATGTTTATTTTTTCCCTTTTTCTGCCATAAACAGATATTACATGGGAACTTCCAGAAAATTTAAATGAAAATAAGACAAAGCAATAAAGGAGGTTATCCAGGAATAATAGGAAAATAATTTAATTTGGGGATAAAAGGTCCAAGCACTAATTTCAGCACTGCTGCAAATATAAATCATGGTGTTTGGTGAGTTGCTTTACCACTGCACTTCACTTTTCCTCATGGGTAATGTGAGGGAAATTGAAAAATATTTTTTGAAGGATCTTTCCAGTTCTAAATGTTCTACATCTAAAAATTGAGAGATCAATAAATAGATAATAGTAAAGAATATTGCTTTGTATATAAAGAAGTCCTACAAAGTAAGCAAGAAAAAAAGCCCTGTAGGAAAAAAAAATGGTAGAAGGCACAGAAAAGTATTGCAAAGAAGAAAAGCAAATGGCAAATAAGCTTAAATAAACATGTTGAGCCATGTTAAACCAAGGAAATGCAATTTCAGACTTCAACGAAGTATCATTTTATACTCACTAGTTTGATAAAAACTCCTAAATCTGACAACATAAACAGATGCTGCTGATAGAAATCAGTGGTAATTGGGTCTGTTCACAAACCAGTGGTTATGCAGCAGTGAAAATAAATGAAGTACAGCTCCTTGCAAGGTTATAAATGAAGCTTAAAAACAATGTTGAATGAAAGAAAGAAAGGGGGGAGAAGGAGGGAGTGAGGGAAGAAGGAAGGGAGAGACGAAGGAAGGAAGGAAGTCTCAGAGGCTACAAATATTATGCCATTTTTATAAAGCAAAATGACAATACATTTAAGGGATTCATAAAGTGTTAAAAAGCAGGGAAGTGCCAACCATATGATTAGAGGTTTGAGGCTTTGAGCTGGGTGCTGTCAATCCCATCTCCAGAGAAGGGAGAGGAGCTGGAGATTGATTCAGTCATGTGAACAATGACTTCCCAGTTGGTGAGAATAACAATGTGCCCAGAGGACACAAGTCTCAAGTCCACGCTGAGAGAACGTGTAGGTGCTAGGTTTAAGACCTGGCCCTGTATCTCTTCATTTGGCTTGTCCTAATTTGTGTGCTTTATAATAAAACTATAATCATATGTGTAGCACTTTTCTGAGATCTTTGAATGTTCTATTGAATTATCAAGCCTGATGGGGTCATGGAAACCCCTGAGTTGATAGGCAATTGGTCAGAAGTGCATGCAGGTGGCTTTAGGACTTGCTGAAGTGCAGCTGCTATCTGAATCTGAAATAAAGGTGGTTTTATTGAAGAACATGTCCTTAACCTGCAGAGTCTGCACCAGCTCTAAGTAATTAGTGTCAGAATTGCCTGGCAGTATTGCAGTTCCTACCTTCAAACATTTCTAGATTAGTAGAGGAGATAAGACATAAATGCTTAAGAACAACATACAGAGCAGCATGCAATGTTACAGATGTGATGAGGGAAACCCAAGAAAGGAAGGAGAACTTGCATCTCAAGGAAGCCTTGGGGAGGTGGTCCTTGCCTGCAGCTCCAAAGATGAGTAAGACTTGGAGATGCAGAATTTGTAATAAAAAACACTCATTGAGTGCTTATATATAATAAGGTATTTAGCATACACAGTGTGTTCATCATACATCTGAGACAATTAACTTGTAAAGAGAAAAGGTTTAGTTGGGTTAATAATTTTACAGGTTCCAGTCCATGATTGCCTTGATCCATTGTTTTTCTGTCTCTGAGGGATTGCCAGAAGACGGCAGGGAATCCAGCATTGAGCAAATTGCTCACCTCATGGCCAGGAATCAAAAGAATGAGAGGAAGGGGCCAGGGTCCCACAATTCCCTCCGAGTGCATGCCCCCAGTGATCTGAGGTCCTCACTGCATTTTGCCTTCTAAATGGTCCACCACCTCCCAAAAATGCCACCCTGAGAACCAAGCCTCTAGCACATCGGGGTTTGGAGGCAATCAACATTCAAATGACAACAGCAGTCCTGTGAGATTTCACTAATATCATCCCTCCATTACAGGGAAATAAATTGAGGCACTCAGTGATTAAACTACTTGACAAGGGCTACACAGTGGGACTTGAACCTAGACATTAGGAGTCAGTGCCCACACTCTCAACCGCTACATTGTACTGCCTAGAAATGGAAGGAAAGAACATGCCAGGAAGAAGGAATGGCGGAAATAGATGGGAAAGCAGTGATATAAACAGAAGGGAAAGGAAATAATATCACATGGACCAAACTAAAGATCCTGACCTTGGCTCAAGAGGTAGCGAGCAGCCAAAGGTTCTCGAGAATGGGCTTTGTAATGGGGTTCTATGGACTTTAATACACTGCAATGATGTAAGAAATTGCCCACCTTCCATCCAGAAAGCCACTTTCCCCTCCTAAAGAAATCACTTTCTACCTGGTGTTCAAGTTGTAGTGTAGACACTAGGGATGGCAAGGAGGAGCTATGTCATTCTCGTGTTTTAATTTTCCCATGGCAAGTGGCCTAATACACACCCAAGGTACTCAAGACCTTGCTGAATGAATATTAGAGTACACTAATATTGTACACTCTTTAACTAGAGAACATGTTAAAGTGTTGGTATTTGACCTACAAAAAATGGCAATTTATTATGGTTCCATCCTGCTTTAAGAGTTACATTATAATCATGCTACAGAGACTGCTGTTGAAGTTCAAGTACATTACTGTCAAAGGCAGTTAGAAATGTTACAAGAAATCATTCTTTGGTTATAAACTTAAAGTCGTATAGATTTAAACTAGAACGATTATGTATGTATTCATGTTAACATAAAGGCCTCTCTGTTGGCTATTTCTTTTTTCCTTCATTCATTTTATAAGGTTTTTATTAACATATACTAGTTGTACAGGGGGGGTTCATTGTGATATTTCCATATACGCTTAGAAGGTACCTTGGTTACATTCACCACCGCCATCATTCTTCATCACCCAACTCTCAAAACAATTGCCACAGGTTTCATTTTTCTATTTTGATACAAGTATATAAGGAACATCGGTCATATTTACCATCCTTCATCTTCTCTGTTCGCCCCACCCCCTCCCACTACTAGGACCCACCAACAGGAGCTGTTTTATATGCCTGCCGTTCAGTTTTTTAAGTATATATTCATTGTTCAAAGGGGTTTTACCATGGTATTTCACCTGTGAATATATTGTAGTTTAATCAGATTAGCCTCCTCTATTACTCTCCCTTACCTACTCCCTATTATTCAACAGCTTTCATTGTGTTTCAGTGTGCCTTCTTCCTACACAGATGCAATATATTTCGATATTATTCAATATTATTCACTCTATCATTCTCTCTTCCTCTCCTTCCTCCCCCTAGTCCCCTCAAACAGTCCCACTATTACAAACATGTTAGATACATAGGTAGGTAGGTAGGTAGATAGATAGAAAGATATAGATAGACATGATTGTATTCATATATATGTTTATCTTTTGAATCTATCTTCCACATACAAGGAAAAAAAAACATGGCCTTTAGCTTTCTGAGCCTGGCTAACTTTGCTTAACAAGATGATCTCCAGTTCCAGTCATTTACCTGCAAACAACATAATTTCATCCTTCTTTATGACTGACTAATACTCCATTGTATATATATAGATAGATAAACCGCATTTTCTTAATTCATCAGTTGTAGGTGTATCTTGGCTGTTTCCATAGCTTGGCTGTTGTGAATAGTGCTGCAATAAACATGGGTGTGCAGGTGCCTCTACTGTATCCTCACATTCTTATGGGTATATGCCCAGGAGTGGTACCACTGGATCATATGGTAAGTCTGTTTTTAGCTTTTGAGGAACCTCCATACTGATTTCCATAATGGTTGCACTAATTTACATTCCCCCGACAGGATAGAAGGATTCCTTTTCCCCTGCATCACCACCATTTGTTGTTTGTGTTCTTGATGATCACTATTCTGATTGGAATGAGGTAAAATCTCACTGTCATTTTTGTTTACATTTCCTTTATGGCCAAGAGTGTTGAGCATTTCTTCATGTATTTATTGGTCATTGAACTTCTTCGTTTGATAATTGTCTATTCGGTTCATTTGCCCATTTCTTCATTGGGTTGTTGATTCTTTGGGAGTTTAGCTTTTTGAGCTCTCTGTTATATGGGCTATTTCTTTGGTTTTTTTTTTTTTTTTCCTTTTCTTTCTTTTTTTAATTTATTTATTCATTTGTTTGTTTTGAGACAACGTCTCACTATGTAGCCCAGGCTGGCCTCAAACTTGTTATCCTCTTGCCTCAGCCTCTTGAGTGCTGGGGTTGCAGGCCTATGTCACCATGTTTGGCTCCATGTGTTATTTTTACAAGGACTGTTACCCATGCAATCTGATCTTAATGTCAAATCAGAAACTCGAATTCTATTCAAAGTGAGTTTATAAGCTTGAAGTAAAGCTCAGTACAGCAGATAGGAGGGAGGGAGGTGAACAAGAAAACTCTGTCCAGTAGTTGATAGAATAATAGACTTTCATAGATGACTCTTTCTGAAGGAGTGAGAAAGGTCATTTTTAGAGTCTTCAACCAAAAAGTTAGGAAATTTAAAAAACTGGGTAGCTGTCACATTAGAGATGACATTATTAAAGGAAGATGACAAACTGACATCAGTTTTCCTCTTAAACCAAGAGACCTGTCCATATTCTCTCCTTGGTTCCCATGAGTCCTTTCATTGAGCTCATGACTGGTTCTACATAGAGTCAGTAGTCAAAGTTAAACCCCTAAGGGTAGTCATTGCCTGTGCAGCTTAACCAAAGGAAGGGGACTAATGATCTCAAGGGTATATAGCACGAAGACCAGATGAGACAGCTTCCCTCATGCTTGCAGCAAGGAATCTATACATACAAAAAATCACTAATCAAGGAGGGTTCTTAGGTTAGACCAAATCCAACTTCCAACCCTACCTGGCAAGTCTGTCTTATTCCATGTGTTTGTTCAGTTTAATTGAACAGAAGATTAAAAGACAGTTTAATCCTGAAGCAGCTCAGACCCACTTAGTCGTTGACTTTCCTGAAACAGACCTACTCTTGGGAAAGCTTTTTCCTGAAGATTCTTTACAAAATAGAGTGCTATTCAGTACTCAAAATAGAGTACATATTCAGTAGAGACACTGTACCTAGCTAGAGAAAATGGAAGAGTGGGACCAGAGAGGAGAACTATGTAGTTTTTGATCTGTACACTAAGGTGCTGGCTCAAAAGGTGTAAGTTAAGACCAAACTGACCTGCAAAATATATTGATCAAATAGCATCTGATGTATCTTACATTTATAAATCACTGGGAAATTCCCTTGCAAATCTCCAGCTGGTAAACTTTTGTGACAGCCTAGCTTCTAACCTTTAACTTCTGACTTCATAATCAGTACTCAGTCTATCCCTTGGGTGCTGATCTTATAAAATATACTCCCAAGCATAGCTTATTAATACTCCGCTAAAAATGTCCACGTTTCTTCCCAACAGCTATAGAAGATGTATCTCCCACTGTGCCCACCTCCAAAGAGCCACACCTACAAACACTCTCAGCTTCTCTTTCGGTCCTTCAGTTTGGGGGGCATGGGAATTAACAGTCCACTTGCTAGAATTTCTCTGGTTCTGTTCTGGTCTCAGAAGTGTTCTTTACAAGGGAAGAGAGATTCTACTTCCTAAGCTTGGATGTCTGCAGGGCCTTAGGGCAGTTGCAGGCAATCCTACAAAACATGGTGGCTCCTGCCCAGTACCACGGTCTCTGACTTGTCTCTTTCTCTTCTGTCCTTCCTGCTCTAACAGGAGGGACAGTCTGTTTTCCTGCAGCCTCTCTTGCCAGGAGATATCAGAAACCCCATAGATCCTTAGAAAAACCACAGAGCAGAAACCTTTATAAGGAAAGACTAGATACTAAGCTCTTGGAACCCTCACCCCGGTTTTTAATCTACCTGATATCTTGTGTCCTTTTCTAGTCTTCTCTGGGGCCAAGAGGTTTGGATAAGTGCCTGTTTCCTTGGCTTTTATAGCTTCCCCTGCCCCCTTCCCGACCTTGTTTCTCTTCTTTCACAATAAAGCTTTTTCTTCTTCTTCAGCAGTAAAACAATGACATAACCATTACTTTGGAACCGTGTCTGGAACTGTATGAAATAACACGCATACCCCAGTGCTCAGAGCTCCCCACACCCCTTCCTCACTTCTTGCCATCTAACATCAAATATGTTCACTCTATATTTTGTTCTTCCCATTGTTTCCAAGACTATAAACTCCTTGAGGACAGGACTTTGCCTTTCACTGTTATATCCCCAAGGCAGCAGCACATACACATTGTAAACATTCTAGAAATGTTTGTTGAATGGACAAATGTATAAGATTGGAATAAAAACAGAGTGAAGAAGAAACAAACTTCCATAAGAACAACTTTCCCAATACTTTTTCCTGTAGCAGTGTAAATATCCTGTAAAGGATTATACAAATACCCAAGGGGTGTTAAAACTCTGACCCTTCCTTTCCATATAGTAAGAAAAAAAGTCTACTTTTGTTTTCAGATATGTATCACAGTCTGACATTCTCTTCAGGGATTTTTTTATCTTTTAAAGAAATATTCTGTTAAACAAGTATGTAGAACCTTTTTATTTAAAGCATGTAAAATACTGAGTGACAGCACCAAACTCAATGTTTTCCTTTCTTTGTATGACTCAGCCACCACCAATTTGATAGCCCTCTTCAAGTAATTTGATTATCTTTCTGGACAAAAAGGTACCTCTGCCAAAGATCTGTATGACCAGTGCACATGACTTTTTAAGCAACATCCTTTGAAATGTTGATAATAAAATTCAATGGTACTTTTTTTTTTTGGCAGTATTGGGGTTTGAACTCAGGACCTCATGCTTGCTAGGCAGGTGCTCTACCACTTGAGCCATTCCACCAGCCCCCCCAATAGTACTTTTAGAAATCTCCTCAACTGGTAAAAGTTTGTTTCTCTAAAATAATATGAAAAGAGGGAATGAGAGGAGAATGGGCCATAGCTGCATTCCAGAATGATCCATTTTTTTTAAATAATATTATTCTCCAGATACTGTGATGTCATGGTAAAGTGTTTAATTTACTCATTCAATGAAAAGCTGATGAGTGCGTTTTCAGCACAGCGCAGGTCCAATTTCCCAACCTATACAGCAGGGACAACTCTGGTCTGGAGTGGGTTTTGCTTATTAAATATGAAGCGTACTATTGGAGTTGGTGCTGATCCTCTGGCTTATTTCTGTTCATGGATAGGGTTTTGATTGCAAGATTCAATGATATCTACACCCCAACAGAGGCAAGAGCCTTCTGCATGTTGTGGAACACCAGATGTTCCATCCTGCTTTTGCTCCTTCTGCCTGGAATTCCAACTTTCCCACTTACCAGACAACAGTCCCTTCAGTACCACTTTCAACAAAACTCTAGCACAGAGTTTTGCAATCAATAATTTACCCCAGGACTATATGGCAGTTTTGTATAAATTAGAAAAAGATGCCCCTTTCTATGGGAGAGTCAGAGAAAGATGGAGTAACACTAACCATTTATTTTATACAATTTAGAAAGAAAATTAGGGCAGGAAAGACACTCATCTTCTCTTCTTCAAGGCTCATACTTCTATTACAAAGCAAGAGAGGGATTTGGTACCCAAAAAATCTGTTGCTTACTTTAGTTGCAAGATGTATTTTATTAACAGTTGTGAGAGTTTTCCTTCAAGACCATGTCTCTTCCAGAATAGATGGAAGTAGGTCAACATTTGGTGTGAGAAAGATTGCTTAGCGACAAGGTACTTGATCTTGACTTTGCAGGTTTTCAGCCATTCAGTGACCTCTGACCTCTCACATTTTAGAAATGGCCTCACATTCTGAGTTTTCAATAAGAACAAGAGGGGGAATGCAATGGGCTTTCTTCTTGTGCCTAAGACCCATCTAACAATAACCTTGGTGATTTCTCCCTCCTATATGCCCTCTTAGAGAGAAACAGTGGAGGGACAGGAAGAAGAGTGGTGTGAGAAGGGGATGACAGACAGTTGCTACTGGGATCTCACAGTCCCCTGTAAACATGTCTGAATGAGCTGGAGGCCTTTCTCCCTGCTCTCAACCAATGAGGTGATGGAGGGGGTACTCCCTCTCTTAAGAGTCCTCTCCCCAATGGCTGGAGACTCCTCATGGCAGAGATGCAAGACCCCTCCATTCCTGGTTTCTTAACCATACTCTGAGAACTTTGATGAAATGTACCAATGTGTGTGGCTAGGCGTGCTGCTTCAGGGAGTCTTGGATTTTAAACCCGAGTGGACCCCCCAGAGATAATCTATTTCAATATTTTCAAATTTCATTTTTTAACTTTACCCCATAAGTAAGAAAAACATTGAAATAGCAATTGTATATACACAAAGCTATATAAGCATAGATTTAACTGAAATGCAAGCTTTTAGGAATCATATTAAGCCATACAACATGCAATGCATTCTAACATTTTCTGTTCTATTCCTTGTTATTATTTTTAATGTTGACAAAAATTCACTAAATTGGTTTAAAAATTCACTAATGGGTCAAGGCCTATAGTTTGATACTCACTGATCTATGTTAATCCTTTTGTGTTATACAGCAGGAAACCAAAGTTATGAAAGATTAAGTGATCTGGCCAAGGTCACACAGCCACTGCCTATGTCAGAGTCAGGACTAAACTCCAGTAGAGAAATTGTCTAACTTAGCTAATTATTAATAATAAACACTCTTCTTGCAAAATAATGTGCCAATACTGTGAAGGGTACATGGATTTTTTTGTGTTACAAAAGCACATGGATTTTTTTTTAATGGTGAAAATTTAAAGTTACCCAAAGAAAAACTAAATAGAGAGTATCATCCTCCAATCCTCACATATGTATCCTTTTCAGTTTCAAACTCCAGTGTCTAGAGCTGTCTATATAAATATATAGAGACAGAGTCTGTTTATTTTACAAATGTTTTAAATTATGCCTGTAATTTGGCTCCAATTTGCTGGCTCATGTAAACTTCTCTTCACTAACGTCTCTAATGCAATAGGAAAATCCCTGAGCAACCCGTCCTTCCAAAGATCATGGTTAAGCTTACTCTATCACAGAAAGACTGGTGAGCCCCTTTGTGATCAGAAGGGGCCTCTCAGTTACACACAGGGGACTCTGTGAGGTCTGTCTAGGGAGGGGGATGCATCTGTGACAGCAAGCTACATAGCAAGAATGCGAGTTAACATCCTTGGGAAAAACTCCACAATCCTCCAGGCCATCATTCTTGGATGGTGCCTGCTTAAGACCTGCGCCCACAGTATTGGTGGGTGCAGTTGACTGACTCTCATCTCATACCCCATAAGCCCAGTATTTCCATTAACTTACATTAGTCTGTAACATAGCCCTGACTGTTAGTACCCAGCATACTTTCCTTTGATAAAAGCATGGGTGCCTTCCTGTTCTACCTATTTTTATCCTGCTTAAAAAAAAAAAAAAGTCTGCTGCAGCCAAAACAAATACCTCCCCTCCCATCCCCAAGCAGGAAGGCTGGTTGCAAACCTGCATGGGATATAGAAAGGAGGGTGCAGTGTGCCTGATCTTGCCCATTGCATTATTTTATTTTCATTGATATGGTACCTTTTCACTGGTTCATGTATCAGCTGATGAAAGCAGCAATGACCTTTTACAACAATTGGCTTCTGTCTTTACATTGGCTCTCTTCACTTACTGGGACCCATCGAGATCACCTTAGGGGCCCCTTTCAACCTACTCCTGTGAAATGGCAACAGAACAGAAAATGACACCAAAGTAAAAAAATCTGTGAGCACACTGAGGGACAGACACTGTACTTTTAGTTTGTGAACGTGAAAATGTCACAGGTCGTTTCTGAGCATGTTCCAGCTGGAAGCTAAAAATGCTTTGGGGTAAACATATGGAGCACATGTGCAGAAGCACTGAAAATTAGGTATGAAAGTCATATATGCAAAATTACCACAAAAATTCCTGCTGTGATCATTATGAAATTGCCTTGGAGTGTGGGTTTCTTGCTCACTTTCCAAACTACACAGTCTCTTTCCATGCACCCCCAGGCAGCACCCCCCCACCCTTGGACTCCCTTACCTCACCATAGTATAGTTAATACAGTGCCTGTTCCAAGCCCCTTATAACTTCGAGGACAGCTGCTTAAGAAGTGATTGGTATTGAGGTGACAGGAAGAATAGATCAGAGGGAGTGACTATAACCTTTAAAAATCAATGTAAAAATTGGTATGTTTTTATACTTTCTAAAGACATGTATCTTAAACAGTGCTTAACTATATTTGTTTAGGCAGACACGTGGATGACTCTTGTAACGGGCAGATGTCCATATCCATATTTATGGCAAATACAGTATGTACCCATCCCAGTGTCTGTAAAGCAGTCAATAATTACAAGTTATTAGTTCTCTCTCATTATATTGGTTTACTTCTTTTCAAAGACTGACATAGAAATTACCTGTAAATAGAGAATAATCAATCCTCAGAAGAAAATAGAACACCAAATCTTACATATGGGTAGAAGGATGGTCCATGTCATCTTTGTTTCACTTCTCCTTTCCTTTTTGAATGATGCAGTGTAGCACCCCACGACTCAATATGAGCAATGGGGTGGTATTGTACCAGAATGACTGCTGTCATAGTGGGGACTGGCTCATGGCCAGATCTTCTACTGATGACATCAGCAATTCAGTGACATTAAAAAAGAGAAAGAAAGAAAGAATCTAGTACCATTTCCAAAAGGGAAGGGTATCTTTGAAGATAACCCATCCTGTTCTTTTTTTGATTTTCATGCTCCAGTGCATCCCCATCAGACAGGTGAATTGAAGAGCCTGTGTCCAAAGTGTGAACAAAAAACTCCCTTTCATATCAATCCCAGATGACATGAAACCAATCAAGAGGTCACATGACACTCTCTATGATTTTAATAGACAACTGTCTCCCCTAAACACAGTCGTGATTGTTGTTATTCCAGTAAATTGGCCCTTTGCAAGAGGATTATATCCAAAAAATTTTACTTGTACATTTGGACTATAGAACATCAAGTTTGGTTTTCCATATTTTAAGTATTGCACATGGTATGTTCCCTGACCAAACCATAAACATTGAGTTCATTTATAACTTGCTGATGATGTTGAGGGAGACAAAAAAGTATACAAGATTCAAAGGATAGGAACTGGCCTTGGGAAATCTATCTGAGATCAAAAGAAACTCACTTTGATTTCCACCAGTTCCAGAAAAAATGGAAGAAAGAGGGAAGAAGGGGGAAAGGTAGAAAGGAAGAAAAGTATGGAGGGAGGGAAGAAGAAACGAAGGAAGGAAGGAAGAGGAGGAGGAAGGGAGGGAGGGAGGGAGGGAAGAGAAAAAGGGAGGGAGGAAGGAAGGAAGACAACTCTATCAGTCAACAACCCAAAAGCTGCCACAAGGTAAGCCATTACACCTACCAAGTACATGATCCAGAGATGGGAGAGACTATGATGGCTTGAAATTGGCGGGGTATGGGAACTAGAAAGAGGTCAGTACATGATGAACCAAGGGTCCTGAAGATAAGAGAAGCCACATCAGAAGGGAGCAGAGCAGGGCAGACTGGTAGGTGTGGGGAGATTGGAGTGGGCAGCATCTGTGGACACACACAGGTGCTTGAATGGTTCATACGCTATGTTATCCTCATCACAGTCAAAAGATAAATGAAACCTGAGGTAGGGCCCTCCTCTTCATGGGCAAAGGGGAACAGGTGTGAGCAAAGGGGAAGAGGAGTGACCTTGGCGGGCCCTCCTCTAGGCTGAAAGCCATACCACAAGGCATTTAATGAGTTGGTGCCTTCAGACTGTAAAGTCTTGACAGTGAATGGAAAAACAGAAACAAGCTTGCAGGGTGGCAGGTTTCTGCCATGGATCTGGTTTGAAAACAGAGGAAAGAGAACATAGAGACACCACCAAAGCCTAAGACCTCACACAGAAAAGCTGCCTGTCCTCCCCCCTAGAGTCTGCAGGTTATTGGAGGGAGGAATTTGCAGTGCATTTGTCCTCGTTTTCCTGAGGCCTTGAACAAGGTCTGGCCCACGGTAGGTGCTTGGTTCAGACCTGCTAGATGAATGATGAGCCAAGTATGTTGGGAGCAGAAGAACCACACAAAACACATGGAAGATGCTTTGAAGTGACGTGGCAACTTGGTGGCCCACTGGAAAACCCCAGCAGCAGCCAGAGCAGTGTGGGCAGCTACAGTCCGAAAATGAGATGGTTCTCTTAGAGCAGCGAGGCAGAGTCATAAATAGCATGAGGCTATGCAAATTGCCACAGCTGCACAGCACACGGCTGGAGTGCGTGCTCAGCACAAAACACTTGCCTGGCCACCGAATTCTTCCCAGGTGTCCTTCCCCTGCTGACAGGTGGGCTGAGCTGCCACTCAGAGGGGAGACCCACTGCTCAAGTCAGCACTGTGTATATAAGGCTCCTACTGATGTTCTCTCTGAAGAATCTTATGCTTCAAATGTCTTGTGCATTGTCAGTGTCCCAACTTCCAAAAGCTGGTTTCATTCAGAATTGACCACTACATACAATTGTTAGATAACATCTGACATCTTCAGTGAGAGGCTTCCATCTTTAAACATATCAAATCTCCATCAGAGGGGTATGTTAGCAGAAAAAAAAGTAACATGCAATTTGTGTTGCCTCCTTCAAACCTTTCACCAGGGCTAGGAGGAGGGTGAGAGCCATAACAAAACCACCAAGAAGACAGTTCTGCTTATTAGCATTTTAGAGAAAAAAAAAACCACACCTTATTCATAGTTATCTCAAGTTTCCTTTCCCATAGCCAAGAATCTAACCCAGCACTGCCTGACGCAGACACTCAAATATTTGTTGAATGAAATGGTCCCACTAGAAAAAATCTAACAATTCTCTAAATCAAATATTGAAATAAATTTTAAAATGCAAGGTACACTTAGTTATAATAACAATGCTAACAGCAACAATGCCACAACTAAAATGTGTGGAATATGAACTAGGTTCCAGGAACCATGCTAAGGTACAAAACACTGGCTACACCACCCTGGTGGACGCTGCAGTAACTCACAGTCCACACTTAGGAAACTGTTGTTAGTTGTAATCAAAACCTCAGTATTATTTTTACTCATTTATTCTCTGCCTTCTTTAAAAAAAAAAAAAGGATTCAAGTTGACTTACAAAAATACATACATCAAAATAAGATTTTGTAAAAGGTGTTAGTTCCCAGGGCTGCCAAAACAAAGAATCACAAGCCAAGTGGCTTACAAACAGTATTGTTGTCTCATGGTTCTGGAGATTGCAAGTCAAAAATCAAGATTTTACTTCCTCCTGAGGGATCCTGGGAAGGGTCAGCCTCTTTCCTTGCTTCTGGTCATCTCTTGGCTTGTGATACCACAATGCCAGTCTTCACATGCATTCTTCCTAGTGCATGTCTGCATCCAAATTTCCCAATTGGAAAAGGTCACCAATTGAGTGAACCTCAATTGTGCAGACTGTCTCCAGAGGCATCGGACCTTTTTCTAACCCCACGCAGCCTTCTAGAAAAATCAGAAAACTTATTTTTGGACAGATTGAATGGAGAGGCTTAACCCAGAGGGTACCAAGCCTATAAAAGGGCTGTGTGGGAGGTGGGCATATGACTCAGAACAGGGGCATGAAAGGAAAAGCCACATAGCTATGGACTGTGGATCTCTGGCCCCTCAGAACATCAGCAATGGGGGAATAGGAACAGAAAGAAAAGAGAAGGGAAGATTATGGATTGGAGACCCAAACAGACCCAGGGAAAAGTCCTGCCATACTGATTCTTAAAGGTCCCCAACAAAAAGCTGGTCCCCACCTGGTTATCCTATGGTGATTTTGTTTACAGAACTTCAAATGAGGTTTTTCTGTGTCATTAAACACTTGGAGAAAGCCTGGACCTTAAAGACTATGACTGAACAAACAAAAGGACCGAAGGAAACAGAAAATGAAATGAACTGAAGGACACTTAAAAAAAAAGTGAAATTAATATCCTCAAAGAGAGAAGGAAGAACAGAATTCAATAAAAAGAGAATTGGGGGACATGAATGGCCTCTTGGCAATTAAAAATACCTATAACAACTTAAATCTTATTCAGAACACTAGAAGACAAAAACAAGAAAATCTTTTAGAAAGTAGAGCAAAATGTTCAAGGATTACAAAAGAGTAAAGAAGAGAAAAGAAAAATTTTAAGTCAACTTGAAAAGTAGATAAATAATAAAGTTGAAAAATCCAAGTGAGAGAAATAGAGGGAAGAAAGTGATGAAATAATAATAATTTTCTTTTCTGGAATAGAAGGAAACATGATTGTAGATAGTCAGAGTTCACTGAGAAGCTGGCATGATGAATAAAAGAGGAAACACCCCCAAAATTCATCACTGTGAAATTCAAGAACACCAGGACTAAAGAGAAAACCTAAATGTTCCCTGATGATAAAACAAATCACATAGGAACTACTAGAAAGAGAATGACATAGCAGATACCATGCAGTACTAGTTAAGAGCACAGATTCTGGAGCTAACTACCTGGGCTTATAACTCAACTTACGAGTTGTATGACTTTGGGTAAATTAACCTCACTTGTCTCATTTCTCTATCTCTAAAATAGACATAACAAGAATACTTCCCTCATTTTTGGGATAACAGATTCAAAACACTTAAAATAAAGCTTGATGCACAGCAAATAAAACTGCTAACTCCTCTCACCCCACCCCAAATTTCTCAACAGCAACATTGAAAGCTAGAAGACCATTGAGTACTAGCTTCAAATGTTTGTGGACAAACATTTTCAAACCTAGAATTCTAAATCAATTATGCTATAAATCAAGTATTAAGGGTAGAAAAAAGATATTTTTGGACATACAAAATTCCAGAATTTCATTTCCCTTAAGTAAAGGAAAGTATCTTCCCATCTCAGGAAGATACTGTTTACTTAAACAAAACCAAGAAAGTTGAAGACATAGAATGCAGATAACAGAAGACTCAACACAAAAAAAATGAAAAGAATTCTCTAAATGATAGTAAAAAGATGTTTTTAGCATGACAACCAAGCTTCAGGCATCCAGTGCTAAAATAGGGAATAGAGGTCTCCAAAAGACAGACCTCAAAGGGGAATATGGAATAGATACACTTATTATTTTTACTTTTAAAACTTATTACTTATTATTATTGATAGACACTTGAAAATATATATAGTACACAGGAAATGGTAATAACACAGAAAATGAAGCATATTAAAAAATAAGGTGACTTTTAACTCCAGGAAAATCAAAGGGTGTTTTCACAGAAACAAGTGATAATCTGCATAGGAAAATAATGTAAATACTAGCTCTTGGTTTTCTTAATTGAATTAAAAATGTAATAAAACTGAATTAGGGAGATGGAGAGAGGGGAAATGATAAGTATATGTGGAGAGAGAACAGTCATCATTAACCAAGATGGAAAGTCAATACTTAATCCCTAAAACTTAAGATTAAAGAAATAGCAAGGTGAGTACAGATAATTTCAAAACATGGAGATAGTGTTAACCAGTTTATTTTTTTGTCCTTGTGACAAATACTTGAGAAAACAACTTAAAAGGAGAAAAGGTTTATTCTGTCTCATGGTTTCAGAGATTTCAGTGCATGGTCAGTTTGCTCCATTGCTGTGGGCCTGTGGTGAGGTAGAACACCATGGCAGCAGGAGCAGAGTAGATTCTCTTACTATGGGAGCCAGGAAGCAGAGAAAGACAGAAAGGGACTGGGGATAAGCATACAGCCTTTCAGCAAATTCCCCCAGTGACCTACTTCTTCCAAGTAGACCCCACCTCTCAATTATGCCATCATACTGTGACTCTTTGGGGGTATTAACTCATTGATTAGGTCAGAACTCAGGACCCAATCACTTCCCAAAAGTCTATCAGCTGGGAACCACACCCCCAATACATGAGCTTTGGGAGGACATTTCATAATCAAATGGATTATGAGAAGCCTCTGAAAATTTGACATAAGCACAGTTATGCTCAATGATCTATAGGCTGAGTTTGGCACAGCCCCAGCCACAGAAGAGAACAAAAAGGCGAAATGCAGCTCATTTGCTTTTCCTAAGTTGTTTATGTTCAAAGAAGTAGGAACACAGGTTTCTCTTGTTACAATGTCACACCCTCCTCAGAACTGTTGCTCCACCTCCTTGTTTACTGCTAGGTACAAAAGGCTTGCTGAAGGAGGGCACAAGGTTTTTTGATGGAGGTTTTTTGATTGGCTGGCTGCTGCTGCTGCTCTGCTGCTGCTGCTGGCTGCTGTCTCCACCAGAGCAGCTTTCTGCACTGAGAACTTTATACATAGGCTTTAGAAAAGCTAAGCTAAAGAAAAACTACAGAGAACATGGGACAGTGCAAGTATAAGGACTGAGACTTTAAGAGCTATGCTAATGTGGTTTTTAGATGTGGCTGCTGTTGTTTGTCTGCAAGTCTGAGCACCGAGTCTTTAAAGGGAACACGGGACAGTGAAAGTCTGGGAGCAAAGACTTTAAGAAGATTATGCTAAAGAAAAGCTAAGAGAAAACATGGGACAGAGCGAGTCTTAGGAAAGAGACTTTAAAGAACAGAAAAGAAGACTTTTTTTGAGAAGGAAGGTTTTAAAGATAGAGAAAAGAAGCAGAGTAAAGAGAAGTAAAAAAGCAATGAGGCTGTTGTGCATCTCCATTTGAGTGCCCAGCACACCTGGCCCCAACTTTATGCATGTGTGTCTTCTATCGTTTGTCCTTTCTGCATCTCCCGTCACCTCCTGGTCCAGTAGAACCAGGAGTGAGAGAAAGCTTGATCCAGCACCCCTGCCCTGTGAATGCAAAAAAGCGAACTTCTGAGACTAAAGTTGCCTGTGGAGACACCACTTGGCAGGGACTGGGGGAGCCTCTATCTGACAGCCAGTAAAACCCAAGGCCCTCAGTCACACAGCTGCAAGAAAGGGAATTGTAGCAATAACCTGCAGGAGCTCAGCAGTAGATTCTGGCCCACACCCTCCAATGAGAACACCTTGTAGCCAGTACTTTGCAGGCTGGAGAGCTCCTTGAACTCTTGGTCCATGGAAAGTAGGAGATAATAAATATGCATTTCAGACTAAATTTGTGGCAGCTTGATATATAGTAATAGATGTTGAATACATCTGCCTTCAACTATATTCCTGTTATGAGCTAAATTATATTTGCCCCAAAGGATGGCAGAATCCTAACCCAGGACCTTCTGAATTGGTCTTCATTTGAAAATGGGTGATCTGATAGCAGATGATGGAGTTAAGGTATGATCATTAGGGTGGAACCTAATGATGGGGAAACTTGGATACAGACGGACACATCCAGAGTAAGAATGAAAGGAAGGACAGGAGAACCATCTGCATCCCAAGGAATGCTTGAAGCTGCCCCAAACTAGAGAAAGATCTGGACAGCTTCTCCTCACAGTACTTGAGCAACCCTGCCCACACCTTGACTTTGGACCTTTGGTCTGCAGAACTGTAAGTGTGTTTCTATTGTGCAAGCTCCCTTGTTGGTGTTACTTTGTTATGGCTGCCCTAGAAAACTGAGCAGGAAGCTGGAAAGGGCTGCTTTCCCATCACAGATGGGGAAAGGAGAGGAAAATCCATCCATCCATCCATCCATCCATCCATTCATCATCCACTCAATAGGTGCACAGGGCCTTTACTCTGCCTGGTGTGGTGCTATGTGTTCATGGTCACCAGAAATACCATGCTATGCAATAAGCTTACAGAGCCCTTAGGGGCTCACAACTAGTGGGAAGAGGGTTCAGCCAGCACAATTTGGTTCAGACACAATTGGTGCTAGAGAAGAGGATGTACAGGGTGTGTGCAGTACTTAGAAGAGAAACACTTAATTCCACCATGGGGGAGAGAGGGAAGAAGGCAAGAAGAGGATCATGGCAGAAGGTAAAGAAGAAAGGAATCATGAAGGCATGAAAGAGCAAAGACATTTTGAGAACTGCTTGCAGTTCCCCTGGCTGAAGCAGAGTAAGCTTGCAGGAGTGAGGCAGAGCATGCTAACAGGCACTGCACTACAGGATCTGAATTATCTGAAAGCGAGGGGAGCCCTACAGGAGTCTTCCAGAAAGCAGTGACATGATGAGATTTGGGTGGGATTGTGACAGAGGGCCCCAAGTCATGACCATGACAGAATATGTAGGTGGTAGCATAGGCAGAACTTGGTGAATGGGAGTGTTAAAGAGGTGAAGAAAAGGAGAAGTCTGGAGTTACCTCATGTTTCTCCTGGTACCAGGTAGAAAGTACCTTTTCCCAGATAGAGGCTGCAGGAGATGCAGGTTGGAGGGAAGGTAGGAATAGTTGCCACCCAGTATCCATTGCTCCTCTCTTCTTTCTTAGCAAGAGAGCCCCAATTCTGTTTGCCCTTCTCTGAGGGGCTGTCACTTCGGGGTATAGGGGAGGCTAAACCATTTCTTAGAAGTTACCCTGTGAGGCCTGACATGCACTGCCCAGCAGAATAGCCACTGTGGCTATTGCTCTATTAAAATATGACTAATTTAAATTGAGATGTGCTGTGAGTGTAAAACACACTTGATTTCAAAGTAAGGAGAAGAAAAGAATACAAATAGAAAGTTAGTAATTTGTGATACTGATTACATATTGAGATAATATTTTGGGTATATTGGGTCAATAAAATATATTATTAAAACTGATATTATGTTTCTTTTTTTTAAAAAATGACTGCTAGAAAGTTTGAAGTTATATATCTGACTCATATAACATGTCAATTAGACAACACAGATCTAAGCCAATCATGGTGGCTCCATTCCTTTATCAAGTCTTGACATTCTGACCAATGAAAAAGAGGGAGTCAGTGGCAAGGCTTCTGGGAGGGTTTTCCTTTCTCTAAAATGGAGCATAAAACAGAGAAGGACATTCCTTTTTCTGCTATTGAATGCCATCATCAGTGTACTGCCTAAAGCAATGACAGCCATTTTGAGACCTTGAGAACAGCTGTGTAAAGAAAATAAACCAGAGTAGAAAGATGGAGAAAATCTGTGTCCTTGATGATAAAATTTAATCCATGGAATTTTTATTCTAAAATTATGTTTTAATGTTAAATAAATCTGTTGTTAAAGTCAAATTTAATTGGGTTTCCTGTTACTACAGACAAGGGCATCGGTTCATCGATCACCAACAGCGTAGGCAGGCTGTTATCTCTGTGTGTTGTTCCTCTACTTTGCGGATATTAAAGTTTCCCTGTGAAAAAAATAAGGCAGAAATTGGAGAAACATTTGGATAATATTTTTGTGATCTATCCCAAAACACCATCATCTTTTGTACCTGTGAGGGAAAAAAAAAAAGTCTTCACAGGCTGAAGCAGTCCTAGTAAAACAACACTTCCTGATTAACACTCTTTCATTTTTTTTTTTTTCCAATTTGTAAATAAGGATGAGGCCCAGTTGGGCAATGGGGAATTAACTCATTTCTGTAGTAACACACATGCAGTTCTGTAGCCGGCAGGCAAGGAGCCATTCTTTGGCTAGCTGCCAGTCTCCAAACCATGTGGAACTCAGTTGTCATTGTCTTTGAAAGTGGCTTTATGTGGCTTCATGGTGAAGGCAGGTTGATGTGATAATCATAGCCTACTGAATTTTTGGAACCAGCATTAAAAATGGAAATTTCACAGATCTTTTCTCTGGTACTTGATTATACACCAATATGAAAATGTTAGTGTCCGTGACTTTGACCCATCAACTAACTGCTTTACTATCTGTCCTCACCAAGGTCTAAGCATAACAAGCAGTCAACATCAGAAGTGAGAAACACCAGGAACTCTGGCCAACATGAAGCCTGTAAGAGAGGTGAGGAAAAGGAAGAAAGTTCAAAACAGTGTTGGTTGCAGAGAAATTTATGAATGTGGAAGCGGTGCAGAGAATAGACAGGGTATGGGAACAGAGTTCAGGCCAAAAGGGCCTTTGAGCCATTTGATCCAGTCCCTTCCCTTCAGCCTGAGGTAGTCAGCCAAAGAGCTGTTCTGAGCTACTTCCTTCTTCCCACCCTCCCTTTCTCAGCCCCACACAGCACCATGCCATACACGGGGAAGATCCACATGGCTTTGCCCTTCTGGGCTCTGGGCACCAGCTTCTGCAAAGTCATAATCAAACCCAGGTTGGAAGGTTTTGTCTTTGTTCTTTTTTTCTTTTGTTTGTTTTGTTTCCTGCTAAATCAGTGCTTCCCTCCATCCTTGATGTGAATCAGCACTGGCTCTCTGGACTCATTCTACCTTATGTCTGTGCTTGTGGGGTTTGCTCACCATTAGGTAAAGAAATACAGCAGTAAAATTTTGCTCAGTTATTCTGGAGCAGCTCCCCCTCCTCCCCTACCCCCTTCTCCCCCTCTTTCCTTCCCTCCTCCTTCCATTCCTCTCCTTTCCTTTCTTCTTCCTTCCAACACGTATTATTTCCCTAAGCATATGTATCATTCTTTCTCATCTTGACCTTAGGAACAATGAACAACTCCGTGGGAATCACAATCCAAACAGAACTCCACACACTCAGGATTCAGGGATGAGTGCCACACCAGACTGTCTCTCACTTCTCTGAACTGTTCATTAGAAATGCTGATGTCCTTTGGAGAACTAAGAAACAGGACAGATTTTGCATCTTTCTCCCCTCTTGGAGCCTGGCTTGCTACACTGAAGTTAGAACTACTGAAGGAGAGCTCCAACACCCAAAAGTGGGCCCAGAGGAAGTCTCCTCACCTCCTCCCTAACCTTAGAGTCCCCAACCTTGGCCACACTCATGAGCAAAAGCAGGTCTGAAGCTCATACCCTGGAGGCCAGGAGAAGAGAGGACTGTGAAGGGTCAGACACAGTGACACCTCTGAGGCTGGAATGGTTGGGAGGAACAAACTGGACAAGGAGAAGTCAAAGGAGGAAGGTCTGCACCTCACACATGCACTGCATTGCACCAGCAAGCCCTGTTGGCCTCCAGTCAATGTACTCCAATTGTGTCACCCCCTCCTGCCACCCTGGTTCAATGCCATCACCACCCACCAGGTCGTAGCCTCCTAAATGGTGTCCTGCTTCCACTCTTTCCTCCTTAAAGTCCATTCCCCATCAAGAAGCCACAGTGATCTTTGAAACCATAAATTATACCATAATCGTGGCTTTCACAGCACCACCTGTGTGATCCGGTCCCAAGCTCCTCCCTGACCTGATATGTCACCACTTGTTCCCAACTTACCAATATAGCCACACTGGCCTCCTTTGTGTGCTTTTCACATCCCATCACATTCTTGCAATAAGACCTTTGCACTTCCTGTTCCTTCTGCCTGGATTGTTCTCCCTCCAGTTCCTGCCATGGCTATCTCTGTCTCATTGTTCAAGACTCAGTTTAGTTCAGGGCTTCTCCAACCACCCGAGCTGGCCTCTCTCTTCCTTATCTTTATATCACTCGTCACTACCTTGCCAGTTATCTTGCCAGTTCTGTTTTTGAAAACTTGAGATATACATAATATTTGTATACCTTTGTGAAGCACATTATGATAATTCAATACATAAATATAATACCTAATAATCAAGTTCAGGTAATAAGCATTTCCATTAATTATTTTTGTGTTGGGAATTTCATTTTCTTCTAGTGACATTCATTACATTTGAATCTTAGATAATGAATGTGTGCAGTACTAAATTAGTATATGTTACAAATTATACATAAAATTCAAGTGTAACTAGGTGTCCTATACTATATCCAGACCTGCTGAAGAGCTGGTATGAGTTAAATAAAGCAAAGAAGACCCTGTCAAACCTTGTCCTTGTAAACTGTTGTGGTTGGAATAGACATAAATTGATGTAAAGAGTTGTTTTGTTCTTTCTTCTGGACTGTGTGTATGTGTGTGTGTGTGTGTGTGTGTGTGTGTGTGTGTGTGTGTGTGTGTGTGTGTGTGATGTTTGGGACAATGGATTTACCACACCTTTGTCCCCCCCTAAGGGTACTGAATGGATTATAGTACAGTGAACAAGAGCAGACACAGTCAACAGGAAGTTGTGACCTGTTTCCTGTGGGCACGACCACCCCAGGCCAACCCACTGCTAAGGGAGAGCTGTTCCTGCCCAAACCCTTTGTCAGCTCATGGAAAAAAGGAACACCAATGGTGAAATTTTGGGGGAAAAAAAGAAATCATTTAATTAACTAATTAATTACTACTTATTTTGTGATTAAAAGAAAAACATTTCTCACAAAAATATTTTCAGTTCTTTTAGTTCCCCAAATACCAAATCTAGTAATTTAATGAATAAATCAAGTTACATACATTCCAGTATTATCTTTTCCCATCCATAAAATAGTTTCAGGTATGCAATGTACATTTAAAATGTTGTATATATTTCAATTTCCTCCAAAAGTTCTAATAGATCTGGTTTTTGCCATGGCTTCAAAATATGATTCCTGACATGGCAAGGATCTGCTTACATCTGATCATGTTCTTGCCCTAAGGCTTTGTGCAGGACCCCAAGGAAGCCATAGAAAGGCCCCCGGGTGACAGGGACAACCATGGACAGGACACATTTTTGCACATGGAACAAGTCCACCCATGTCCCTGAACATAGTGAAGGAAAGCAGAGCCTGAGCTCTATTTTGCAGTGGGTCAAATTCATTCCCTCATTATCACACCTCCTCTAGAGCAAATCCAGAGTCTTATGTGTCTTACAGAATCTCACACAACTGGAAAATACCTTTTTTAAGTAGGTTGACCTTTAGTATTAACATCCCTTTAGTGAAATTTTATGGACTGGGCAGGTGCTTAAAAATTTTAGTGAGCTACAATAAGTTAGAAGCAAGCCTCCTTTAGCCACACTATCCTATTAGGTGGAATCCAGTTCAGTCCTTCAACTCTGCTAGGAGTTAAGGGAGATTCCTTATCTGCCAACCATGTCAGATCTGCCCTTCCTTCAAGAACAATATTGTTACACATCTCATAGTTGTTTATACATGAAAACACAAAAATGTAAATTTTCATTATAAATATATAAAATCCATTTGAAAAGCATCCAATACTTTTTGCTCTTAGGTCTACGTGCATAAAACTTTCTAGAGCACAAGCTCAGAAAAGGGTTAACTTACAAAACACAAGAGTAGCCCTATGCTCAGTATTGAGAATAGGGACCTCAAAAATTGGGCTTTCAGGTGCTGGTTGAATGAATGCTGTAAGCAGAGAATAGAAACATCACTAAAAACCAGGCTGATAAATATCGACATTTTTGCCATGATTTGGGAAGAAATATGACTATTTCTTCACAGTATGAAAGACATCCAGGGTGACCACTCAGCGCCATCACTGATGAGTGAGCCTGAGCCTTTGTACTGGGATTCCTGGGAAAGCTTCCTTTGATACCATCTACTCAGCTCCATTTCATCCTAACATCTAGCACTTCCCCAGCAAGCTAGAATCCTGCTTCTGGAGAAAAGGTATAAGTATGCCACAGAGTAAAAACACATTTCTAGAAAAATTATTTATCAACTAAAACTTTGTGAATAGAACTGTATTTAAAATGGGTAAGGTGTGAAAAGGGGAGGAGGGAGTTGGGTAGGGAGTCTCCTATTTTATTATTATTTTGAAATGGGGATTTGCTGTTATTGCTCAGTTTGGTCTTGAATACCATGAGCTCAAGTGGTCCTCTTTCTCTTCCTTCCTGCCTCAGCCCCACCATGTCAGCCTTTTTATTTTCCTTTGCAGAGCTAAGAATTGAACCCAGGACTTTACACATCCTAGGCAAGTACCACTAAGCTACCTCCCCAGCCCAGAAATCTTCTATTTTAAAAATCCCTGTGGTGAGCTGGCCAAAAGCACAGCACCCTGTGAAACCTAGAATAGGGATTTGGAGGATTCCAGATTCCAGAGTCTCAGGAATCCATTGACTTTCTAGAATGGAAAGGTTCCCACATGTAGAGACAAAAAACAAAAAATCTTTTCAATGAATTTTTTAATCTATATGTCATAAAATTTTTGTTTTATTTTATATTCATTTAAAACTTCATAGCTAATAGCAATGCACATTCATCATAATAAGTCAAAGAATCCAGAGAGGTACTAAGAGTCCATCATCTTCCCACAAGCTCCTTAATACTTCAGCTCCCATTTCACTGCAGGTGATTGGACAGTTTGAGGCCAATCCTTTCACACTCTTCTCTAAAAAGTATATACAGTTATATACATATATTTCCTGAGATTTTGTTCTTGTTTTCATTCTTTTTATTATAATAATTAAATTGTGCACATTATTCCCCTTCTTTTTTTTTTTCCCGCTTAATAGTGTAGTATAAATATCCCTCCAGATTGTACTTTCAGGTCTGCCTCATCTTGTGTGACAACAGCCATAGTTTTCAAAGATTCTAGACATTCCTTTTTTTCCTTTTCTTCTCTGCCTCCAATCATGCTTCAAGAAGCATGCTCATACAGTCTCTCCTGCAGCCTCAGGGACTCTTGTGTTTATTTTCCAAGTTTAGTGTTTTGCATACCAATTGTCGTTTATATAATTAGAACTGTCTTCATAGAGAATGTATTAATAGAAAATAGAAATATCTTGAGGCAAACCTCTTTCTCCTTCTCCTTTTCCCTCTCCCTCTCCTTTTCTCCTCTTTCCCTCTCCTTTTCTCCCTCTCTCATGTTTTTACATCAACTGAGCCAGGATTCTAACTGGTGCAGCAGCTGCTCCATGCTGGAGTCAGGAAGTGTTTGTCCTGTGGCCTTTGATCATCTTGTAGCCTTTCCACACTAAGAACAATCTTTTCTCCATCTGCGGGCTCTGTAACCTGTTTGTGAACTTTCAATCCTTTGTAACTTACAGCAATGCATGAAAGTCTGAATATTCAGCCTCAAAAACCATCTGTGGGATGGAGTCCTTTGTAAAACTTCATCCTACTTACTCATCTGGGAAGGTGAAAATCCACAAGAGCAGCACTGCTTCAAACACCTTCTGAAAGCAGAACCTTCACAGAGAGTGATCCTAGTTCCTGCTGCCCTAGCTGTGATGGTAGAGTTGTAAGATTTAAGAAATAAAAACAAGATGCCCAGCTAAATATGAATGTCAGATATACTACAAATAATGTTTTAGTTGTTTTATTGTACTTTGCGATGTTATATAGTATTTTTTATTGTTATACTACATAGGACATACTTACATTAAAACATTACTCATGGCTTATCTGAGATTCAAATTTAACTGGGAGTTCTATATTTTATTTGGCAACTTTACATGAGAAAAGAAATTTGTTGTCTCCTGTCCCCCTCACCCAGAACTTTCTTTGTTTTTGTCTCTGTGTCAGAACCACATGGCAAAAGGATTTGCTTCCTGCAGATGTGGGTGGGCGCATGTCCTGATTTCAGCTCCCATCGGTACAGGGTGGCCTCTGGTTCCATAATGCTTTGCCTCGACACTGCACTCACAAAAGGTTATCTTACATCTACCATGTCGACTTTCTGGGTTGAGGGATCTCTGTATTCCAAACTTCCACTCCCACTTTGACCGTGAAAAATGGCCCACTCCCTGACCTGTGTCTGAACTTTCTAGATTGTGTACTGTTTGCATTCTCTTGTTTCTCCTGCATTTCTGGTGACCTTAAGGTCTCCATCTCCCGACACTTCTGGGTCAGACTAAGATTATGTTACCAGAAGATCCAAGTTTTTTTTTTTTTAAACACACATTATTTGAATAAGGAAAATCACCACTTGCACCTCTGTTTCCTCATCTGTAAAATGGGTGTTGAATTCTATTATGAGATGTTCAAGATCATTTCTAGCTCTGACAATCTGTAATACTAGTGTCTTCACCCTTCCAGACTCAGTCCTCCTGGCCACAGTCATCATCTGAGTATCCCTCTGGGTCTAACACTGCCTGTGTTCCAGCTCCAACTATCCAAGGGCAGGAGAGCCAGCCCCTGCTCTTCTAAACACTGGACTCAATTGTTTATCATTATAAATGTTGACACCTTTTAGAATTATCGTAGTGCTTGAGCAAGTAAAACACTCACCCTTTGGTGGGAAATGGTTGTAACAAAAGTTCCTGTGGTGTAAATTATTATGCCATTTTAAATCAAGATATTTACATATTAACACAATAGACTACTGAACAACTGCAGCAATCCTAAATTGTGTCAGCTTTCACTATGTGGAAATCTTTTTAGAAAATATTTGACCCCAAATATAAATACATATTTTTTTAAATAATCAGGTAAGATGTATATACATGAACAACAATCAGAAGAAGATTTAAAAGGGAGCTAAATGTGTTTCAAATTCAGAAAATTGGCTGGGCACCAGTGGTTTACACCTGTAATTCTAGCTACTCAGGAAGCAGAGATCAGAAGGATCGCAGTTCAAAGCCAGCCCAGGCAAAATAGTTCAAGAGACTCTATCTTGAAAAAAACCCATCACAAAAAAGGCTGGTGGAGTGGCTCAAGGTGTAGGCCCTGAGTTCAAACCTCAGTACCACAAAAAAAATCAGAAAATTTTATAAATAAAATTGCTCATGTTCATAAGGGCTTTTATGGTTTCTATTACACACAGTAGTTTCAAAGAGAAGAATAGAAGTTGTGTGTTGAAAACCCAGAAGGGCTGGTTATGATGAAACACTGCACCTCCTTGAGATATGTGAACCTTCCCAATCACAGGGCTACTTATCTTTTTTATTTACTGCAGAATATTGTTTAGAAGCATGTAGAAATTTATACCAGGTGATGAGAGTATAAAACACATTTATTATGGAAATTAGAGAATCAAACAAATGGTCATTAGAGATTATCAAGCCTTGTGTTTTATAAAATTTTTTCTCCCATAAATACATTCATGAGATAATATTTACCCTTACTATTTGTGAGGACATTTGATATTTTTATTCTATTCTATTCCATCCCTTGGAAATTGATTGCAACCCACCTTGCTGATTTGATGACCATTAATGGGCCACAAGCTACAGTTTGAAAAACACTAAAAAAAAAAAAAAAAAAAAAAAAAAACCAGCTGTCTCATCTTAAAAAAATGAGAAAAATCAGTGGTAAAAGCTAGTGCAAGGTAGTAAAATAACCATGAGAAGCAGGAAATATGCTAATAAATGCATGAGTCTATTCAATCAACCTATTAAATAGACAATGGACAGTGGAATGTATTATAGAGGTTAGTTCTAAAAGTTAAACTACTGATATAGAAAGAAATCAAGAGAGAAAGAGATAGAGGGTAGAAACCTCCATTTACTGAGCGTCTGCATGCATTAAATAACAGTTTAAACAAAAATGAAAAATTTATCAAGACCAAGATCAGGGTCTATAAGAAACCATCAGGATTTGTTTCATTCTGTGCTTTATCTCTACCGCTAAAAAAATATCATTTTGTCCAATAAAAACCAGAAAAACAAGAGAGAATCAATGAAATCAAAAGCTGGGTCTTTGAGATCAGTAAAACTGATAGGCCTATGGCCAGACTGATCAGGACCAAAACAGTGAAGACACAAATTGACAAGAATCAAAGAGGCAACATCACTACAGATCTTACAGATATGAAAAGGCCAATAAAAGAATATCAAAAGCAACTCTGTCTCTATGAATTCAACAATTTAGATGAAATAGACAATTCCTTGCAAGATACATGTTACAAAATCAAGAAAAAGTAGATAACTTGACTAGCTCTGTCATTTGAGGGGTTGGATTTTTTCTTTTTTTTGAGACAGAGTCACACTATTATAGTCCAGGCTGGCCTTAAACTCATGATTCTACTACCTCAGCCTCCTAAGTGCTAGAATTACAGGTGTGTACCACCAAACCCAGCTCCTATATATCTAAATTTTTTTGGTCGTGGTGGTGGTGGTTGGCACTGAGGATTGATCTAAGGGACTTGTGCTTGCTAGGTAGGCACTCTGTCACTTGCTCCATACATTTAACTCCCATGTATCTATTTTTAAAACTGAAATTATGCTTAAAAATCTTTCCACAAAAAAAAAAAACTCTATGCCAAGATAGTTTCAAGGTAATTCTGCCTAATATTTAGGCAGAAATAATAGCAATCCTGTGCAAATCTTCCAAGGAAAAATTGAACAGGAAGGAATACTTCTCAACTCATTCTATGAGATAAGCATTACCCTGCAATACAAACCAACAATGTATTAATATGATAATACACAACGGCCAAGAGAATTTATATTAGGCATGCAGGGTTGGCTTAACATTGAAAATTGGGTCAATATAATTTATAATATTAACACATTAAAAGATAAAAATCATATCAGCTCATAAATACTGAGAAAGCATTTGACAAAATCTATTCCTGATATATAAAAAAAAAAAATTCTCAGCAAACTAGGAATAGAAGGAAACTTCCTCAACCTAACAAAGGGCATCTTCAAAAAAACCTACAAACGTAGTATGAATGGCATGCTTTATACTGAAAGACTGAATGCCTCCCAGTAAAGTCAGAAATAAGATATGTATGCTCACTCTCCTCACCTCTAGTCAACATTGCACTGCAAGGCTGGGTGCATGACTCCAGTGGTAAAGCACTTCTCTAGCAAGCATAGGCCCTGAGTTCAAGACTCCAGTACCAAAAATAATTAATTAATTAACATTGTTCTAAACATCTGCCAGTGCAACCTAATACAGGTAAAAGAAAAGAAAAAAAAAAATCCAAGTTGAAATTGGAAAAATAAAACCACCTTTTTTCACAGGCAAAATTATCATGATCATCTATATAAAAATGTAATGGAATCTTTTTTTTTAAACCTACTAGACCCAATAAGCAAATTTTGCAAGGTTATAGGAACAAGACCAATATAGAAAACTGCTATATTTCTGCATACTAGCAACAGAAAATCAGAAATTTAAATAGAAAAAATACCATTCATAATAGCATAAAATGTGAAACATTTAAGGGTTCATCTGACAAAAAATGAATAAAACCTGAACTCAGAAAACTAGAAAACATTGTTGATAGAAAAATTTTAAAATCTAAATATAAGAATGAGTCAGAAGGCTCTATGTCAATTTTCTTGAAATTGATCTGTAGATTCAACGCATTCATATCAAAAATCTAGCAAGATTATTTTATAGAACTGACAAGCTGATTCTCAACTGGTATAGAAATGCAAATAGCTAAGTTGCAATTGATATCTTTTTATGGAACAGTATTGAAGTCATCTTATTAACCAAATAATTCACATTTCTAAAAAAAAAAAAAAAAAGAAATGCAAATAGCCTATAAAAACCTGAAAAAGAACCAAATTAAAGGGATATTGCTCACAGACTGCAAAAATTAAGATAAAGCTACAATAACCAAAATTGTGTGTTTGGCATATAGATAGGCAGACAATGAAAAAAAAATAAAGGGTCTAGAAATAAACCCACGCATATATGAACACTGATTTTTGACAAGTACAAAAAGGTAATGCTTTTCAACAAATGGTGTTAGAACAACCACACATCCATCTGCAAAACCAAAAGTGAACATTGATCACTTTTTGTGCCATACAAAAAAATTAATCTGAAATTTATCATAGACTGAATAGAAAACCTATAAAACTTCTAGAATAAAGCAGGAGAAAATCTTTGTGATCATGAATAGGCAAAGATTTTTTAGGACAAAAAAACCCACAACCAATAAAAACATCAAATTATTGAGTTGAACCTCAACAGAATTTTTTAAATCTGCTCTTAAATTAAAAGAATAGAAAGATACTCTGCAAACTGGTAGAAATATTTGTAAAACATATACCAAGTAAAGGACTTATATCCAGAATATATAAAGAACACACAATGACTCAACAAAAAATGAACAAAAGATTAGACCAGACACTTCACAAAGATCAAGTACACTTCACAATAAATCAGCAAATAAGAATGAAAAAGGTAATCAACATCCGTAGTCACTGGGAAAATGCAAAATGAAATCACAATGGTACCACTGCCTGTCTGTAGGAATGGCCAAAATTTAAAAGCTTGAATTTCAGTCAGTGATGTGACTTAAGTGGTAAAACAGTTGTTAACAAGCTTGAGGCCTTGAGTTTAAACCCCATACCACCAAAAATAAATAAAGATAAAAGATTGACCTTGTCATATGTTGGTAAGTATAATGAAGGAACTGGAACTTTATTATAGTGCAAGTGGGATTATAAAGTAATATAGCCATTTTGGAAAAAAAAATTGGCAGTTACTTAAAAAAATTGGAAATACATCATGTGATGTAGCCATTCCACTCCTAGGTATTACCCAAAAGAAAAGAAAATATATGTCCCTTAAAGGCTTGTATAATGATTGTTCATAGCAGACTTTTTGGTAACAGCCAAAAACTGTAGACAATTCAAATGTCTTTTAACAGGTGCCTGGATAAACAAACTCTGCTATATGTATACTCAGCAGTAAAGAAGAATGAGCAATTGCTTCAGCAATGACTGGCAGAATCTCAAAATAATTAAGCAGGGAAGGAAGGGAGGAATGAAGGGAGGGAGGAAAGGAAAGAAGGAAGGAAGAGAGGGAGAGAGGAAGGAAGGAAGGGAGGGAAGAAGGAAAGAAAGAAGGAAAAGAAAAAGAAACTCTAATTTAAAAAAAATCAAAAGGTAGTTTCCATTTTTACACAACTCTAGAAAGTGCAAAGTGGTTTTCAGTTTCAGAAAGTGTATCAGTGATTGCTTGGGGATGAATGGGCAAAAAGGAAGGATGACCAAAGGGGCACAAGAAAACTTTTGGGGTGATGGATGTGTTCACTGTCTTGATTGTGGACATTCCCACTTTCATGGAAAGTACACATATGTCAAATTTTTGGTTAAATTATACATTTTAAACATGTACAGTTTATTTCTCAACTTCACTAAAAAAAAAAAGGCTAACATTCAAAATTCTTTTTTCCCAGACCAACTTTTCCCACAGCTGGAACCACTGCTGATAAATCCTAAATGTCCTATGCAGCATTTTCTGTCCTTTCTCTCATTTATTTCTTATAGTGAAACTGTGTGGTGGGTATTATCACCTCCATTTAACAACAGGGGAAGCTGAGTGCCCAAAAGTGAAGTAATTTGCCCACCAAAATGGATTGACTAGTGTCCCCCACAGTGATGTTACCACTGAGTAACCACGGTACCCAGATATTTGGTCAAGAACATGGATGTTGCTGGGGGTGTATTTTTTAGATGATATCAACATTTAAACCACTAGACTTTAAATAAAGCAGATTATCCTCTGTAACATGGCCAAGCCTCATCCAATCAGTTGAAGGCCTTCAGAATAAGACTGACCTCCTTAAGGAGGAGGGAATTCTGCCAGACGACAGCATTTGAACTTAAACTACAACCTCAGCTCTTCCCTGAGTCTGCAGCCTGTTGATTTTGCAGATTTCAGATTTTCCAGTCTTCTCAACTGGTGATCCAGATCCTAAAAATCAATCTGTCTCTGTCTCTCCCCACCTTTCTCCCCCCACACCCTCTGCCACATCCTATTGGTTCTATTTCTCTGAAGAACTAATCTGCCCCCCAAAATGTATTTCTACCCAGATTTCCTTGCTTGGAAATAGGGTCTCTGAAGAAATTACTAAATTGAGTTCCTCCTTGATCAGAGTGGGCCCCAAATCCAAAGATTCCCTCATTGGAAGAGAAGAGGACACAGATGAAGGGAAGAAGGTCACGTGGAGATAGAAACAGACACTGGAGACTGGAGTGATGCAGCCACAAGCCAATCAAGGCCAAGGATTTCAGTAGAGATATGTACAGATCCTCACTCAGAGTCTCAGAAACAACCAACCCTGCCGACATCTTTTTATTATTATTATTATTATTATTGTTAATTTATTCACATGTGCATACATTGTTTGGGTCATTTCTCCCCACTGTCCCCGGCCCACACCCTCTTCTCCCTAACCCCCCTCGCTTCCAGGCAGAACATGTTCTGCCTTTATCTGTAATTTTGTTGAAGAGAAGACTTAAGCATAATAAGAAAGACAAAGCGTTTTTGCTAGTTGAGATAAGGACAGCTATACAGAGAGATTCCTAGCATTGCTTTCATGTACGAATGTGTTACAACCCATGTTGATTCATCTCTAACTGATCTTTACACTGGTTCCTGATCCCCTTCTCATGTTGACTGCTGTCACTTTAAGTTTTCTGTATTAGCTCCTCTGGAGTGGGGACATCAAATGCTTTCATATTTTGGGTTTTCTACCTATTCCTATATCTCCCGTATGTGCTCTCCCCTTGTCATGTGATCCAAGTCCAACCACATTGCTGTATTTGACCTAGATCTAAAGTCCGCATATGAGGGAGAACATACGATTTTTGGTCTTCTGAGCCTGGCTGACCTCGCTCAGAATGATGTTCTCCAGTTCCATCCATTTACTTGAGAATGACAAGACTTCATTCTTCTTCATGGCTACATAAAATTCCATTGTGTACAAGTACCACATTTTCTTGATCCATTCGTCAGTAGTGGGGCATCTTGGCTGTTTCCGTAACCTGCCTGCTGACATCATGACTTCAGACTTGTGGGCTCTAGACCTATGAATTTCCTCATTTGTTTCAGGCCACCCACTTTGTGGGAATTTGTACAATGGCCCGAGAAAGTGATTCATCCAACTCATCTGCTCATGAGAGGTCGGTTTGTCTCTGCTGCTAGTGGTCTTTTCCCCTTGCTACCCATGATGGGGACTTAAATGGGTCCACACATTGCAAGCACGCAAGCAGGACAGGTGGCTGTCCTGTGTCTCATTCCAGTGTGATCGGTGCTGTTCTGTTTCTAGCGGAAGGCAGCAACTTAACTTCACAAAAAGAAAGAAAAGGAGATGGCTGAGAGCATGGCCTGCCTACCCTGAGTTCAAACCCCAGTACAGCCAAAATACAAAGTAAGAAATGGAGAGCATTCAGCAGAGGGAAGTACACTTGGACATCTAAGTGAGGCAAGGAGGATCCTCATTAGTTATGTTGTCCTTCAGCCTCATTGTCAGGAGGGTGTGGCAGGCCACAAGACAGTCCTTTGTGCAGGTGAGGAGGAATGAGGCTGCCTGAGAGGAGAAGTAGCCCGGGCTGGGGTGGGAGAGGTGCTTTCTCCAGCAAAGCCGATGGGACAGACTGAGGGTGCAATGGGCCCTGAAAGGAAGAGGGTGGGGGGAGGCGACTTGCCTCATGAAAGGGACACTCAGAGCCCAGCAGACAACTCTCACCACCAACTGAAGCAATCAGTATTTCCTATCTACTCAGGAGGTGGAGATCAGGAAGACCAAGGTTCGAAACCAGTCTAGGCATTTAGTTTGAGAGACACTATCTCAAAAATATCCAACACAAAAAAGGGCTGGCAGAGTGGCTCAAGTGATAGAGACCCTGCCCAACAAGCAATGAAGTCCTCAGTTCAAACTTCAATACCACCAAAAAAGAAAAGAAAAACTGCATTTCTCTGATGTCTTCCAGTTTGAACTTGAGAACTCATGAAAAGTGCTGATCCCTTCTCCATGGTGGGCACAATCCTAGAACCCAGCCATCTAGAGCCCCAGGGGACACTGAGTTATTGGGACGGCAAGGACAGTAGCTTGTTGTCACTCACTGCCTACCCAGCCCTGAGCCAGGAACTATCAACACAGTGGCTAAAATGTCCTTCTGCCCTGGAGAACCTCACAGGCTAGTTGGAAGTCAGAAAGCTCTGCCAATAACTGCAATAATATGTTATCCCATTACCATTAGAATGGCTGTATTAGAGGTGAGGATAAAATGCTTTAAAAGGGTGGATAAAGAAATAATCTTTTAAAAACAAAGTCTCACCACATAGCAGATTACAGATACAAATGCTCCTCAAGTATTACAATAAACTACTGTGAATTAAAATATCCTAAGTTGAAAAGTCATTTCATATACCCATTCTACTGAACATCACAACTTAGTGACCTGCAAACAGTATAGTGGGGATTATTTTGTGATCACTGTAGCTCACTGACATTGCCCAGCATCCCAAGTGAGTGTCTACCACATATCATTAGCCCAGGAAAAATTAAATTTCATAATTGAAGCCATGAATGGTGGTGTACACCTTTAATCCCAGTACTGGAAAGGCATAGGCAGGAGGATGGCAAGTTGGAAGTCAACCTGGCTACATAGTGAGACCCTGTCTCAAAATAAAAATAGCAACAAAAAACAGTAATAATTCCAAATCTAGCTCCCACTGAATGGTATTGCTTTCCCACAATCAAAAAGTCAAAAGAATCCTAAGTAGAACTTTGGAAGTTAAGAAACATCTTATTAAGACTAAAAGAGCAAATATTAGGAGTAAAGAGAAAGAATGCTTTTAGCTAACTTTGCAGTCATGATTAAAACAGCTTCTTAATCAAATCCCCCTTTTATTTTCAAGCCAAATGAAAGCCCCACCCCATTTCTCTGTTAAGCCAGTGCAACATTTCATTCCAACTTGGTTTCCTCCCATCCTCTGTCCCATGGAGCGAATTTCTACATAGCACTCGCCCCTCAAGGTGGAACAGGGGCTGTGTTATGGAAGATCATACAGGATCTTCCATACAGGGATGTCCTTACATCCCTGAGGAACTCTCTGGAAATCTTTACTATTACTGGAAAAGATCCAGAAAGCCGATATGACATGAAATTAGGTGACAAGGCTCATATCCCCAGTGTGTCTCTGAGGGTTCTTCACAAGGGATGTGATCTGTTTTCCTGGTTTAACTCCTGGGTCCTGGGACAGACCAACATTAGATGCTCTGGCCAGAACCCTTCTCTTAGGTTTTTGTAGGTTTGTGTTGCAATATGTATGTGGGTGAGCTCCAGAATCTTATGCTGCCATGTAGCTGCTTCCTCATCAAGCGAGCTACCAAATGGTCATCAAGGACCTGGCACCATGGAGGTTGAAGTGACCACCCTCAGATGCCTGATCCAGAATTACAGCTCAAGCTGTGGCAGAGATCTGGATCCCTCCTGTCCCCCGATGTAGTGGTCTATACTCTGGCTTGGCTGAAAAATGACGACAAGTGGGCACTAAGTTGCCTGTCAGAGATCTCCCAAGCCCCATGGCTTAATTATTGGCACTGACATTAGAGCCTCTGTATCATCATGATTATACTATTTGTTCAAAAAACTGCTGGCCCGGAGGATGAGATCATAAACCAGTAAGTGTCTGCCAATTCTCATTTATCTGAACAATGAACTGCTTAACTAGCCAGTCTTCTCAGCACAATAAGTTGTTCATATGGCTCAGAACAGCAGGCTACTCACCTGGTCAAATCTGCCTGCTTATCAAAGAGCTAGTTATCAAGGCTCATTTTAAAACTCTCTCCTCTTTGTTGTGTCCATCAACCCTAAACAAATTTATCATAAAATTTGCCCAATTATAAATATAGTCCTGTATTTAAAGACTTGCCTCAACCACTAGAACTCAGACCCTTAAACTCCATGACTATTCCATTCTCAGCTACCATCAATGTGGTGCTTTCCTTCTAGTCAATAATGAACTTGGCTTTGTTGACCAACAGGTGATTCTGATTGTTTTTTAGGCCAGTCAGCACTGATACTCAGGATGGGATCAATAGGGCTAGGAGTTGGCTCAGGTGGTAGAGCAAGTGTGAGGCTGAGTTCAATGAGGAAAGTGTAAGGAAGAGTGTCCTTACAGAAGGTGGAGGAGGAATCCCCTGAAATAAAAGGGCAGGATGAAACCCCAGTGACCAGCAAGAGTGGGAAGCCATCACCACCTCTAGGCCTAAAGAGACTAGGGGAGGAAATAACACCACTGGAACCCAGTGACAGGGGGACAATAGAATCATCGTGGGCCATCCATCAAGAGCTGCTATCACGGAGGCCCACAGAGGAGCCAGAAATGAGGTACACATCAGAAAGGAGCAGGGGGCAATGTCTCCATCTCTTGCTGCTTTTGTCCTTCAGTTGCCTGCTGGTTCTTTCCCTTGACCAAAACCAAATGGAAGCCAACACGCATTCCAGAGAATGCAGGACTTTGCCTGGAGGGGGGCCAGAGCAGGGAAGAGAAGAAGGACAATGGGTCCGTGTGACTGCAAGAAGTGGAAAGTGGGGTGAAAGTGGAGAATAACCACTACATAGTGAATAATGAATGAATAAATAAGTTATAGTGAATTTATATTCTTCTACTTAACATACTGGCTTTGGGGGATCATAATCAGTAAATGTCAATCTTGTTCCTTTGCTTATAATCTTAAAACAAGATTGATAAGGGACTCAAGAATAAAGTAAAGTAGGAAACTTCATGAAGTTAATGATTTCACAAAGATTATCTGTGGCTTAAAGCTTAGACTGAAGAGTTGTAGCACAAATATCCTTCACCACATTCCCTAAATACCCCAAACCAAGATTTTTATCTAGGAGCTAACCATAACTGCAAGGGCTAACCAGCTCACATTTTCTGGAAAGAGTCGAAAAGGATAGCAAAGTTAGAAATACCACCAAATAAGCAGTTATCAAATCAATCCCTTTTTAATGTTCTGTATGACATCATATAGCCTACCTCAATGTGAGTTGATGAGCTTTAGTTAAAGCCAAGGAAGCAAATTAAGTGCTAAGAAGCTGTAGTCTATAATCAAGTAGACCTGCTTTTGAATCTTCCTGCTATTAATTACCTCTATGCCTCAGTTTCCTCATATGGAAAACGGAAATACTACCCCATACTTTTTTGAGGTACTGCTTTTTGGCAACCACATTCACTCTCTACCCCTTCCAGTGTTCTTACCTATGTCTCAGGACTGTATGCTTGGTTACCACATGTCCCGGACTCCATTCCATTCATAGTTCTTGATAAGAAATACATTCTGCCAATGACGTGCCTTTACACAAGATTTGAACATTTGGGCTCCTGCAGATGTGAAGTTTCACAGCAACTCCAAGTTTTCCCCTCTAGTTATCAGCCTGGGGCAATGATCAGCTGTTACCATGGGCAATAATTTCCTATCATCTTCCTAATCAGGCAGCAGTGACAAGCATGAAAGATCACAGATGTCTCCCATGACTTTTCTTTTGTTCAATTTAATTTTTAAAATAAATATTTCCTTCTACTAAATTCCTTTCTGCATGAAATACCTATAGTGGTTTCTGTTTTCCTTATTAAGCTTTGAGTGATATCTACCAAAGTGTAAGGCTTATACCCAAAGAGTGGCTTTTACAAAAATGACCCTTGAACAAATCACTCCTGTGGAAGTCCTTTGGCATATATGAAAGTGTTTAAGGGGTATCCTATGAATCTGAAGACTTCAGAGTTCTCCACAGCAATGAAAATAAGTTAAATTTGTTTTGTTTTTGGCAGTACTATGGTTTGAATTTAGACTCACCCTTGCTAGGAAGTCACTCCCCTAGCCCTTTTTTTGCTTTAGTTACTTTGCAGATAGGGTCTTTCATTTTTGCCTACGGTTGGCCACAGACCTCAATCCTGCTGCTTGTGTGAGTCACTGCATCTGGCCAACAAATTTGTTAATTATCCTAACAGTACTTTAATTTAAAATCATTCATTTAGCTATTTGACTATTTCTAACACCTTAAGTATAGAATCAGATCATATAAAATATAAGCTAAACTAGGTTTCTTTGTAAGATAATTTCAAGTTATTAAATTTAAATACATTTAGAAACTCAATGGCATTTTATTTTACCAAGAATCACTAATAGCCATCTCGTAAGACAAAATCTTTTCCTTTAAATGATCACACTCTTCAATGGAAGTAAATACATGTTTGCTTGTGTTTCCCCATCTAGTTTGAGAGAACTACAAAGTTTATCTTAAAGTCACAGATAATTATGAGTAATTTGCATATTATTTCCATTAAAAAGTAAAAAGTCAGTTTGTTATGAACCTAATTACTTCGGATTCTAGCACTTCCCGTGTTGTATAGTATGCATTTGAAAATACTTCATTTGGTATTCATGCAGCACTACCACCCCTCGCAGATGAAGATAGGAACCAGAGTTGTCTCCTTGGGGGATTCTTAAAATTGTGTTATATATGCAGTAGAAGAGCTCATAGATTTGCAGAGAGAACCAGCATCCCAGCCTCTAGCACTGCTTCCTTTAGTGCCCGAGTTTTCAAGGCCAAGTCCAGTCCTGACTTGCCTCAAACTAATTAATCTTATCTCTGGACTAATGAAATTGATTACACGGTTCTTTGTAAATATTCAAGGTACAGTCCCAAAAGGTAAATAGCAGTAATGGTCAAGATCAAAGTCCTGAGACTGGAGTGCTATTATTATGGCCCTAAAGTCATGCCTACCTGGGAAGAACAATAAACACAGGCTGACTTTGATGGCATCACTTCCAACACAGAACCTTCTGATGGTTCCACACTGCCCTCAAAAGCCTACATTTCTTAGTGGACTTGCCCTCCATGCCCCTGCCATCTGGTCTCAACCCACCCACCCAGCCTTATCTTCTGCTGCTTTTCATGGCCATG
The DNA here is from genome assembly GCF_047511655.1 of Castor canadensis. NCBI lineage: Eukaryota > Metazoa > Chordata > Mammalia > Rodentia > Castoridae > Castor > Castor canadensis. Next base: position 85,358,055 of record NC_133387.1, read on the forward strand.
AACAAATCCACCCATCTCTGTGCTTACACAGCTGGTGACTGCACTGGCTGGTTTTGCCCTCAAAATACTCTACTCCTTCTTCTGCCTCTCATTATCCATACATTCTGCCTCAGTCATGTTCTTCTCAAAAGCATCACACAATGACCCCTACTCCCTCCATATACCCTCACACACCAAGGGCCATACTTCTAGTATGACCCTTAACTTATGATGGTTAAACTTAATGATTTTCAACTTGACAATGGTACAAAAGTGACACATATTCAATAGAAACTGTACTTCAAATTTTGAATTTTTATCTTTTTTGGTGCTCCTTGGTTTACTAGTTGCTCTCAACTAAGCTCTCAGGTTCAGTAGGCTAGATGTACTAAATCTGCTTTCCACTTAATGGTATTTTCAGTTTACAGTGGATTTCTCAGGCAGTTCATGAGGAGCACATGTACTCATGGGACATTTTAAATGCACTATCTCCCTTAATCTGTGAAGCAAGTGCTATAGTATCTAGACTCCATGCTTTAATTCTCAGATAGTTTTTAAAGGTAGCGCATTTATGTTCCAGAAGAAAAATATGGCTATTTCACTCCTAAAACAACTGAAGGAAATATTTCACAGTTCTTAAACAAAATAGTCAATACTTTCAAACTTCAATATAGTAATCCTAAAATTACTACAGCACACATTATAAAATACTTTATAACCAAAATGCACATGAAAAGATGGTCAACATCACTAATCATTAGGAAAGTGAAAAACAAAACCACAATGAGATGGGAACCACATTATGACGGGAATTTTTTTTTTTAATTGAAAGTGATAAGTTCTGGTGAGAATGTGGAGAAACTGAAACCCCTGGGCATTTGGTACTAGAGCAGCTGCTCTTGGAAAAGTATGGCAGTGCCTCAAAAAACTATACATTGAATTGTCGTATGATCCAGCAACTCCACTTCTAGAACTGAAAATAAAGACTTACATAGATAGCTGTGCATCCACGCTCAAAGCAATATTATGCCCAGTAGCCAAAAGGTAGAAATAACACATCCATACATGGATGAATGATAAACAAAATGCGTTACATACATAAAGTGCATTATTATTCACCTTCTAATAAGGAAAGAAATTCTGATACATGCTACATTATCAATGAGCCTTGAGGACATTATGCAAAGTGAAATAAGCCAGTCACAAAAGGATAAATATTGTATGATTGCTCTTACATGAGAAAGCTGGAGTGGTCAGACTCATGGAGACATGAGTAGAATAGTAGCTGAGAGGGGCTGGGGGCAAGGAGGAATGGGAGTTAGTGCATGGTAGTCACAGAGTTTCAGTGGGAAGATGAAAAGTTCTGGTGTGCATGTATTTAATGAGCTGTGCAAGCATGTAAAAATGCACAGAAAAAGAAAGCTCCAGGCCCAGATCTTTAATGAAATAGACACAAAAATTCTTAATAAAATACTAGCCAACTGAATCCAAGAGCGTTAATTAAAAAGTTATTCACCATGATCAAGTGAGATTCATCCCAGGGATGCAAGGATGGTTCAAAATACATGAATCAATAAACATGTTACATCATATCAACAGAATGAAAGACAAAAACCCTATGATCATCCCAAAAGACACAGAAAAAGTATTTGATAACATCTCTTCAACATCTCTTCATGATAAAAACTCTGAACAAATTAAATGTAGCAATAATGTATCTTAACACAATAAAGATCACATATAATAAACCAACAGCTAGCATTATATTGAATGGAGAAAAGCTGAAAGCTTTCTCTCTAAGATCTGGAACAAGACAACGATGCCTATCTTCACCACTCTTATTGAACTAGAATTACTAGAAACCCTAGCCAAAGTGATCAGGCAAGAGGAAGAAATAAAGGCATCCAAATTACAAAACAGGGAGTCAATTTGTCATTGACAAATGATACGATCATATATACGATCATATATACGGAAAACCCTAAAAACTCCACCAAAAAAACTATTAGAAGTAATAAATGAATCCAGCAAAATTGCAGTCTACAAAAATCAACATTAAAAAATCAATAGTGTTGCTATATACCAACAGAGAATGGTCTGAAATAGAAATCAAGAAAGCAATCCATTTACAATAGCTACAAAAATTCAAATACCTAAGGAATAAATTTAACCAAACAGGTAAAAGATCTCTACAATAACAACTACAAAACATTGATTAAATAGGTCACAAAAAAACAGAATCAGTATTGTTAAAATGTCCATATTACTTAAAGCAACCTATAGATTCAAAATATCAACAATATTCTTCACAAAACTAGAAGAAAAAATCCTAAATCACAAAAAAACCCAAGATAGACAAAGCAATCTTTAGGAAAAAAAGAATAAAGCAGAAAACATTACACTACCTAACTTCAAAGTACACTACAAAAGCTAATCAAAATAGCATAGCACTGGCATAAAAACAGACACATAGCCCCAGTGGGGAGAATAAAGATCTTAGAAATAAACCCACATGTCTACAGCCAGCTAATCTTCAAGGAAGGTACTAAGAGCACATATTGGAGAAAGGTCAGTCTTTTCAATAAATGGTGCTAGAAAGATTGGATATCAAGACAAAAGAATGAAATTAGACCCCTATCTCTCACCAACAATAATCAATTCAAAATGGAATAAAGACTTAATTTATAAAACTATGAAACCACTAGAATAAAATTTAGAGGAGAGGTTTCAGAACATTGGAATGGGCAAAGATTTTTTTGGACAAGACCCCAAAAGCACAAGAAACAAAGCAAAAATAGACAAATGGTATTAGATTAAACTAAAAGCTCTGCAAACCAAAGGAAATAACTAACAGAATGAAGTGGCAACCTCTAGAATGGCAGAGAATATTTGCAAACTATGTATCTGACAATGGATTAAAATCTACAATATACAAAGAACTCCAAAAATCTCAATACCAAAAAACCAAATTTAACTAAATTTTAAAGATGGACAATAGACCTAAATAGACATTTCTCAAAAGAACACATACAAATGTCCAACAGTTACATTTTAAAGTGTTCAACATCAGTAATCATCATGGAAAAGCAAATAAAAACCACAGTGAAATATCACTTCACTCCAGTAAGAATGACTGTTATCCAAAGGATAAACGATAGCAAGCGCTGACGAGGACGTGGAGCAAAGGGAACACTTGCATGCTGCTGAAAGAAATGCAAATTAGCACAGCTATTATGAAGACAATATGGAGGCCCTCAAAAATTTAAAAGCAGAACACCATAAGACCCAGAGATCCTACTGCTGTGTATATGTCCAAAGGAAATGAAATCTACACATCAAAGAGATACCTGCACTCCCATGTTTAGTGCAGCACTGTTCAAAATCACCAAGACATGGAAGCAACTTAAGTGTCCATCAACTGATAAACTGATAAAGCATTGTACATATTCACAGTGGAAAACTATTCGGCCATCGAAAATACTGAAATTCTGTTATTTGTGACAACATGGATGAAACTGGAAATCATGATGTTAAATAAAATAAGACAGGCACAGAAAAATAAGCACTACATGATCTCACTCATGTGGAATCTAAAAAAAGTTGTTCTCATAGAAGTTGAGAGTAGAATGGTAGCTACCAGAGACTTGGGAGAAGGGGTGAGGAGAGAGAGCTTGATCAGTGGGTACTAAGTTGTAGTCAGACAGGAGTTAGAAGTTCGGGTGTGCTATTGAGAACTAGGGTGATTATAGATAATAATTATGTACAGTATAGTTACCAAAAAAGCTGAAGGGATTTTGAATGTTTTCATCATAAAGAAATGGTAAATGTTTCAGGAGATAGGTGTGTGTAACCTCATTAAAACACTATCCAATGTATACACGCATCAAAACATTGCACGACACCCAAAAATTACGCTTAATTTTTGTTTTTATGCATGAGTATAAAATTAATTTTAAAGTTTTTAAATAGTTGCCACAAATTTTATTACATATATTTAATCACAATAAAAATATGAAAATGCTTTCATGTCATGCATTTGGTTCTCACAAATACCCTGTGGAGAAGCAAAGGGCTTACCAGGATCCACCATTACTATATGGAAAGTAAGGCTCAGATGGGGTCCATTGACTTGTTCTAGATCTTCACAGAGTCCCTTGGGGATCTGGTTTTGTAACCAGTAGTTGGGTCTGGGCAGGGCCCAAGATTCTGCATTTATAAACTGATCCCAGGTAAGGCTGGGAGTCTACAGATCTGGGTCCTGGGTCAGGACCAGAATACAGCAGGACTGAGACTCAAAACCTGATTCCTTAGATTCACAAACCAAGGATTCTTGTAACTCTTTTAGGGAACACCTCAGAAATGCCTCCACCCTCACAAGGAGCTAGGGAAGAAAGGATTCACTGAGAACACAAATCCTCATACCCTCCATGGATTGATCAACTCAGATATCCCCAGATGCCCAGGAGCAGACTCACTCATGTTGGTAAAAGCTCGGGACACACAGGGGAAAACTTAAGTTACAACTTCTTTTTATCTTACATAGTTGAATTTAAAAAAAGAAACTACTTATACTTTAGCTAAAACAAAACTATAATAGAAACTGATTTGATTGTAAACTATTTAAACTACTTGAAGATTTCTTTAACAAGATTATGTGTCAGACATTCTAATTCCTGAGTACAAATTAAAAATATCTGTTTGCTTTTTTGTTCATTTTACATGCTGATACCTAGGACCTACCCCCAGAGGCACTGATCCCATTGGTCTGGTGTTTTACCTTGTTTTGTTTTGTATTTAAGTTCTCCGGGTGATTCTAATAGCAGTGAGTAACTCAAATTCAAGATATTTTTAAAAATAGCATTGGAGACTGGAGGAATGGCTCAAGTGGTAGAGCACCTGCCCTCAGTTCAATCCCCAGTACTGCCACACACAAAAAAAATGTGTTTAAAAATATCTTTGGTCTCTATTCTTGGTTGACATTACCAAGTATCAGAAGAAAAGTCTGATATATTTTATTTGCTAACTGCAAATACAAATGAGATATTTCAGCCATTTTATTGGTTCTAAATTTACTCTAGTAGCAAACTTTATGCCAAATAATGAAAGATTGCTTTATTTTTCCTAGCAACACAAAGGTTAATTTTAACACCATTAAATTCCCAATTGGGCCCACCAGTCTATTTAAACTCATGGCTGGGTTACCAACTTAATTCAAATCAATAGCTTCTTTACTTTCCCTGCTGAAATAAAACATGCCTTGGTAGCCATATTACGGTACCCTCTTTCTTCTTTGTTATCATCACTCATATTCAGCCATAATTTTGATATTGCCAGCCAACATTTCCAGCCAAGAACACTTCAGGATAATGTATTGTGCCTTATTGATTACAGAACATCTGCTAGCACTTAAGTATGTTAACATAAAACATGAACAGAAATTTGCAAGTTTGCATTTCTAATGTTCATAAAATTATCATTTATAATAAAACAAACACAGTTGTGTTTTTCTTTAAAAAAAATCACCTTCATAAAGATAAAGTAATATAACCAGGAATTTAAAATTACAAAACCATTAAAAGACTATAAAGGCCTAAGTGTTTTTTCCCCCCCAAATGATTTATGGAAAGAAAACTTCATTATTTTTTGTGTGACACTTGAAACCATTTTGTTGCATTTTGTATGATGAAAAATAAATTTGCTGAATTATAATTACTGAGATCAGAAATTATATATGATAGAACAGTATTTTCTGAAGATATAGGTGCACATATATGTGTATGTATCTATATGTATCTTATTTTAAGATTTCAGGAGGCCACAGTAAGTTTAGTACAATTGATTTCTTGGGACATATTTCCCAGCAATAGCTTCACATAGAACACCTGGCCAAAGTCTCAACCCCCGTCATGAGATGACTGCTGTTTATATAAGTCTTTCTTAAGAGTTTAGCAGCTGCAACTTTTCCCATAGAAAACAAGATAAACCAGGCAAACAGTGCACAGGTGCTGACCTACCCTGGTGCTGCTCAAAGTCTAGGGAAACTGAGGTGATTTCATCAGAGGACACCTCCCCAGCTCAGGGAAGGGAAGGATGAGTTTCCAGGAGAAGTTAGGGATGATTGCTTCATAGGCACTTCCTTGCTGCAGCTCTATCCCTTCTAGGGAAAAGCTCACCTTTGTAGGAGGTATACAGTGGTATCCTATGCTAGAAGGCCTGGGAGAACACGTGACACATACATGGTGTAACAGCAGAAAGATTTGGAAAATGTGAATGGTGTCTTTTTTTTTTATCCTACCCCCTAGTCACATTCCCTGGAGACATTCCATAATCCCCAGGGAAGAGGGAGAAGACCCCTTCTGCAAGAACAAGAATACAACCCAGGGGGCAGTATGTATCAGACAGGACTAGAAGTAAAAAAAAAAAAAAGGCTTCTGAGAGTAGAGGTGGAGAGGAGGATAGTGCAGAAACAAGGGTACCAAACACTCAAGGGCCCAGCACTGTCCCCTCACTCTGGACAGATCCTTGTACTGGTTGGAACCAGGCTTCACATAGATTGGGGGAAAGCTGAAAGTCACCGGCCTTGATAACGCCGCTCTTCACTGGAATTCTAAAGAGCAACTCCCATTACTGGTCTCGCTCTGCCAGTATAGGGTAGGTGCAGCAGAGTAAAAATGGTAGCCCAGGGAAGGGTCCTGAGTCAGTGTTCCTGCAACTCCCTCAGCTCCCAAGGAGTGAGGGCTAATGAAGAACCGACAGGCCTGCTAAGGAGCTGGAGTGCTAATGGATGAGGGGACCCCCATAGAAGAGGTCAGGTAGAAGTCAAAGTAAAAATTCAGAGGGATCAGAGCAAGAGCCAGGGAGTAGAGCTAGGAAGAACAGAGGGCCTGGTCCCCCGACTGAGCTGAGAAAAGCAGGCCTGGCTCCATGGTCCCAGGCTGCTGCAGGGGCACAGACATGAGGTCTCCAAACTCTTTCCAAGAGACTTCCTCACCTATGTCCTGAGGGCATCTGGACCAGATAATTGTTCTGTGCATTATAGGATGCTTAGCAGCACCCCTGGCTCCTACCTGCCAGGTGCCAATAGCATCCCAACTCCAACAGCGTCTGCAGACAGTGACAGCCATCCCCTAGGAAACAAACCCACTGCAGATGGAGAACCTCTGCACTAGCCCTGGACAAGTCTTAGAGAGGAGGGTGAGGGAAGAGACTTAAAAAACTAAACATCCTTCCCAGAGACAGTCACTTCATCCTGAGGCCCGAAAGCGAGAAGAAGCTACGGCGCCATCATTGGCAGCTTAAACCCGACTCCCCCACCTGTGCCTACACGACCATAGACTACCCAGCAGAGTACACGCCCCAGAAAGAAATGAAACTAGAAAACGACAACTTGGGAAGTGTGACTCCTCATTCCCCTGTACAGATGAGGAAACTGAGTCTCTAACAGGATAAGCAACCTGCCCAAGTCACATACCCAGTTAGTGACAGAGCCAGCATTCAAAACCCGTGAGGCTGGTTCCAAAGCCCCATTCAATCCAGCAAGTGAGGAGACAGCTGCCTCTCACACATACTAGATTCCATGTCAGCTCCAGAAGGTGCGAGCTCCTGAGGGGAAAGAGCTGGGAAATAAAGCTGGGAGCAGGGATAAATGGGGGACCTGAAGGTCCTACAAGGACTTGGGGATGCTTAGAGGATTCCTGAAGAACACTGATAATTGTCTTTGACCCTGGTTGGGAGCCACCACTGCAGGTGCTAACCTCAGCACTTGACAGCACCCTCAGCACTCCTCATCCAAATTGCAGACTGACTTCTCAACTGAAGGAAACTGGAGGAGTGCTGAGTCCTAAAGTAAGGTGCTCAGGCCACAGAACTCTTAAGTGTGGGAGTTGGAGGAGAGAGGCAGGTCCCACCTGCAGGCCTTTAATCTGGGTAATAGTTGTCTGGTCAGTCAGGGTGGGGTTTAGGCAGTAGCAGGAAGAAAGATCTACTAGCAAAAACTGGAGATTAAAAGCTATGTGCCACCATGGTAGCACAATGCCTGCACTCCCAGTATTCAGGAAGGTGAAGGCAGGAGCATCATCAGTTCAAGGCCAGCCTGAGCTACCTAGCAAGAAACCTGTCTCAAAAAAATAAAAATTGAAATTTAAAAAAGCTATTTGCTACATGACTGCCTCTGAGGCACGTAAAATGGAATTACTTCACGCTCAATTATATGTTAAACCTGTTTCTTGGTTTGGTCCTGGGCTCTCTGTGGCACTTCTGCACGTTCATTGACAAGAGAATGGGGAACGTGTTTGCGTTAATCCCTTCCCTGCTACAATCTCAGCTCAGCAGGCAGCAGCTTGATGACATAATTCTGAGACCACTGACAGTAATATGTGGAGCCAGCAGTGATTATTGGTTCTTAGAAAACACAATGTGTGTAGTGGAGAACAAATAATATAGGGGCTGATTTGTGTGTTTCTTCCATCCATCCATCCATCCATCCATCCATCCATTCATCCATCCATCCATCCAACAAACATTTGTTGATCATCTACTGTGAGGCAGGCACTGAGTGGAATAGGTAAATACAAACAGACAAAGATCTCTGTATCTCCAGGGGCCAGACAGACACAAAAACATGACAAATGAATCACATCACATATTAGAGGATGATTAGTGCCTTGGGAAAAATGGAAATAAAGAAAGGTATAAGAAAAATCAGAATGGGAGCAGGGGAGGGGTGGGCAGCTTATGGTATTAAGTGGGATAATTATAGAAGATACCATCTGAGCCAAGACTTGAGGGAGTGAGTCAGGAGCACATGGGAGAAGCACCCTGTGGGCATGACCCCCAGCAAGGAGGTCAGTGCAACTGTCATCAGGAGCTCAGGAGAGGATCACCCTAGGTCAGAAGGTCAGCGTGTGGAGGACCGAGAGGAGCAATTACTCAGAGCTGCTGGAAAGGGATTTGGCTGTACTCAGTGAGATGAGGCGCCCTTGCCAGGTCAAAGGCACAGAGTGTCATGATCTCTCTTAGTCATAAGAATTGCCTGAGGCTAGGGATGCAGCTCAGTGGTACAGCATCTGCCTAGCTTAAGCGAGGCCCTGAGTTCCATCCCTGGTATGGAGATGGAACAACCTGTACCAGATAAGAGTAAGCTACTGCAAAATCCAGAAGAGAGATGGTAATGACTAATCAGGGTAGTAATTTACACAAATACACCAGTATAGCAGCTGTCTAATGTTGTTCCAGAGCTGAGGAACAACTGATGGGATCATAGTCAACTGAAGGAAATTCTCCGTGATGAGTCAACACTGGAGAGACCAAAACTGGGGAAGGCAGCACACATTTTTGTGCACTGTGTTAGCAGTAACGACATGAAGAATAAGACATTTGAATTTATCAGTTATGAAAAAGGGTGCCCTGCCCCACTCAGACAATATTGCAGGCAAAGACACCACTAACACCTGCATTATTGAAACTCCAGTCTCTCTGACCTACCAATACCTATGTAAGCAATCAACTTTGTCTCTGCTCTGTGTTGGAACTTTCTGTAGGGATCAGGCTTGGTCTTGTCCTTCCCCTCAGAAAATTCCTATCATGATGGCTTGGTATCTTCCCATGGATAAGTGCTGGAGAAATTCACTTTGTTCTGAGGGGTTGCCTAAACTAAATTGCTAAGGTAAGGTTTTTGTCAACCCACACAGGAAGTATTTTGCATTTGCGTTGCAGTTTTTGCCATGGAAGTCGCTGCAGATGCTTCCCTGCATCTTCCATTTCCTAAAGCAACTTTCTCTGCTAGTGTTTCAGTTATGAAATGTTTTATTCATTTCAAAGCTGGATTCTTCTGTGAAATTTTGATGCCCTTGTGTTAAAAATACTGACTGATACAAAGGGGCTTTACCTGCTAAAGGAGATATGTCTTTCTGAAAGTTTTCAAAGAAAAGGCCACTTGGTTCTAGACACTGATTGCCTAGGACCACAAGGCTGAGAATGCAGAATGAGTGAAAAGATGTTTTTCACATCCCTCTGCTTGTAGGCCCAATGGGTCCTCATGCTGAGATTATTCAGAGTTCACAGCACCTGGGGTTAAAGAGCCCATTGACCTTCTCGCTCTGGACTTACAGAAAGGAAGGACTAATCCTGGACTTTGGGGACCTTTACCATTGCTGTCCTCCTGCATCAATTCTATTCAGCACATGGCCCCAGCAGCATGTGGGACAGGCTGGTCATTAGAGAGGGCATAACCCAAAGCTAACAACATTGTAAGAAATAAAAATATGCAAGAATCCTCCAGTAACCAAAAGGAAGCAAGGCCTCACTAGCCCAGGTTGGAATCTCACCTCTTCTCTGCCATCATGCCTCAGACATTTGCAGCCTTCAAGCACTTCACCTTCTCAGTGAGAGTTCCAGACAGCAACCCGTGGCCAGCTCTAAAGACTGGCCAATGATCCCCATTTCCAGGGATGGAGTTTTGGGGACTGGCAAGGTCTCCTGTGTTGGAAAAGCAGTTCTGTCACTTGACAAGGATTTGTAAACATCTACCCCATAGACGGAGACCCTACCTACCAGGATCCAATATCCAGAATCCGCAAATGCTGCAGCACCTCAGCCCCTGCCTGGGCAGAACACCACAAGGCCTCTCTCTCTGGTCTGTCCCAGGAGCTGTCCTGGACATACACACCCACCCTGTCCTGCTGCAGACCAGAAATGCCAAGCCTAGGGAGATGGGACATCACCTGACATTCCGTGCATGAAGCCACTAGTAGGAAACTCTTCTTCATTTTCATGGTTCAAACATGAGGGCTGAAATTGGGCAGGTTGGATTCAAGCCGAAGCCCTACCAGGTGCTGACTATGTGACTGTAAGGTGGGGTTAGCAAAAGTGCTGACTTCACCAGCTTGGTGGAAAGAATCCATGAATCCTCTTCACACATAGTATAATGCCTTGTTGGTGATCAATTTTATTCACCACGTGGTCCAGGCAGCATTTGTGGATAGTGGGTACTTGGTGAGAGCAGAAGCTGGTGCTAATGACGTAAGAAATATATGGAGGGCCAGGCACCAGTGGCTCACTCCTGTAATCCTAGCAATCAGGAGGTTCACGGTTCGAAGCCAGCCCTGGGCAAATAGTTTGGGAGAGACTCTATCTCAAAAATGCACAATACAAAATAAGGCTGGTGGAGTGGCTCAAGTGGTAGAGCATCTGCCTAGTAAGTGTGAGTCCCTAAGTTCAAACTCCAATACTGCCAAAAAAAGAAAGAAAATATGGACGAATCCTCCAGTGACCAGATTTGCTTTGCCTATCTTCAATGATGCCAGCCTTGGTGGCAGGGAAGGCACATTATGCCTGAATCCAGAACAGGAGCCACACACAGACCTGTTGAAACAGTGTTGGTGCTGCTGCCGCTTCTGCATTGTTTTGAATGAACCTGGTCCTGGTCCATCAGGGCAGAACCCACCTGTGTTCTCCAAGCCCTGAACCCCCTGTTGCCTCACCCAGCGCCTTCCTTCTCCTGCCTTTGCTCTAAGGACCCTGGGAGTCCGGTGACTCCTTACTTCACTGAATAACCAGTCAGTGGTGGAGAACCTTGCAAGGTCAGGTTCTAATGTGCAATCTAGATTCTTCACAAGTTCCATCACTTTGGTCAAAAATGAGTACCCTTCTTCTTGGCTCTTAGCTAAGACTTTGCTTTGGTTCTAAAGAGGTGACATTTGGCCTGTGGAGGTAATGCTACAACAAGGTCAGGAAAGGCTATTCCTCAGCCTGACTGGCATTTTCCCAGTGGTGTGCAGTGGACCTCAAATCTTATGCGCGACTCTCTCCCCGCCTGCATAAGAGACCATTCTTTTTGCTCATTCTCCTGTGGCCTCTGGTTGATGTCTTGCCAATGCAGCAGGATGCTTCCTTACTCCAAATGGGCAGGCGTCCAAGAAATGCAGTCTGTGTTTGTCCAGGCCCAGATAGTTGAGGAAAAGCCCTGAAGCAAATGTACAGTTTATATTTCTCCAGCGCCTGCTGCAGATAGAGAGTCTCTTATTTCTCAGCAATAGGACAAGCCCCAGGCAAAATTCAGTTCAATGCAAGAGCCATGCTTTTCCAACCCTGTGAGGTCTTACTTTCGTTCATCCTCCCTATGCCTTGGTGTTTATTTGCTTTGTCCCATACATCCCTTCTCCTGCTTACGACTGGGTAGCCCTTGGAAGGCAGAATCATTCTTAATGTCATTTTATAGCAAACTTAATCTGAAGGGCAAATCTGCTAACAATACACAACAGAAAGGTCACTTGATTCTTTCCAAAGTCAAACAGAACAAACATTTGCGTTATCAGAGCTCTTCCGTGAAAGCCTGAGCCTGAAAGAACACATCTTGCTGTTCATAATGGACTTTGGTGAGTAAATGAGCCTGGGAGAAGTCACTTGAGAATTCAGATTGCAGTTAGTTGGTTGTTTTTCCTCAAGCCACAAAGTTTGAGTTGGATGAAAAGTGTGCTTCATGAATTAAGTTTTATTTAAGGGATTTGGGGATCTTGATTTTAAATGTATGTTTTGGATATAGGAACACTGTGGGGGGTGCATAATCCTGGGTAAATATTCAGAGTAGAACTCCAGAGTACATTCCAGCTGTAGGATTCATGCTGTTGTTGGCTGGTTTTGTGGAGGAAAGTGCAGCCATCTATACAAACTGCCCCCATGGAACTATATTTCCCACAAAACTTGTGGGTTTTGGTTTTTTTTTTATTTACATAACAACAAATACTCATACACTTTTCCTTTTTTTCAACGTTGGTCTTTTAACCTTGCCAGTAGCAAGAAGCGGAGACAACCCTTTAGTCTGTGTGCGGGGACCTGCATAACTTATATACAGCTCAGAAATATTCCAGAACTTCTTCTAACAAATGCATCAATACTTTCTCTCCCTTTCTGTCCCCCAGTTCACACAGGTTTGGGATTTTTGCATTGCTTACTCTGACATAGAAATAGAAAACTCAGTTAGCAATCAACTGAGCGTCAGGTTCATACAGAGACCATGAATGATCTTGCCTTTGCTTTTGCTTTTTTTTTTTCAGTATTTTTTATTTGTTCTTTCTCTTTCTTTCTTTCTTTCTTCTTTTTTTTTGTGGGACTGGAGTTTGAACTAAGGTCTTCATGCTTGGTAGGCAAGCATGTTACCACTTGAGCCATTCTACCAGCCCATTTTTTGTGTGATGGATTTTTTTCAAGATAGGGTCTTCTAAACTATTTGCCTGGGGCTGGCTCGGAACCATGATCTTCCTGATCTCTGTCTGCTGAATACCTAGGATTATAGGTGTGAGCCACTGGCGCCTGGGTGCCTTTGTTTTTGATGTCTGAGTGGACACTTGAGAGCTGTTAACTTCTGTAAGTGTCCTTGATCTGACAGCACTCCCTAGGAATGCTGCCTCTGACCTGCCACCCTTCAACCCAGGAGGAGCTAAAACAAGATGGAAGGAGGTATTCTGGAAATTCCAGTGGCCTCCCATTCCCTAGTTTGGGATCTCTGCGGTGAGTCCTCATCTGAATGCAGGTGAATTAGACCATCTCTCATCTCTCTACCAACTCTAAAATTTCATTCAAGCTGATTCCCCTTTACAGACTCATGAAGTCTCAGAGACCATGAAGGATAAATAACAGAAACTGTTTCAAAAGTCAGGAATCCTGGGAAGGAAGTCTGGAAACTGAAAGGTGTACTCATCAAGAAGGGCACAAAAATGTGATTTTTCTTCATCTCTAAAATTATAAATTGAGAAAATAATTGCATACTCTGAGAGGTCCTGCCCTGATTAAGTGAGATAATATATACTGCAGGTTCTCAGTGAAAGACAGCTGAATGAATGACCAAGTGAATGAAAATGCCAAGCAAGTAACTTATCCCAAGGCCTCTTGAGTGGCAAGAAGGAGAGTAAGGCTGGGAGCCCAGGTCTTCTGATTTCAAGTCTACTATTGATTTGCTCCCAAAGTTGGTTACCCAGTAGTTAATTGTGGCCATTCCGAAGCAGAAGTTCTGTTTGGACATTCATTCTAAATTATGTGGTTCCAGATATAGAATTTAGTCTCAATGTTGGATTCATTCAAGGATTTATTAAGGATTAATTGTACCAAGCCACTTGCACCTTCCTCCTATATTAGGCCCAGCATCCATACCTTCACTTTTCTCCATTACATATTTATTGAGAGCTTCTTTTCAGTATATGCTGTAAGGATATTAAATTTTGCATTGGGGTCCATTAAAGAAATGTAAGGCAGGGTCCACAGGGATCTAGAGAGATGAGACAGGCAGACGTACACAAGAATTAAGGAGCATTGCAAACATTACACAAAGGACCAAAGAGAATCCTACAAGTGAGTACTGCACTATTGAACAAGAAGAGAGGGCTTGGTGGAGAGTGAAAGGCAAGTTCCAACTGTCTCTTAAAGGACCTTACCGGGGAAAAGAGGAGACAAGGCCACTGCAGGTAGCAGTCTATCTGTATCAAAAAGAGAATTCTTTGCTCACTACAGTGGTGTGGATATTCAGAATTTTTTAGCATTATCAACACAAACCATGCTAAAAAAGGTGGTTCTTGGTGGGCACTATGGTTTAAATGTATGTGTCTCCCCCTGAACATATGTTAGTACCAAAGACCCAATGTGACAGTATTGAGGTGGAGTTTTCATCATTAAGCCACGAATCCAATGAGCTCGTGCTCTCTATAGCCTCTTGGAGGCAAAGAGACACCCTCACAGACACTGAATCTGTGGCAGTCTTGATCTTGGACTTCCCAGTCTCCAGAACTGTAAGAAATAGATTCCTATTGTTTACAAATTACCCAGCTTACAGTATTTTCTTGTAGCAGTACAAATGGACCAGACAGTGGGGTCCTCTTTCTCTCAAGGAAAGGACTAGCCACAATAGAAATACTAACCACGTGATTAAAAGACTGGAATTTTCAGTTACTTCCCAACATCCAGAAAGAGAGACTGGCTGGAGACTGAGTTCAATCACCAGTGGCCAAATAATTTAATTAATCATGCCAATGCAATGAAGATTCACTAAAAACACTAAGGTTCAGGGAGTTTCTGGGTGGTGAACTCATTGATGTAGTGGGATAGTGATGTTCCCTAGAAAGACATGGAAACTCTGTGCTCCCCACCCCCGACAGTTAACCTTGCCCTATGGTTCTCTTCTGTTTGACTGTTCCTGAATTTTACCTTTTATAATCAAGCAGTAATTGTAAATATAGTGCTTTCTGTGTAATTGTAGTAAATTATCAAACCTGAAGGGTGACAGGACCACATAAACCTTTAAATTTGTAGCCAAGCTAGGCATAAATCCAGATAGCCTATGGACCCAGGCAGGACCAACACCTAATATAAGGGCAGTCTTGTGGGATTGAGCCCTCAAAGCTGTGGAGTCTGACAATTCGTGTCAGAATAGAATTGGTGTCAGAGAATTGGTGTTGGAAAGCAGCATAGGAACATTTCTTAAAATTGAGGTCACTAGGCCTATGGCATGACCTTCTGAGTCAGACTGTGGGTGGGGCCAGGGGAGCTTGCCAATAATTCTGAGGCACACCAGCTTATGACAACCACTAGCACAGCTTCTGCATTGATAACCTCTATATCAAACTCAGAGTTCATCCTGCCTAAAGCGTGAGCCCCAAGACCCTGGCGATTATCAAGCTGGTCATGAATATGGCCCATGTCAAATTGGGAATATTGAACAGATACTTCTAGACTTTGGGTCCCTCTATTTCAAGAATGGTGTCCATCAGTCCATCCTCATGACTTCCTTCTGTATGTCTTCTTAGGGGAAGTTTCTGTTGCTGTGAAGCAACAGAAAGAGGTGGGAGCTCTCTCCACCGCCCCCAGTTTATCTCCTTCCTGTGTTAGGAAGATACTCATCAGACCTGAGACTACAAAACCTCCACCTTTCTAAAAATTTTTAGCTTGTATCTACAGCTTGTCCTGGGGGTGATGCCCAAAGGTGAACCATGTGGGGAGAGCCCATGAACACAGACTCCCTTCTCCATGTAGGCAGGAGCAGGCTCTCTCCGGATTCTGGAGACTCTCCAAGCCTGGAGAGCAGGGACACAGAGAAAAGACATTCCTGCCCTTGGGCAACAATGGGTACCAGGGGGAATGTTTTTAATAAAGAATAAAAATAAAGGCAAAATACCAACAGAAGTCATCTGCACCCCCACCACACGATGATGACCATGGTGGGTCCTGTACTTCCAGTTCCCTCCAGGCTTTCTCAACACATTTATAAACACAGCTGAGGTCTGTCTTCATGTAAATTATCAGTTTCCAGGGCAGTAAATACAAAATTTCTTCTTTGGGTTTCCTCACAGCAGACAGGCTGCATTCATGTCCAACAGCTTTTATTTCTTCTGCTGTTATTCTCTCAAGAAAAGCTTTTTAAAAATTTGCCTCTTAATTTTTGTATTACCAAAGTAATACACCTGCGCTAGCAAAGTAATACCTCTCTCCATCCTATGTTTGATGTGCTTGGTTCCAGACTCTTGTCTGAACATGAATGATATATACCAACATTGTTTTTTCATCTATGAAATGGAATGGTAATGTAGAGTCTATGTGATGACTTGCTTTCTTTAACTTCCCAGTGTGTTGTGGGCACCATAGATATTAGTAGGAGCAAAAGAGAAAGCAGAATAAGAGCTGGGCTAGAAAGTAAGAGGAGCTCCTTTAGTCTGTAAGCCAGGAAGAAGGTATGTACTAAGTTTGAAATCATAGCCCAAGACTATTGTACATTTTGTCCCCAGTATGGCACTGAGGAATGGAACTATGTGGGTTGCCATTTCTTAAAGCACCCAGAACAAATAATAAATGTATGGAAAAGTGGCCTAAGAAAAGGCTGGCATAAGTCTTAATCACATGCCACATGTGATTAAGCATATGGCATCAGCCTGAAATGTTATAAAAAATACAGATTTGCCTTTTTCTTTGGGAAAGCCCAAAGAAGGTGAGAGAGTGAGTAAAGTGGATCCCTGGGAAGAGAGCCTGAGGTTCCTGTTGTGGGTTACCACCCAGCACCTGTGACTGTGACCTTATTTGGGAATAGGGTCTTTATAGATGTGGTCTTGTTAAGATGAGGTCACTAGGGTGGCTCCTAATCCAATGACTGATCTCCTTTATAAGAAGAGGGGGGTTTGGACAGACACCAGGGAGATTTACCATGTGAAGACACAGAGGAGAGGCCATGCATGGAGCAGAAATCAGAGTGAAGCTGCCACAGCCAAAGACTTTACTCTTTCATCACTTTAATAATGATTCTGTTGAGGAAATAGATCGAGACACTGAGCTAGACACGTGATTCCTGAACTCAGGAGACACTTATGAACACCTCCTCTTGAGCTGGGAAGTTTGGTGGGTTCAAAGATGAACAGGATATGCTCACATTGGGGGGAAAGGAAGACACCTCAAAGCAAGGTAAATACAACAAAAATGCAAGCTGTAGCAGCATCAAAGGAAGACAGCATTACTCTTGAATTGAGATATCAAAGAATGTCAATATTGGAGAGGATATTTACATATCATATCATTACATATATTACATTTCAGATTTAAATCTGAAAGTGTGAAAACAACCTCATGGGCAAAGAATAGAGGAAGAACATACCATTATGGAAATACCTTGAACAAAAATAAATTGAGTGTTGGAGAAGACCAGGGGTCTGAACATAAGATGGGAAAGAGGCCCAGGAAGTATGAGACACATGGGACAATCATCTACCTGCCTGTGCTCCTCCTTACAAGAAGCTCTGTTGGGTCCCACTGCCACTGCCAAGGACAGAGTAGGCCATGTGAAGTGTACCTGCCTCTGAGCCAGCTGACTCATTGGCTGACCAGGTGTGAGAAAAAAAGACACAGAGACTACTCCTAGCCTAGAGATGCTGTGGAGACCCCTGGAGTGATATGTAACATGGAACCTAAGTTGGAACAGCCATGTGTACTCCAAGAGGGGAAGAGAAAGAAATCATGAAAGAAGGAAAACTAGAAGCAAACATGAGAAAGGCCGGGGTGATCCACACAGACAAAGAGTGGGAGACAGAGGGAGCAGTTGTCTAACAAGTTTTCAGTGCCCGGGAGCCACGTGAACCTCCTATAATTAGGTTCTATACAACTGTCCTGTATTTTTATAGTGAGTCTTCTTTTCACAAGTGATGGTTTGAATAGGCGCTCATCTTGCTGCTGAATCATCCTTAAGACAAGGATCGCAGAGGGACATTAAATGCTATACTTCAGAGTAAAGATTTTATTTCTGTATTGTTCTCTCAATGTCTCTTCACAGTAGAAATCAGGGTGCCACCTCATGCCCCATCCAATTCCCCAAGTCCTTTCTGTCCTTATTCTGCCTCTCACAGTTAATGCGATAATTCCAGAGTCCATGTGTGGAAGTTGGGCAACTCATCTATTGGGCCTTAGAACCAATCAGATAAGTTTTTTCCCAACATGAAAATAGCATGATTTTTTTTTCTAGACCCATATCTTCTGCCTGTACAAATATCAATTCAAAATGGATCAAAGACCTTAATACAAGGCATGAAACTTTGAACCTACTGCAGGAAAGAGTAGGAAATACACTATGACATATAGGTATAGGCAATGACTTTCTGAATAGAATTCCAGTGGCTCAGTAATTCAGAGAAAGGATAGACAAATGGGACCAAATGAAATTAAAAAGCTTCTGCACAAAGAAAATGGTCACCAGACTGAAGAGACAGCCTACAGAATGGGAGAAAGTCTTTGTCAGCTATACATCTGGCAAGGGATTAAATAACCAGAATTTACAGGGAGCTCAAAAAAACTCCCAAAGAATAAATGACTCAATAAATAAAATGGGTAAATGAACTGAACAGGACTTTTTTAAAGGAAGAAGTCCAAATGGCCAAAAAACACATGAAATGCTCAACATGCCTGGCCATAAAGGAGTACAAGTCAAAACTACGTTAAGATTCTACCTCACTCTTGTTAGAATAGCTACCATCAAGAACACAAACAACAACAAATGTTGGTGAGGATTTGGGGAAAAATAAACCTTCATACATTGTTGGTGGGAATGTAAATTAGTACAACCACTATGGAAAGAAGTATGGAAGCTCCTCAAAAAAACTACAAATAGAGCTACTATATGATCCAGCTATACCACTCCTAGGCATGTATCTGAAGGAATGAAAGCCAGGTTACAATAAAGACACACCCATGTTTATGCAGCACTATTCACAATAGCCAAGCTATGGAAACAGCCCAGATGTCCTATAACTTTTGAATGGATTAAGAAAATGTGGTACACATATACAATGGAATATCATTCAGCCATCATGAAGAATGAAATGTCATTCACAGGTAAACAGATGGGATTGGAGAACATCATGTTAAGCCAAAAGACAAAGGTCACATGTTTTCTCTCATGTGTGGAGGATAGATTCAAATATAA
This sequence comes from Castor canadensis, assembly GCF_047511655.1. Taxonomy (NCBI): domain Eukaryota; kingdom Metazoa; phylum Chordata; class Mammalia; order Rodentia; family Castoridae; genus Castor; species Castor canadensis. Next base: position 85,377,475 of record NC_133387.1, read on the forward strand.
ACACAAGCATTATATATATATATGTTTCCATATATAATCATATATATGTATGTATGTATATATATATATATACACGTGTGTGTGTGTGTGTGTGTGTGTGTGTTTCCAAAGTTAGAGGAGACTAAGGGAGGAGGAAAAGATAAAAAGAATGATAAGGAATGAATAATATTGAAACACATCATATCTGTGTAGAAAGAAAACACAACAAAATTTACTGCAAACTGTTGAACAATGCAGGGTAGGGGGAAAATGATAAGGATGAGTAACAGAAGGGGTTGGACTGATTAAGGTACAATATGTTTAGAGGTAAAACACCAGACAAAACCCCACTGAACAATGAACAGACACTGAAACAGTAAAGGACAGGAATGTAAAACAGTCATGTTAAGGGGAGGTTAAGGTAGAGGGAGGGTAAATTAGAAGATAAAAGAGGGTGAATATGGCTGAGGTGCTTTCTATACATGTCTGAACACTGAAACCTGTGGAAGTCATTTCATGAAGGGGAGTGGTGGGGAAAAGGGAGAATAATGGAGGGGATGAACCCAAACCAGGATACAATAGATGTATATATGAAAATGTCACAATAAAACCACCTGTATAACTATCATATACTAATAAAAAAAGTTTTCAAAAATAAGAAAAAGAAAGTAGTAGTATGATTTTTTTTTCTAAGTGTGGAGGACTCAAACCCAGGGCCTCATGCATCTTAGGCCAGCACTTTATCACTGAGCCTCATTCCCAGCAGGACTGTACCCATTTGGGGCTTTTATAGGCATTGTCAACTGATATGAACTCATGTTGACCATAATCCTACTATGTTTGGTCACCTTTTATTTTATTCATTTGTTTATTTATTGTGTGGTGCTGGGAATTGAACCCAGGACCTTGAGCATGCTAGGAGAGTGCTCAACCATCAAGCCACATCCCTAGTCCTCAGTCACCTCTTTAATAATATGTGCCTTCATTTTAACTGTCCCCAAATTATGTCCCTTCCCAGCCTTTTCTTATTCTCTTTAAATAAAAGTCTTGTGACTTTGGTTTTTCCCATCATCTAATGAGCCCTCTTTAGACTTACATGTGTGAACTTGGCTGTCTACAATCTATGAGAACAAAAACTATCTGTAAGCAAAAATTTGCAGCAATGAGAAGATGAATGCTACATTTTTATCTCAAGCCATACACATATTTATATTCTAATTTTAAACTCTTCTCTGATTATTTTTCTTACAAAGTATCTATTGAAACAATTAATACAAAAGTGGTTTGTAGAAAAAGAAATGCTCTTCTTCCCAGCTCTAGTCCCTCCACAACCACAAGAGACACCAAGTTCACAGCCCTGTGTGTATCTTCCATCTTTTCGCTAGCTTCACCCAAACATATGCATACACATGGGAGTTGTCTATTTAAAATGATAGGATTGTATCCTGCAAAGTATTCTGCAATATGTTTTTTTTCTTATAACAATATGTTGTTACCATCTTCCTGGTCAATATACATGGATTGAACTCACTTTTTTTTTTATAGTACTGGGGTTTGAATTGAGGGCTTTGCACTTAATAGGCAGATGCTCTGTCACTTGAGCCACAGCTCCTGCTTTTATTTCTAAGTAGTTGCATAATATTCCATTGCATGGAGGAATCATAATTTCTTCAACTGTCCACTATCGATAAAAATTGATATCTTGTTTCAATGTTTTTACTATTTTTTCACCCAGCCATCCCTATTTGCTGGAACATTTTATTTCTGTAGAATAGATTCTATAATAATATACTTTTTAAACAAAAATATGTTGACATTAAAGATTTATAACTACAAAATAAATTACTTCTTGTCTAAAAATAACTCCATTACATCTTAAATCTCATTTTATGGGTAGCTAGGAAAAATCCACTTTTGAACAGAAAAATGACTCATGCTTTTGCCTCTCCCACCGAGCATCCACCACCTGTCTGTACTGTGTCGCTGGGCAGGAGCTGGAACACAGCAATAGAACAAGATGTTCTTCCTTCAGAAACTTCTCTGTTAGGAAAGGAAGTCGCTCTCCTTTATACACCACTGAATTTAAATGAGGAGCAAAGGAGGAGCCAGGCAAGAAATGCCCTTTTTTTTTCTCCTCTGTCCCTCAACCTCATAAACCTTTTTTCCCAAACATGGGCCAAGTGCAAAGGAAGGTTCTTCAAAAGGGTTCTCCGTTCTGCCAAGGAGAAGCAAGAGATGGTTTCTTTCAAAGACCAGCATAACTCCTATCATGTTGCTAAAGTTAAGTCAAGCTTTTTTTCATGTGTTTTTTGGCCATTTGAATTTCTTCTTTTGAGAAAGTTCTGTTTAGTTCACTTGCCCATTTCTTTATTGGTTCATTAATTTTGGGAGAGTTTAGTTTCTTGAGCTCCCCGTATATTCTGGTTATTAGTTCTTTGTCTGATGTGTAGCTGGCAAATATTTTCTTTCACTCTATGGGTGGTCTCTTCAGTTTAGAGACCATTTATTTGTTGAGCAGAAGCTTTTTAGTTTTATGAAATCCCATTTGTCTATGCTATCTCTTAGTTGCTGATGTTTTAGATCTAGGATTTCTTTACTGATTTTTTGTTTGGATGACCTATCTATTGATGATAGTGGGGTGTTAAAGTGTTCCACTACCACTGTGTTGGAGTTAATACATGCTTTTAGGTCCTTCAGGGTATGTTTGATGAAATTGGGTATGTTGACATTGGGTGCATATAGGTTGATAATTATTATTTCCTTTTGGTCTATTTCCCCTTTTATTAGTATGGAATGTCCTTCTTTATCTCGTTTGATCAATGTAAGTTTGAAGTCTACTTTGTCTGAGATAAGTATTGCTACTCCTGCCAAAAAACACATAAAAAAAAATGCTCACCATCTCTAGCCATTAAGGAAATGCAAATCAAAACCACACTAAGATTCCACCTCACCCCTGTTAGAATAGCCATCATTAGAAACACCACCAACAACAGTGTTGGTGAGGATGTGGGGAAAAAGAACCCTTGTACACTGCTGGTGGGAATGTAAACTAGTACAACCACTCTGGAAAAAAATTTAGAGTCTTCTTAAAAATCTAAACATAGATCTACCATATGATCCAGCAATACCACTCTTGAGGATATACCCAAAAGACTGTGACACAGGTTACTCCAAAAGCACCTGCACACCCATGTTTATTGCAGCACTATTCACAATAGCCAAGTTATGGAAACAGCCAAGATGCCCCACTATTGATGAATGGAATAAGAAAATGTGGTATTTATACACAATGGAATACTACTCAGACATAAAGAAGAATGAAATCTTATCATTTACAGGTAAATGGATGGAACTGGAAAACATCATCCTGAGGGAAGTTAGCCAGGCCCTTTTAAAAAGTACAACTCTACTAGACGGGGCCAAACTGGGTACAAAGATCCCAACTCATCTTCATATATTGAGGGGGTCAGGGTAAAGCTAAATCAGAGCTGCAAAACTTTGCAAATCATATGGCATTTAAAAAAGTAGTGAAATCTCTACCAAACCTAGGCCTGGTTAGGTTACAGCTGACATCCATTTGGGAATGTAAACTGTACTTCTCCATGTACATGGACACATTCCCTGGAACCATGTAGCTCTCCTTTCTAGATGGATTTAAAAGAAGGCCAGGAAAGTCTCTTTGCTGAGTTTGTGATGAAAAACATATTGAGAAATGAAGGTGACAAAATGGTTGTGATGCAAACTCCCTCCATTCCCATCTCCTAGTAACTCCCTTTCCGGGAACAAGAGTGGTATCTTTGACTTTGGCTTTGCTGAATCTGCTTCTGAGTGGAGTTACCAGGGCCAGTACTGTGAGCTGAGTGATGTTGATACTGCCCAGGTCTGCCCAGCTCGGCAGGGTCTGCCTCCTGGAGATCATTCAGTAATGGTGGGAATTAGATTGTGATGGTCTTAGGACAGTTGTGTTTCTCTACAAGAACAGGAGAGAAACCCAAGTGGAAAGTGATGCTACACTGAAAAGAAGAGATAAGATGATCTAAAGACAGCCCCTTCCCTGACTAACCCCCACTCCAAGACATGCTGGAGACACTTGCACTGGAAAGCCTGCCCTCTGACCCTTAGACAAGATAGGGCCCTCCAGCACTTTTTGTACAGTGTACAAAAACTGTACCACACTGTACAAAAACTGTCTTCTCACTTGGCTGCTCACCTGAGTACCAGGCCCTGTCCCCTTCTTGTTTACTCTTGTATCCTCAGCACCAGGAAGCAGCATCTGGCATATAGGAGGTCCATGGTGAGCCTTGGTGAAAAAGAGGCAAATAAGGACAAAAGGAGGTGATGACACTGGACCCCAGAGAACACAAGCAAGTTCCCAAAACTAGGAAAGAGGCACTGGTGAGCCACTGGGTTGTAATTCTTACATTTATGTATGAAGCATTCGGTAAAGCAAAACAATTATTGTCCTTAGGATAGGATAGGATAGGTTTCAGGAAACTTCTAAAAGATAGCTATCTGGGTTGGTTGGTAAGTTTTTGCAATTGTTATCCATCCTCAAAGAGTCATAAATTTTAAACTCATCAAATTGTGAGGCTTCAGTTCAAGCTTGCTTGTCCCCCTTTTCCTTTTTTTTTTAGTAGCTATCCTTGCTGGTTTTCTTCCTTCTAAATATTTCTTGAAAAGTAGATTTTCACTCAGCATTCATTGGCCCAAAGTAGTCACATGGTCCCAACCTAACCACAAAGGATCCTGGGAAATGTAAGCAGCACACGTAGATATTTACTGGCATGAAGGATCTGTGCCACACTCGTGAATAACACAGACAAGGCAACAGTAAGTAATGCCTGCATGATGTGTGGGGACAATGAGCACGGTATGCCCAGGGCACCAAGGAAGCACAGGGGAAGGGTTAGTGCCTCACCCTGGGAAGGGGCAAAGGGAAGCTTTCCTGAGATGACATTCTCCTTTCTCTTCAGTACATTCTCAGATCAAAAGTGTCAGCCATTTACACCACAGCTATGCCCTTTATGAAGACCTAAAATTCGGGCTCTTTGTCTTCTTAGAAATACACCTTAAATATTTGCAGGTGAGATGATGTCATGTCTGGGATTTGCTTTGACATTGCTAGGGGGATTAGTTAAATGGGGCAGAGTTGAACAAAATAGGCTATAGATTCAAAATTGGTGATAATATTTGGTAAGGACACAAGGTTTTTATATTATTGTTTCTGCTTTTATTTTTTAATTTAATTTAATTTTTGTTTTGTTTTGGTGGCAGGCACTTGAGTCACACCTCCAGTACATTTTCCTCTGGTTATTTTGGTGATGGGGTCTTGGAGAACTGTTTGCCCAGGCTGGCCTCAAACTGCGATCCTCCAATCTCAGCCTCCCAAGCACCTAGGATTACAGATGTGAGCCAACACTTCCAGCTTTGCTTTTATTTATGTTTAAAGTTTTCCATAATAATTTTTTCTTTTCCTTGTTTTTTGTTTGTTTGCTTGTTAGTTTCTAGAGATGGAGTCTCACCAGGTAGCCTAGACTGGCCTGAAACTTGAGATCCTCCACTTCAGCTTCCTGGGTTTACAGGCACTGGCCCTGCTTCCATAATAATTCTTTAAATTACACAATGATTAGTAGTTTACAGGTACACAGTGTCTTGTCACAAACCACACTGAAGTTACCTCACCTTGATGCTATTGCTCTCGCTTCACAGCCACCCTCCTTCTGAGTCCTCAGTGTCACTCCTCTGCTGACTTGCTTTGACTCACCTCGGCATTATTCTCAGAAACAACTTCCATCTGATAAGGCTCTAGACACTTTTCAGCAGAGAGAACTTAACTCACTAAGGATCCCCACCTCTTCTCACCATGCTTCCTCCTTACCAGCAAAAGGCCCCTGTGATCATTTCTGACAATTCTGCCTATGTTCTACTCACTACCAGTGACGTTGGTACAAACCTATCGACCAAAAGTGGCTTTACAATTTTTGCACCAGCCTTACATTTCAAGAGGAGGCAACTTCTTGTTGAGAAAAGTAAAGAGATGGCCCCAGATTCAAAGTATTCTATGCCTTCTTCAACTGGGACAAAAACCTGATTCATCTCTGGGCCCTGGGCACCCTGCCCAGCACAAAGGCCCAGACACAGAGCTCAGGAAGTTCTGGTGACACACATGTCAGTGCTCCTCAGTACCCCACCTTCTCAGAGCTATTCCTCAGCAGAAGAGCCCTTGGCTACACTCTTTTAGAACTTTCAGCTGCTACAGTCACAGCCCTACAGAAGTTCACACCCCCCTCCACATGAAGCTACTTGCTTCCTTACGTCCCCACGTTGCCAAAATGTCACTCAGGACACTGCCAGGTTATTGCCACATTGTCCCCAGATTTAACATCCTCAAATGGCTTCTCCCTTCCACGGGTCATTGTTTTAGCTTCATACTATTCAGGGAGACTTCCATGTTAAAAATAGCAACTGTGGTCAGGTTCTTTCTCTTACAGAGCCCTCCCGTCTTGTGATGGCACCTCACCCCTTCCTGCCATAGTGAGGTCCTGAGAAGGAGAGATGCCAAATTCTACCCCCTTCCTAAGCCTGGGGGCAAACACTACCTGCTTTTTCTTAAACACTCCAAACATTTCTCAGCATTCCTTTCCCGGCAAATTTCCTTGTCTCTCTGTTTCTGTCTCTCGCTCTCCCTTTGGTGGTACTGGGGTTTGAACTCAGGACCTCAAGATTGCTTGGCAAGCACTCTACCACTTGAGCCATGCCCCAGCCCCTTTTGCTTTTAGTCTGTTTTTCAAGCTTGGCCTTTGGGGAAGATCAGATGCTCGCTTTACTTATACAGCACCTGCATTGGGGCTCCACCTCAGCAGCTAGGTACACCTGGTTTTCTGGCCACCTCAGGGCAGCACCTGGAATTTGGCATTTGGGCTCTGAGCCTCAGCAGAAGCCTCCCTTCATCCCCAGCTGCATACCTAGAGCATCAAGGCTTTCTACCTCGAAGCAACCATGGCTGTGAGGACCAGCAGAAACTAAAAAGCCCCAAATTGGGGAGCAAGTCTAAGAAGAGTGTCAGGAAAAAGTGAGAAAGACTGAAATGGGCAAAAAGTGGTATCAGAATCTTGCATTGCCTGTGAGCTATTTTACAACTCCATAGATGTGGAAAATGTGTGATGTTACAGGTTGGATTGTGTCCTCCAAAAAAGATATGTTGAAGTACTAGCCCCCAGTACCACAGAAAGTGACCTTATTTGGAAATAGGGTCATTACAGATAAAATTTGCTAAGATGAGGTGACACTGGAATACAGTAGTCCCCCTTATTTGAGGGGTACGCTCCAAGACTTCTGGTGGATGTGCTTGAAACCACAGATAGTATTGAACCCTAAATATATATGTATACACCAGGATCTTTGATCTTTTCACTCAAAGCAAGCACTTTACAGTTTATCTTTGGCATTTCCAATTGCCAGCATCTCTACTTGGGAGCTTTAGTGACACTGATAAGTAAGTTACTCAAACACAAGCACAGTGATACCATGACAGTCCCTCTGAGAACAGATGGCCACTAAGTGATCAATGGGCAGGTAGCATATACCACATGGATACACTAGACAAAAAGATTATTTATGTCCCCACGAGATGGTGCACCTTTTAGCACATTATTCAGAAGGGTGTGCAATTTAAGACTTAAAAATTGTTTATTGCTGGAATTTTCCATTTAATACATTCTGAGCAAGGTAGACAAAGGTAACTGAAACCTAGGAAACTGAAATAGTAGATAAGTGGGAGGATAAATTGAATTGCAATGGCCCTTAATCCAACCCTTCATTCAACATGACTGGTGTTCTTAGAAGAAAAGACATAGAAATCCAGACAGGAAAGAAGACAAGGCCATGTGACTACAGAGGCAGATTGAAGTGCTACAGCAGCAAGCCAAGCAGCGCCGAGGGTGGCCAGAAGCCACCAGAAGCTGGGAAGAGACCTGGGTCCCACACTCCAGATTTCAGAGGGAGCAAGCCTGCCAACACCTTGGTTGTAAACTTGCAGCCTCCAGAATGGTGACACAGCAAACTTCTGTTGTTAAGACTACCCCGCTTGTGGTGTTTTGTTCCACAGGTTATAATGCAAATGATCCTTGTCCCCTGAAACGCAGATGAGTTTTGTTGAGTGGACACAGTTAATTGTTGGTCTGTGGATGGATATTGACCAGCACGCTGTTCCTTCGCTTGTAGATTCATTCATTTCAACATTGTCCACAGCAATGTGTGTGTGATCTTGAATTCTCCTTCAAACTAGTATAACATCTTAGTGTTTCCTCATTGGTTAATAACTTAAATCAAATCTTATATATTACTTATTTTAAGTTTATTTGAGAATCATGATTTCATCTTAATTTTAAAATGGTCCTTTATTTAAATACAGTCCTCAAAACATGGCCAAGATTAAATTTCTTGCCCTGATCATATGGAAGCAGAGTCAGATTTAATGTCCTTAGAGAATCAAAGCCAAAGCCAAGTAACAATGGTCACACCCAGTGGAGAGGAGTAAGATCCACACTGACACATGGCAGGACGCATCAGGTCCAAGGGGAGAGAAAAAAACCACGAGGACAGTTTCATTACTTGTTCTGGCCTTACTTTAAATCTGCTTTTTGCATCAAGTGCTACAGAGTGTCCACTGAGCCAGCCCCAGAGGGACACAGTTACTGTCTCCAGAGAATTGAAAACCGAGTGCTAAAAAACAACACCTGTCACAGAGGAGGCACTCGTGGTGACATACACAGCTAGCTCACAGAGGGCTAGCTGGTTGGGTTTTTATTGTATTACTCTACAAACTGTTCCCAGGCAAGCAAAGCATTTTATGAATTCTATACATTAAAAAGCATCAATAGAACACTTACTAAAATTGAAAAAACTGATCTGGAAATGTAATAGAAAGTCAGTCACTTTGCTGCAGTTGCCGCTGCTTGGTTTTGTTTAAAATAAGGCAGGTAGCAATTATTCACAGAGAATATAGTATCTCTCAGCCAAGTTACATTTGTTGCAGCATTTTCTTTTCTTTGTCCTTTTTTTAGCAGTACTAGGGTTTGAACTCAGGGTAGGTGCCACTCCACCAGCTCTTTTTTTTGTGTTGGATGTTTTCAAGATAGGGTCTCAAGAATTATTTGCTTGGTCTGGCCTCGAACCTCAATCCTCCTGATCTCTGCCTCCAGAGTAGTTAGGATTACAAGCGTGAGCCACTGGCACCAAGCCTTGTCTTTCTTCTTTTGGGGGGTTTTCTTTACTGGGGTTTGGACTCAGGGCCTCATCCCTGCTATGCAGTTGAGCTACACTTGAACCACACTCCCCTAGCCCATTTTTGCTTTAGCTATTTTCTAGATAGGGTCTTGTGCTTTTTGTTCAGAGCAGATCCTGGACCACGATCCTTCTACCTATGCCTCCTGCATACACATGTGCCCTACTGTACCTAGCTTGTTTCTTGAGATGGGATCTTGCTAAATTTTTGCCTGGGCTGATCTCAAAGCAATATCCTCCCTATCGCCACCTGTCAAGTGGCTGGGATTACATGTGTGTGCCTCTACACCTAGCTGTTCTGTACTTTCCTGCCTTTCCTTTAGCACCCTCTGCTTCTGAGGAGTCCAGTGCTGCTACAGCCTTTCTATTGCCTCAGCTTTCAGAGCTGGGGGCATGGCTCAAGCAGTAGAGTACCTGCCTAACAAGTCCTAGGGGTTCAAACCTAGCAAGTGGGTTCAAACCCCTTTCAAACCATTGCCATCAAATAAGCCTGCAAAATTACACAAGGTAAGAATGGATAACACTCAATAAATTAGCACATCTTGTGCCAGATAACTCAATCCTTCAGCACTTGAGCAGTGTCTCCGATGCCCAAGGATCACGTTCCTGCTGTGGGCTCCCGATGGCCGAGCCCTTCTCCCCACCAATGCCAAGAAGTTAGGCCTCCGCAGAGCTTCTCCCCCGAGCTCCCCATGCTTCCAGCCTAACGCCTGCCTAAGGATTCTGACCCCAAACAGCTCTCAACCTCCACCCTCAAACTACAGCCCATGCCCCAGTGTCCTCTTCCCAGTAAACAAGGCCCCTGTCCACTTGGCACTCAACAAAACCTAGGTGGTACTCACGATTCTTCTCTTGATGAACCCTCCTCCATGTCTACTCCAACAGCCAGTTTACCAACTTTGCCTCCTAAACACATCCCAAATCCATACACCTCTCTCCGTCCCCCAGTCAAGCCACCTCCACCTTACATTGGGACTGGAAATATCCTCCCAAGCCATCTCTGATCCCCTCCTGACCCAGCTGTATTCTGTTGTCTATCCAGCAGCAGGGCAGCCTCTTATGAATACAGTGTAGATCACAGCACACTCTTCTAATGATTTCCCACTGAACAGGGGACATAAAATCTGAGCGTCTTGTCTTGACTTCAATATCCTACACAACCTGGTCCCGAGGCAGGCTAAAAGTAGGAAATGTTCGGGACTCTCAGAAAATCTATGACTTAATATCACATTTCAGATTGACCACTCTCTGGCTCAGGGACCGCCCTCACCTGGCCTGGGGCTGCCCACACCCCTCCCCGCTCCTTGATGATTGCATAGAAACCACGTGGCTCCTCCCTTCCCATAGGTTACTGTAGGCTTTAAAAGGAGAGGAGACGCACGCTTTCTGTGCCTCCAGATTCCACCTGAGCCCACCATGCTCCCTCTCGTATTTCCCTTCCCTAACTGTTAATAAACTCCATTTACACCCATGGGTTCTGCTGTAGATTTTTCCAAATGGGACACAAAGAATTTGGAAGTCTTCTGATCACAGACTCCACTGCCACTGCCAACAGTCCCACCATCTCTCTGACCTCATCTGCTGACTTTCATGCCCTTGTGAACTCTGCCACAAGGCAGTTTCTTTCAGTTCTCTGAGTAAAGCAAACTTGGCCTGCCTCAGGGTCTTTGCACCCGCCATTCCCCTTGCCTGGAAAGACCATACTTGGACTTGTCACATGGCTGGCTTCTTTGTATATTTAAACATCAGCCCGAATATGACATCTTCAGCAAGGCCTGTGCTAACATAAGGTCCCCTCCCCATTGTGCTCTGCCACAGTATCCTTTTCAGTGCTTTCATCACACCTGGCACCATCCTGTCCCCTTGCCTGCTATCCATCATCTCACATGCCCCACGTTTAAAAAAACACTCACTGCAAGTGAGGTTGTGGCTGGTTTTATTCATTGCTATATCTCAGTTTGTACTGAGCATACCAACCATGCTTAATAAAATATTTATTGACTGAGGGAGAATTCAAGATAGAAGGTTTGGGGAGAAATCCTTTTCTGCACCTTTCCAGGCATACCTGTCCCTGCAGCCACTCCCTCCAAGGGGAAGCTCAGCCAGCCCTGTGTGAAAGAGAGATTAAATGATAGCCTCCAAGTACAGGTTGTCTTAGAAACTACAAGGAAAGAAAATATCCTAGATAGAGTTCTAAGAAACAGATAGGAAAGAGTGCAGGAAGTACAGTATGAAAAGATGACTGGAGCCGCCCTTCTGGGCAGAGAAAGAAAGAACAAAATAGTCACTGGGCCCTCACTCCCTTTGAGAGAAATGCCGAGGACATCCAGCTACTTCTTTGAAAACTCCAAAAGGAAGAGTTTAGAAAATCATTCTCAGGAAGTATTGTGCTTATTTTAACATTATTTCTTAAGAGACTTAAACCAGTCATGACTTGTATGACCAAAGAGTGACAGGAGCCTGCTAAGGTTGCAAGGTGGGCAGCTCAAAAATGGAAATTCCTCCAGATGAAGGAAGGGAATGTGTCCCCTCCAAGGACAAATGATCCTGTAAACGCATTGGGGACATCTAATAGTTTCTGGGGGCATCAATGGCCATTTGTTTACCACAATGTACCAAGTTGCTCAGGATGACATAAAGAAAAGCAGAGCCAAGCATGGTGGCTCACACCTGTAATCCTAGCTACCCAGGAGGCAGAGATCAGGGGCATCGCAGTTCAAAACCAGCCCAGGCAAATAGTTCATGAGACCTTATCTTGAAAAAGACCATCACACAAAAAGGGCTGGTGGAGTGGCTCAAGGTGTGGGCCCTGAGTTCAAATCCAGTATCAGAAAAAAAAGGAAAAGCACCCTGAACTCTCTGCTTGGCCTAAATGGCCTGGTGGCTGGTGGCCACACTGCAATTCTCTCTGCATGGTGCCACACTTGGGACGATGACCACCACACTTACAGAGGGCCCTGAATTAATCACACGAAGTCTTCTGTGACCCACTGGACACTGAGTGATAACTAGACTTGTTAACACCCCCAAACCACTTATTTCAACTTTAAATGATATGAAAGCAGATTCTGCATCAAAGGCTATCAAAAACTACAGAGAAGTAGTTGCATGAGTGTGGATATGGTGAAGCATGCCTCTGAGCTCAGATTTGGGGGCGTGTGAAACAACAGGGACATTGAGGGCCATCCTGGGCCATATCATTGTTCTGACACTTATTAACTCTGTGACCTTGGCAACTTCTTAAAGATCACCACACCTCCAACTGCTCAGGTATATATAATTTTCTTGGCGGTACTGGGGTTTGAACTCAGGGCTTCATGCTAGCTAGGCAATTGCTCTACCACTTGAGCCACACCTTAGCTCTTTTGCTTTAGGTTTTTTTTTTTTTTCCAGATAGGGTCTCTTGCTTTTGCCTGGGTCAGCCTCAGACTTTGATCCTCCTTCTCTGCCTCCTGAATAACTGGGATTACAGGCATCCTCCTCCATTCCCAGTGCCAGATAGAGAGATAGAGAGAGAGAGAGAGAGATAAAATGTGTGATAAAATCTAGCATGTAGCAGGGATGCCATAAATTGTAGTTCCCTTCTGTCTTCCTTCCTCCATGGAAATGAGAGTTGCACCTACCTTTAAAGGGTCTGAAAGAGGTCAATGACAGAAGCTGCGGTTCCTCATACACCAGATTCACATCTGGGCTGTACAGCCATCCCCAAGAGCCACGGCAGGGAGGAAAGAATCGGATTTTGCCTAAAGAAGGAGGGAGTAGGCCACAGGAGTTCTTGCTGGGAGGAATCCCCAGGGGGCCTGGCCATCTGCTAAGCCCAGCCCTGCTCTGGGGACAATGAACAAGCCATGACAGAACTGCAGTTCTGGCTAAAACAGTCCTAAGGCCACCACCTGTTATAAAGCACTTCCTCCACGGCTGCAGGATTCTCAGCACAGCACACACTGTGGCTGTAATCCCCATGCAATGCTACAGACGGGAACTGGGCTTTTGTTTTGTTTGGGGTTTTTTTTGTTTTGTTTCTGTGGGACTGGGGTTTGAACTCAGGGCTTTGCACTTGCAAAGCAGATATGCTACCTCTTGAGCCATACCTCCAGTCCATTTTGCTCTGGTTATTTTGGAAATGGAGTCTCAATGAATTATTTCCCCAGGCTGACCTCAAACAGAGATCCTCCCAATCTCAGCCTCCCAAGTAACTAGGATTATAGGCATGAGCCACCAGCACCCAGTGGGAACTGTTCTTATCTTAACAGATGGAGAAACTGAGGCACAAGGAGGTTAAGTAATGTGTGTCCTCACCTACTTTGTTCCCAGTCACTCTCTGACCTTCACTCATTGCTTGTTTCCAGAACTCAGTTTAATAACAAACATTTATGGAGAGGTTCACAGCTTTAAAGCATGTGACAAGTTAGCAATGTCCTTCAAAATTTAAATGCTCATATCTTGGACCCAAAAACTTCTTTCCCAGAAATATACAGAAGTAATCATTCAAATGTGCAAAAAAATATATATTGTAGCAACACTGTTTGTGTCAGTATTGCTTTGAAAAGTAAAAAATTGACACAAGCTCAAATGGCCACCACTGAGAAATTGGTTAAATAATTTATGCCGCACCTACGCAATTAGGGTTTCGTGGGGACACGAAAGAGAATGTGGCAGCGATCTATGCACTGACTTGGAAGAAAGTCACATGTATGAAATGAGAGAAGCGAGAGAAAATACAGGCTGGAGAATATCACATGCTACGTCAGAGAGGGGAAAAGAGCCTAAGAAAGTAGGGCCAACCTAGCCCAGTCATTATTTCTAGAAATTTCGCTTCCCGTCACATATTTCTTTCTGAGTTTATTTTTAATATTGAGCATATATTAACTTCTAAATCAGAAAAATAAAGATATATATATGCTGGTCTGTACAGTGTCACCTTTGGTTCTGTGGTGGCCCCAAGAGGAAGGTAAAGCAGGAGAAACTGAGTCTCCAAGGAGGTCGGTCAAGTGACTTAACTTGAGGTCACCAGCTGTCAAAGGATCGCCCCTGTAATCCAGTTAAGTATAGGTGGCCCATGGCCTGTGTCACAGTACATGACCATCCTGGATTAAATTCCAAGTGTCAGCAGAAGAAGAGAGTTTTGTGGTGAGACCTCAGGCCAGATGTAGAAAAGCTGGAGAAGATTCAGAGAGAAGACACCAAAATGGTCAGGGAACGGCCTGGTTTCTACTCATTGGACTCAGAGAGATGGCTTGGATTTTAAAAACGACTAACATATTAGAAACAAGTGCATAAATCAGAAATCTACTTTCTGAATCCCAGAACTCTATCGCCAGGATGTGAGTTAAGGTTTGAGAATAACAATTTCAGGTTCAAAACAACATAGGTATTATCTGTAAAAAGCATTACACCAAACCTGACCCAGGTGAAATCCTAATGTCACTATAAAGACTGACATTCCCATCAGTCCTAAGTGATAGTTCAGTAACTTTGATCTGAAGGCTCAGAACCAGGCTTGACCTGCTACGAAACACCCCTCAGAAGAGCTGCGGAGGCAGAGGCCAGGGCCACCGGCATGACTCATTGGCACATTTTTTAATGATCTTTTTGTTCCTTTTCTGTTCCCTAAGAGAAGAAAGACTCTTTTCTTATATTGTAAATCATGTACTTTGGGGTTTTATTTCTTTCCTCAAAAAAGATCATTTTTAGCTATTTGGATTTGCTTTCTTATTTTATTGCTGAAGATAGTGTGCATCACAAAGCCCATCTCTCTCTTGTTTAGTTTTCAGCAAATGTCCCGGCCTTCAGTTATTCTTCTCTTGGATACCATTGCTAATTTTTCTCATGCTGAGGGTAGCTGCAACCCTAGCTGCTTGGGAGGCTGAGATTGGGAGGTTCACCATTCAAGCTCAGCCCAGGCAAATAGTTCACAAGACCCCAATTTCAAAATAATCAGAGCAAAATGCACTGGAGGTGTGGCTCAAGTGGTAGAGTACCTGCTTTGCAAGTGAGAAGCCCTGAGTTGAAACTCTAGTCTCATCAGAAAAAAAAAGTACTCTGAATATATCTTAGTTAACAACACATTATCTTGAAGGATGATAATATTTTATTTTATATTCAGCTTTGTTTATTTAGACATAATCTAATCTTAGATAAATCCATGTATGCCAAAACCCATACCTGAGATGTTCAGATACTAAATGATTATGTCCTGGATTTACTAATAGAATGTATTACATATTAGAACATGTTAGCACTGTATAGAGCTGCATTAGTGCATATGATAAATTTTCTTAGAAAATATATGGATATACTGAGATATAATTGATGAGGTCCTGAAGAGGACACAAAGTCACACTAATCCCTCCACCACACCTCCTCAAGATGTTATTTGTCTTTTTCAACATATAGGAATAAAGGAAAATGTATTTTAAGATAGCTTTTCTTTTTTATTCTGATTCTGCTCAAATTCTCAATACACAATATCCTAAACTAAAAATTTGGTCTGTCACCTTTGCTATCCGTTATGATTTGAATATGAAATGTCCCCCCACAGACTCATTTATTGGGGGCTTAGTTTCTAGCTGATTGGATCCTGAGAGCTCTGACCTAATCAATGGATTAATCCCCTGGTAGATTCATAGTATGATGCCATTATCAGGAAATGGTGAAAAGTTGGAAGAGGTGGGGCCTTTGGAAGAACCAGGTCCAAACTACTTTCCAAGGCACGCTCTGAAAAGTTGTGTCTTGTCCCCTGCCCTTCTCTCTCTGTGTCCTCCACATCCTTCCACCAGGACACTCTGCTCCCCCATGGCCCAGCAACAAATGGAGCTGACTGACCATGGACTGAAACTTCTAAAAGCATGAACCAAAATAAATCATTCTTCCTTTATGCCGTTTTTCTCAGGTATTTCATCACAGTGACAAAAAAAAACCTGACCAAAATACTATGAAATCCAAAAAAAGGGAGAAGCTCCTCTGAGTGCTAGAGTTGAAGTTGGCCTTTGATTCAATGTTGCCACTGCTGCACGAAACCCACACTTCAGATAAAGTGAAAGAATAAATAGTTGGTAAGCTCTACTTTTCAATATATTTAAATTGAGTTCACCAAGAAATGAATGGCTAAACAAAATGTGGCATATGCATACAATGGAATATTATTCAACCACAAAGAAGAAGTTCTGACACACAATACAAAATGGTTGGATCTGCAGAACATTATGCTAATGAAATAACCCAGTCACAAAAAGACAAATTCTATAGGTTCCACTTATATGAGACACCTGGAGGAGACAAATTCTTAGAAACACAGAGTAGAACGGTGATAGCCAGTATCTAGGGAGGATGTCTAGGGAGCTTTCTCTATAGAGAGCTATTGTTTAATGAGTATGGAATTTTAGTTTTGCAAGGTAAAAGAGCTCTAGACATTGAATGTACAGTAGTTAGTATACCTGACACTACCTAACTATAGACTTTAAAATGGTTAAGACGATAAATCTTACTTTATCCTAAGTAATTGTGTTTAAAAGTTTAGTGCACTGGATTATTCAAAAGAACTATCAGGCTGTGGTTGGCACATTTTTTAAACAGCCACATTCACCATATGGATTCCTAAACAAAATGTTCCCTAGTACGCCAAAATGTAAAAAAAGAAATGAGATGTAGAAAGTCTCCTGTGAAAAGAAAGCAGGTATCTCTAATTAGAAACTTTACACCTGAAAGTACACGCTTCCATGTTGACACCATGAGCAGGGCTGGGCTTAGCAGATGGCCAGGCCCCCTGGGGATTCCTCCCAGCAAGAACTCCTGTGGCCTACTCCCTCCTTCTTTAGGCAAAATCCGATTCTTTCCTCCCTGCCATGGCTCTTGGGGATGGCTGTACAGCCCAGATGTGAATCTGGTGTATGAGGAACCACAGCTTCTGTCGTTGACCTCTTTCAGACCCTTTAAAGGTGGATGCAACTCTCATTTCCATGGAGGAAGGAAGACAGAAGGGAACTACAATTTGTAGCATCCCTGCTACAGGCCGTAACTAGACGCAGGTGATATATCTAGGGGAGACAACATTAAAACCTCAACTTCACTTGTACCAGTTTCTTTTGTTGCTGTTGTTATTGTTTGACGTAACCTAGGCTGGCCTGGAGGTTGTTATCTTCCTGCTGGGATTTCAGACAGAAGCCACCAAACCTGGCTCATTTGTACCAATTTCTAATCAAATGAAAGGTTGGAATTAGCTAGAAGAGAGAATGGGAGACGAGAAAGCAGCACATTGCTAACATTTAAGAAATACCTACTATGTGCCAGACTCTGAGATGGGCATGGGGTTTCAGAGAGGTTCTACTTCAGTCTTCAAATGATAGACTGTGGGCTTGGGGCAGATCTGTGCTCCCTTCCCCAGGCTGCCCTTACTTTTTATAGGCCTTTGTTCAAATCACTCAACCCTCATGTGGCTTAGTTTCACCATCTCAAAGGAATTTGAAAAAAAAGCTACTTTTCATACTTCCTGCAAAAAATTAAAAGCAATACGTACAGCACTACTATGGTGTCTGGCACAGAGACACCATAAGTAATGATAAGTTAAGTAGATGATAGCGTTAAACCAACAGAGACCTTAAGACATCTCTGCTGAGACCAACAGATCTCTGAAGTAGAAAGTTTTATTAAGCTGTTACAGATGCTAGCCAGAAAAGGACCAGGTCTTGGGACAAATTTTTGCAACCACTGATAAGGCTAGATAACAGCTGTAAATATGTCTGCCAGGCCCAAGAGCCAAGAGTTTTTTTGCAACAAAAATTAGGGAAGGAAAGCATAAGTTGTTTATATTGACCATCCATCAGCTATAGATAAGAGGGGTGGCTGAAGCCAGCAGGAAGAGCCTTGGGTTAGGATGGCATTTCCTAAGGAGAAGTGCTTGCTGCTTCTGGATTGGTTGGGGTTGGTAGTTCCCAAGGAATAAATGTAAACAGGAGGCTGTGGTGTCTGCAGATCAGCCCCTGGGGGCTTAAATCAGGGGGATTTCTTTAGTTTATATTCGAGAATGTGCAACAGTCTTTTGTTGGCTCACCTGCAGCTGTTAACTGATTAACTTCCCTTATCCCCCACCAGCCTACCTTTCAGTCTGTGTGATTAAATTTAAGACTCTTGGATTTTTCTTTTATCAATAATATAAAATGAATAACAAGACAGTTGTGCATAGGATCTCAGTCCCTGGCCAGTCCTGGACAAAAACAGCAAGACTTTATGTGAAAAATAACTAAAGCAAAAGGCAGCTAGAAGTGTGGAGTGGTACAGCACCTGCCCAGCAGGTGGGAGGCCCTAAGTTCAAGACCCAGTACTGCCAAAAATAAATAATAAAATCAAGTGAATAACAATTTTTTATTTACATTTTTTTCTTATAAATAGTATCAAACATGTCCAAAAGTATAGAAAGAGACATACATACATATACAGTATGCACATACTATATATATATATATATATATATATGTATATATGTATATATATATATACATAACCCTGAAGGTTCTTTATCTGTTTTTGTGTAACTCGCAAGTAAATACTTTTACATTTTTTAAATGGTTTAAAATATCGGAGGATTAATATTTCATGAAGTTTACATGTAATTCAAATTCACACCTGTAAGTAAAGTTTTCCTGGCATACAGCACACACATTCTCTTCTATTGTCTAGGGCTGCTTTCTGGCTGCAATGGAGGAGTTGAGTAATTGTGACAGGAACTTCACGGCCTGCAAAGCCTAAAATAGCTACTCTCTGGCCCTTTATGGAAAAAGTTTAGTAACTAATGAGAGGTGCTTCAACTGCTTTTACTGAAAAGCACTGACTCCTTACTTGGGCCCATGAATTAACTAAAAGAGGGAGAAAAACATGGTATCTCTCCTTCATTTTGCATTTGTCTTTGCTTTAAGTCATTTTCTTTGCAGTCACTTTGCAATCATCTTGGATCCCAGGAAGGACAGAACTGATAACATCTTCATGACAAGGGATGGAAACTACCCTTAACAACAGAGCCTTCTCAGGATGGACCATCTGCCAAACAACAATGACTCTGGGTAACAACCTCTCCTGAACCCCCTGAAGCATAAGGCCACACCTGTGACTGGGACTGTTCAGCTATGCATACCCTCTTACCCCTCGCCCTCAGTTCTTTGTCTACTTAAGCCTATAGCTCGTGTCTGTACCCCAAAGATGGTTGAAGATGGGCTGAGGGCTTACTCTGCCTCTTCCCATGGCATGTCCTGAGCTTTGTAACAAATCTTTGTCTGCCCTTCACTATGCCTCTTTATTTGGCAAATAAGAGCAAGTGGCTGAACCTGACATCTGGAAGCCTAGGAGTTTGGGCCTAGGTTTCAAAACTCTAGTTTCACCCTTTCTTAAGAAATAGAAAGTCACCATTACCTTTGAAGCACTGGGGTGCCATCCCTAATTGCCCTTCTTTCTGTCTGTCTTTCCTTCTCCACAGAATAATAATCTTTATCACGTCTTAATATCCTGTGCTTTTTAGCTTTAATATCTGTACACTAAACAAGCATTGCTTGGTTTTGTCTGGTTTTGATCTTTACATGAAAGGACCCTGCTTGCCTTTTCTGCCTTGCACCATGACTTTCATTTTTTCAATCAACAACATGTTTTTGAGATTCATCCTTACCTGGAGCTGAGTTCATCCATTTCATTTCACTTCTGAGTGGCGCCATATTGCATGAGTATACCACAACTTACTCCTTCCTCCATTTGTCAAGTGACGGTTATTTGAGCTGCCTGCAGAGCTTTGCTGAGAACATTCCTCTGAAGGTCTCTTGGAGCATTGGGGCAAGCATATCTCAAGGTCTAGGGGAGGAATTATGGTGGCACATATTCAACTGCACTCAGGTCATGCCGCCTTTCTTTCAGAAGTGGCTGTGCCAATCTTATTCTTATCCATATATGCGACCCACACTGTGATCTACACTAGTATCAGACTTTAAGTTTTTGCCAATTTGGTTAGTGTGAATAGTACCCCACTGTGACATTATTTTCATTCTCGCCAGTTACTATTAAAGATGAATGTCTTTTTATAGGTCTATTGGTCACTCTTGCTTCTGTGGAATTCCTGTTGCATCCTACCTATTTCCCTACTGGATAGTTTATCTTCCTCTGCCCAATTCGTAGGCATTCTCTATATATTCTGGATACTAACCTTTTGTCTGTTATGCGTGCATGTGAATGTCTTCTTTATGACCTATCTTTTCAATCTCTGTATGGAATCATTTGATGAATATAAGTTCTCTTTATTTCCATTCCATTTTATTTTATTTTATTTTTATTGTTGTACTAGGGGTACATTGTGACATTTGCAAAAGTTCTTACAATATGTCATAGTTGAATTCACCCCTCCATCATTTTCCTTTATCCCCCCCTCCCCCAATTCCTGGAAGAGTTTCAACAGTCTCATTTTTTTATTTATATACATGTGTATATAACATTTCCATCATATTCCCCTTCCCATTGGTACCAACCCCCCCAGACAGGACCTATTTTGCCTTCCTGTTCATTTTTGTAAAAAACAAAAAATGACATTTTTGCTTGTTTAAGATAGTTGAAATAAGTTCTTAATGTCAGTGGAGTAAAATATATTCATCTTTTTTTTCATGGCATGATTTTTTTTAATGGGAATAATATTGTTCTCTTAAATCCTGAGGCAACTGTCTTAACTAGTAAGTGGTTTCTTTTCATGCAACCTGCATACTGTCATTGCTAAACCATGAGACTTAGTGTCCCAGGGAAGAAAAAGGCAAGTTCCACCTATGGTAGGTAAAGAAAGCAGAAGAAAATGACATAAGGGAAAGTTACCATAGAGAGAATGAGAAATCTGAAGCCCTTCCAGGAGAGGCAATGGTAACAGAGGAAGATCTGGAAAGATGAAAGCAAAGAGACCTTAACTGGGTCTCTGAGAGAATCAGCATTGCCTCTGTCCTGGGTTTATACTGCTCATGAGAATATAATACAAAATAAAAGAAACTGAAGACAGTGGGGTTTGTACCACTTCTCTGTTACTGTGAGAGAAGGTTATCTCACAGATATTCTTTGCCAAGATAGGACAGAAAGAGTTCTGAGCCTAACCCAGCTCCCCTGTAGCATGAAAGGGATCCAAATAACCCAATGGGCTCTTCCAACAGGTGAAACAGAAGCCAGCTGACCACTGAGGATTCATAAGGCTGACATGGTTGGTGTCAAAATGATCCACAACAGAGACCCAGAGTTGGCATGCAGGCCAATACTGGACTTAAAACTCCAGTATTGGAAGAAATGGAAGCGAACAGAGTATTTGCAAAGCCAGCCAAGGCTACTGTGGAGCTCAATCAGCAAAAGGAAGTCTACCAGCTTCTATTCAAGCCACAGTCTTCAGCAGAAGCCAGCAGGTTGTATGGTGGCAAAGTGGATGATTCACAATTCCGAGGAGGCAACAGAGCAAGGTCCATCAACGCCCCTTCTTTCTCCTCCTCCCCCCTCCCTCCAAGACAGGGAAACTTCCCTGTGCCTACCTCGATTTTGGAAAGAGAAGAAAGGAAAGTATTAGAAGGAGAGAAATAGCTCTGATAAGGGAACTTGATTCTTAAATTTGACCTGACTAAAGACCAGCAAACACAGTTTGAAGAGTTATGCTTCACTGGCACATTTAAGTCACTTTTGGTCCCCTGAACACTGCCATCATCAAAATGGGGCCTTAGACTGAGATGAGAGCAGTTAAAGAAAATAAAGGAAAGCTACTTTTTTGTTTATTGCATATTTGTGAAATTTGATGTACATTTTTACTCAGCTTGAGTGATTGTTATTACAATCCTTATCATACATGGGGAAGACAGGTATGCAAAAAAGGTTATAATTTATTTTAAATACATAATAGAATTATGTACAATATACATAGAGCCCATAGAAGGGGAGAGATGTGTGTGTGTGTGTGTGTGTGTGTACCAATGTGCGCTGCTTCTCGATTTCTATGGCTTAGAAGCCTGGACGTGGCTCAGCTGGGCATTCTATAAGGTTACAATCAGGTGGTCTTCATGTGAAGACCCAGCTGTGGCGGGATCACTTTGGAACTTCTGTTGTCAGCCTTCGGTTTCTCATCGGATGTTAGACTGATGTTAGTTCCCACTCACTGCCGGTCAGAGGTCACCCTTCGTCCCTGGCCACATAGACCTCCCCAACATGTTGCTTTCATCAAAGCCAGCAAGGAAGAACTCCTTGGCAAGACAGATATTAGAGTCCTCTGTAATGTGCCCATGGTAGTGACAGCCCACCATCTTTGCCATATTTTACTGGTGGAAGCGAATCAATGGTCCTGCCATCACTCAAGGGGAAGGAGGTACAGAAGGAGGTAAATACCAGAAAATAGGGTCATGGGAGCTACCGCACAGTGTGCCCACCACACTATGTGAGGTGAGTGGTGGGACAGAACATTGCCACATGTCATTTCTCAGAGGAGACAGAATCAGAACTGGATTTTGAGAACTAAGACCCAGGAATTGTTTGGGAGCTCTAGATGCTAGTCAAATGCCTGACGTTGTAGAAGGCAAAAATAAATGTTTGTGAATGACAAGACTGGTGTCAAAATCTAGTCTTGAAGAGAAAGAAGACAGTGTTTTATATAGGACAAAACCAAGAAAACCAATGACCAAATCTCTCAGAGCAGTAAGTAACATTAAAGACCTTCCAACAGAATTACAACAGCAGAGGCCACTGCGTTAATGTCTGGCCAGGCCTCACCAGAAAAGTGTAATGAATGTCAAGGGCACCAAGAGGACGGGAGATGATCTAATGCAGGAAGCTCCCCAAATACTACATTTACACAAATGATAAATAGGTTTCAAGAAAGGAGAAACCAACTAATGCTAATGTCTCGGGAGATAAATAATATTAGAAATTCACACTGCAATAACATTTTTCGTCTGGGATCCTAAAAACCTTTAAGAATAATTAAATTTGGGTGCTGGATGAAAGTAGATCCTTTTTTAAAAAAATATGGATTTTATGTCCTTCGGCAAAAGTCATACCTAATGCTCTTACAGATAATGAAACATATCCTGGATATTATTTTCTCTTGAAGAACATTTCATAATTATTCCTAAGGTTCTAAATTCATTGTCAACTGAGTCTAAGTAAATGCAGAGCAGTGGGCACATTTCTTTCTGCACATTGGAAAATAGGCAGCCATTTTAGCCCAGGTGGAGTGTAGGGGAATTGATAGAGCTACCATGGATGACAGACAACAGCTGCTCATCCAGAGCACAGAATACAGAGAAGGGACTCAGCAAATATATGTAGAAATCATAAGTTACAAATTCACTGAGGGATGACTCCAGGTAGGTCTGAGACTCTACACCTAGAAGGAGATTTGGGGAGAAGTCGGGTGTGGTAATGACTTATACAGCATAGCTAATGGACAAGGAACATGGACGGGCAATCTCAAAAACAGTGACAAAGTCAGGGTATTTGGTGACTGCTGAAGATTACCAGGAGTCAGCAAAGTTGATTGTTCTCTTTTTCCATCAAATGTTTAACAAGATGCTGCACGGTTTCCAAATGGGCATTAACCCACAATGAAATGGAGAACCAGTGAGTTAGCTTTATCTTGAATGTGGCCACAGCTTGACTTACTTGAAAATACCTTTCATTGATGGATAATGAGTCAGCAGGTGGACAGTAGTAGCCAGCTCTCTGTGAAGTCCCCTTTAGAATGTGAAGATGACACTAATGAGGCATCTGGTAGCTGTCAAGCTCTTTTCTGTTTTTCAAATATTGCTGTTGGAGTGCTTGCAACTTCGAAGCCTTACTTATCATATCGCTTCCATGTCAAAAACAAGTAAGTCCACTTGAATTATGTTTCCTGATCAGTGGACTCAGCATGCCCTACATCTTGTCTTCTTATGGTTTTATGTAAACCGAGGTTCCTCACGGCCATGGTGACTCCACTCCCAACCTGGTGTGTCTGAGAGAAGCCTGAGTCTCGCAGGGACATTGACACACCTCCTTGGGGCTTAGTGGGTCCCACAGGACCCCCAGCCCATCTCATCTATTCCCTTTCCTTTTTCTACTTCTTCTTCAAAATGTGCAAAGCAGCTTGCTGCTTCAGCAGCAGAAAATGGGGAGCGCTTTCAGTCTCCAATTTCCCACACCACGACTCAAGGACCATCATGGGAACCAGCAGCACAAAAAAGCATAAAGCTCTCTACTGAGCCCCATTCACAAAGCCCATGATCTTGTGAGCTCAAGTGACAACTGTCACCCAGGATCCAGAACAGCACACACTTGACCTGCTGCCTCACTCCCTCCAGGTCATCGCGTTCATTTTCTCCTGCCTCGAATTAGTAATTTCTCTTTTCTCTTTCTTCCTTTCTTTTCTTTCTTTCTTTCATCTCTTTCTTTCTTTCTTTCTGCCTTTTCTTTCTTTCTTCCTTCATTTCTTTTTTTCTTTCTTTGCCAGTGAGAAACTAAGGTTTCAATGAGGTACTCCGTTTGTTAAAAAGGCAGCCTTCTCCACAGAGGTTAGCTTCCACCCCCTTGAGTTCTGTGCTCCTCCCTCTGTAAGAATCCATTTACTCTGCTTCATTTACAGAAGGTTACTGTGGTTTTTCCAGGAAACTACTGCCTGACAAGGAAGGCAAATTTTCTTGGGTACAGAATTAAGGGGCATTTATACAGAAACAGACATGAGTAACAGTCTAAAAGCCATATTAATATTCTAACGATTCTACCTGGGCCTCCGAACAACAACTAAGTGTTGCCAAACTAAGTTTACTTTGTGTTGGCAGGGCATGAGCTGTAAGATATACTTCTTTTTGTCTTGGCAATGAGGCTGGCACTTCTGCAGACTCTACCCTAAAGGAAATGGGCAAGAGACAATCAGTCCATTGAAATGCACTAGCAGTTTCTTCCAGTGGAGATTTTTCAATTTCTAAATTGACACAAACTTTAAACCCATCCTATTTTAAGTGAAGGGAATGTATTTTCTAAAAGAAGATGTCATATCATATTTAGCAAGATATTTTGGACATCTGCTCCCCAAAATATGCATTATACTGCCAAGCTGTTGAAGAGAATTAAGAGAGGGAGATGGAGAGAGAGAGAGAGAGAGAGAGAGAGAGAGAGAAGAATGAGAGAGAGAAATATTGCCCTTTCAAAAGGATATGAACACACAATATAACTGATTGCTTCATTCAATCAGCTCTTTAACCTGCAGGGCTTAGGGACTCACATAAACTTTCACCACTGCTGTGCCATTGCTCCACAGGTTCCATACATTTTATTTCTGACAGCGTGTCTTTGTGAGTAAAGAAAAAAGTGGAATTTCTAACAACAAACCTAACACCCCTCGAAAACTAAAACCAAAAAATCCTTGAAGGACCACCTATAAAAAGATAAACTTGTTTGTTAACGCCAAGTTCAATATTTGCCTGGGTTGGCACAATCTCACTTTGGAAGCAAAAAAGGAGGATTTATGAGGTTCTGGTTTTATGAGGAAGAATTTCAGGTAAACTACTATGAGGGTACTTGTATACTTTTCTGAATTCCAGAGAGTAGAAGAGCCCCCTGCTGGCTGAAGAAGGAAGAGGCCTGAATGGACCCATAGCAGTCATTTTGAGACCCCTCCCTTCCCCCTGTTCATTCATGCACCAGAGCTGATATTGGTTGGAGTTGCCATGTGCCAGACACTGGGCTCTGAAGATGTTAAACAATACAGACAAGTGCTTTACCTTATTGGGATTTACATTGCAAAAGGGGGAACAAAATATAACTATAAAATATAATGTCAAGTAGAGCTGGAGGCCATCAGAAAAGCTATGAGTAACAACAGAGCAGGAAGAAGAAGTAGAGAAGGAGGAGAGTGCTATTTGAGACAGAAGACCAGACACTTAACCTGAATGAAGGAGGCAGCGATCTGTGGGAGGAGCTTCCTGGCAAGGGGTGAGCAAGTGCTACTTAAAGTGGGTAGGTGGCACCTGAAGCTTGTTAGCTGAATGCAGTGGTTTGCTCCAGTAATCCTAGCTACTCCAGAGACAGAGATCAGGAGGGTGGTAGTTCAAGTCCAGCCCAGATAGAGTCTGTGACACCCTCATCTCAACCAATAAAAAGCTGGTTGTGGTGGTACGTGCCTGACATCCCAGTTAGGCAGGAGGTATAAATAGAAGGATCTCAGTCCAGTCTGGCCCAGGCATAAATTTGAGACCCTATGTGAAAAATAACTAAAAGCCAAAAAGAGCTGGGGGCGTGGCTCAACACCCAACCAACAAATGCAAAGCCTTGAGTTCAAGTACCAGTACCTCCAAATATCTAACTATTAAAAAGACCAGGCTGGCCAAGTCATGAGGTGGGGAGTTAAGAAAGGGCCCCACGATGCAGAGCCTCACGTGACTCAAATTTTGGATTTTAGAAGGATACACTGGAACAGGGAATTAACTACATGTACTTTGCATATTAAATAGACCATTCTGTGTACAACAGGAAATATGAAATTTAATGCGAAATCTGAGAAATCCATTAGGAGATTATTGGCATGGTATTTGCAACAATTCACCAATGAATTTTACCAGAGGGGTTTAAAGAAGAATAAGCTGTGCTCTGTGACCCCAGAGTTTTCAATCAACTTGGAGAACAAAGGTAGACTCGCCTCAAATTAAACTTACAAGATACAGGAGACAGTGAGTGATTGCTAAGCTTTATATGGAAAAGAAATAAAGATAAAGATGAAGATGAAGATGTCACCAGCAGCCAAACACCAGCTCAAGGCAGTTCAGCTTAATGGTTAAGAGCATAAGCTCTAGAGCCAGGCTGTTGGAGTTCACAATTCTGGTGGTACCACTGGCTAGTCATGTAACCACAGCATGATATTGATCTCTCTGTGTCTCACTCTTCTCACCTGTAGAATGGGTCTAATAATAGTATCTAGCTCCTACGACTGTAACAACAAATCAATGTTACATTGTTTAAAGTGCCAGGTACTTTAAAAATACCACATAAATAGAAGGGATGTCTCCAAAGTCATACTGCTACCTTTTTTATTTTTGCAGAGGTCCAGATGTAATATGATAATGACTTCAACAAATATTAGCTGTGAAAATAGGCTAAAAGGAGCAGCTATTTCTGATAGGTGAACCTGGAGGGTTTAGTGGCAGTAAGATGTAAATGAGATACATGCAAGGGTTCAAGGTGTTTGTGAGATCACAAGTATAATGGTTAGGAAAACAGTACAATTGAGAAAAATAGAGAAGTCAGGAGGGAAATTGGTTTAAGAAACAAGGCAAGTTTGATGGGAGGCACACTGAGTTTAAGTGGACAGGCAATCAGAAAAAGCCAGAGGTCTGTCAGAGTGTCTCAAATGATAGAGTACCTACCTAGCAAGTGTGAAGCCCTGAGTTCAAATACCAGTACCGTCAAAAACAAAAGAAGAAGAAAGAAATGCCAGACTGGAGCTCTGAAAGAGATCAATGGTTTCCAGATGGATTTGGAACCCTTTCCTGTGATACTGTCTTTGAAGGATAAGGGTGACTGGGAAAACCAGGAGAGAAGTGGCTGAAAGAAAGCTCTAGACTGGGGTGTAGCTCAATGGTAGAGCATTTGTCGAGCATTTGCTTAGCATGTGCAAGGTTGTAAGAATGACTTTCAGGAGTTATGACCGTGGCTATGGATTAAGAAAAGCTAAAGCGTGGGAAGAACCAGGATGTTTGGGAGAGAAGCAAGAATACTGCAAAAGATGGAGAAGTTATTGCTCTCAGATCAAATCACTAAGAGATGAAGGATGGCTGAAGATGCCTTTAGATGAGATCATTATGAAGTTGTTGATGGAGTTCAGGAAGAGTTTCACAAGTTCAGTTTATCCTGAGGGCCTCTGTCATGGGTGCTGTGCTGTGCCACCCAGATCTCCATGTCAGGACCCTGGCCAAGAAAGTCGTACACTGACAGCTCCTTGCCACCTGAGGAAGCTACCTGCTTCCTTCCAGGGCAACCCACATGACTGGCCTGGAGGTATAAAGGCCCAATGTTCTACTCCCAAACGGGGATAACTCACAAGGGCCACCCCAGCTTCAGAGATCCCCATGGAGTCAGCTGAAGCCACCATTGTGACTACATTGCAGTTCCAACACACATATCCCAACCCCCCGGGGCTGCCCATCCTGCTCCCTTCTCTTCCCTTCCCCACACATCTGATGCTGATGAGAAGAAAATGATCCCAGTGAACCCCCTGCCAATCTCTAAGCCAGAGTCAGCTTCCCCAGGAACCCAACACCCACAAGGTAAGTCCATAACAATAAAAATGGTATCAGCAGGGAAGCATTTGACATGAAAGGATCAATATGAAAATCATCTATAACAAATGAATGAAAACAGCTTCTTATAGACAGGAATTCTGAAATTTAAAGAAGGAAGGAAGTTTGTAGGAATGGGCTTTTCTTCAGGACCCAAAGCCATCAGACTTGCAAAGCTGACATGGTGCCATTTACCTTTGGTGAGAACAGAGCCCTGGCTTCATAACCAGATTGATGGTGCTGTCATCCGTATGACCTCACAATCTCTTTTAATCTCCACACTCTTGTCACTTTGCTGCCAACTGGAAGGAGGATTAATTTCATTTGTCCCCCAAGGAGATTAATGCATCCGATTAGATTCCCACACACGGAGGGATAGCATTCTCTAACCCTTCGGCCCTAACCAACTTCAGCAGCTGCCTCAGGTCTTCCCTGCCTTTCATCCACCATGGGGAGCACAGCGGTCAGTGGATGGGGTGTAGAAACCCCAGCCACCACTCCCAAGAATGAAGAAACTCTGAGGGTCTTTAGACAGTGTGGAGAAGATGCTTGTGACATTCCCTTTCTCCTTGAGCTATCCTGTCCTTCAGAGAGCCCGCTCCACAAGCCAGTGGATCTTCCCATAAGCTAATGGGGAGAAGGTTCCCTTCTTACGTAAAGGAAGGTTATTCATACAACCACTTACACAATTCCACCTCTCAGATGCTCAGAAAAGCAGGGATCATGCTGTTTGCTTAGCATTGTCACCCAACACATAGTAGGTGCTTGATCGTTGAATGAATGCATGGAAATTTGATATAAAGTGAATTAATGAAGTAAATAAAACAATCAGCAAGTATAGATTATGAAATTGCCCATTTGTCTCTAGTAAAGATGTTCTGACTAAATTGGGCTCTTCCTGTCACTTCAGTATATCTTGGTCTCCATGGTGCCTCAGTGATCCAGTTGCCCAGGATGGATATGGAAAACAAGTGCTGTGGACTGAGTTAAATTAAAGTAAAACTCATCAGTGGAGACCAATGCCTAGGCTCTTACAGAAAGGCAGAGTCCTTGGTGCAAATCTCTCAGAAGGAGAATTCAGCATAGAGAATATGAGACTTATAGGAAAAGAAAGACAAGGACAATTTCTAGTATTGAGAAGAAGGGAATCAAAGGGCAGAATTTTAAGAAAAATGATTCATGTTCCACATTAGCGGGACTAGACTGTTGCATGTGTCAAGAGTACATCTGAAGACTCCATAAAATTCACCATCTCTTCACAAAGTGAAAATAGTGCTTTAGCTGTTCTCCTCACTGTTCTAGGGAATGTATATGTATTCCGTCCTCTCAATAACTCCGCATGTTATATTTACCAGTATTTCCAGCCCCACTTAACAGATGAGGAGACTGAGGCCTAGAGAAGTTATGTATCTTGCCTGAGCAGTAGCACAGCTGGTAAAGGAGGCCAGATGTTTGAGCCAGGACTCTGGGGGTCACACTCCTAAATTTCTCACTATCTTCTTTCCTGGCAACATAAATGCTCCACCTAATTTTTCCCTCCTAACCTCACAGGTTAAGTTCAGTATTGTCTGGATTTGTTCATACTTTACAAGGAATCTGCTTGGAAAACAGTCATATGACACTTTTTATAGTACAGGTGATAGCCAAGGCTCAACCTCAATATGGAGGCAGAGTATTTTTAATACAGACTCTACTTCAATATGGAGGCTCCTGAGAACAGTAGTTTTAATATTGTGGATGTTTAAAACAAAACAGAGAGTGGACTGTATTTGAGAGCAGAGTTGTTCATCGGCTTTGTTAACAGTTAAATACCAAGGGTAAAGAATAGCACTGCGCACACGGCAGACACTCAAAACTATTTGCAGAACTTATGGTTGAACCAAAATGAGCTCTACAGCACCCCTTATTGGGTGTGGGGGAGGGGGGAGCAGGTTAGAAACACATAAACTAAATGACACAAATAAGAGCTCACCTCAGGGTATGGTTTCTTGAAAGAACAAATTGCCATGTGTCATTTTATATTAGAATCACCCTGTGAGGTAATTGAGGCAGCTTTAAGAGAGTTAAGGAATGTCTCCAAAGTCCCACAACTTGCTTGAGAAAGACCAAAGTGGGCCTAGAACAGAGAGATCTTCACAGTTGGCCTAGCAAGGACACAGGGCAGTAGACAGTTTCTGAGCCCAGTGAGCTCAAGTTCAAGAGTTGCTTTGTTAATTACTTGAAGACTTGTTTATATATTGAGTCAGGATTGATTGCTTCATGGTTGAGAGGTTTGGGCTAAGGATCAGACTTGGGGATGTGTTTCTTAACCCCTCTGGGCCTCAGTTGCCTCAAATGTAGAGCATCAGTAATATAATCTGTATCAGTCAGTCCAGAAGAGAAGAAACCATGCTAGGAATTTCGAAGGGAAGGTATTTAATACAGGGAATGGAAGATCTGAGAAGCCAGATCAGATGGTGAAGCAACTCAGAGATTAGCTGTGTCAAGAAACCACTCTCAGACTGGAGGTGTGGCTCAAGTGGTAGAGTGCCTGCCCTTTGCAAGTGTGAAGCCCTGAGTTCAAACACCAGTCTCACCAAAAAAAAAAAAAAAAAGCCACTCTCAGGGCTGGGGACACAACCAGAGCAGGAAACCAGACCAGAGGTAGAAGCCAGGGCTACAAGAAGCTGGATCTCTGGAGGAGACAGTGCCTGAGTCACAGAAAGGAAGAGCTATATCCCCTCTCTCCTTTCTCCCTCCTCCTGGCCTGCAGTCTTTACCATGAGCTGTTACTGACTGAACATAAGGAGAAGCCAGGGAGCCTGGGAAATGGTTTTCCCTGTGATACAGAGCAGAATAGGAAAAGGGCAGAGAAGGAATCTGAGAGCAAACAGGCAAATTACCAGCACACAACCTTATTGAGCTGTTGTGTGATTTAAATGGATTATGTATGTAAACAGGCTTTGAGCTGGGCAGAGGTGATAAAGAAGACAGACTATGCTCCCAAGTAGCTGGTGGTCTAGCTAAATTCTGTAGCTTTTGTTTGTTTGTTTGTTTGCTTGCTTGCTTGGGCTATGACATATTCAATGGGCTTCTTGAGTGAATTTTCTAGTGAGCTTAATTCCACAGTTGGTCCAGGTGACCAACTTCAGAGCATGACTGTCATCTCATCAGGCTTTGATGGTTATGGAGAGAAAAACAGGCTAATATTGGTCTATAATTGTCCTGCTCTCCTAGAATAAAAAGGCTCATTAAAAATGCAAAACAATTTCTTTCTTTTAAAACAATTGCTAAATATTTTTATGTGAGACACAAAAAGTTTTGTCAATAAAACAGATACTGGCTGAATCATCTTATCTGATATAGGTTCACTTAGTGAGTCTATCATTTATACAGCTGACTGTATGTCTGGTTTTAACATATTTTATTCATTTCTTAAAAAAGCCAATGGTTTTATAATTGGAAGCTCTGTCCCTTTTCCCTGCCCACCTCATCCGCCCCTCAATCACCTCCAGCACTAGGGATTGAACACATGACCTCACATGTGCAAGGCAAGCAGGCTGTCACTTGAGCCACACCCCCAGTCCTTTTGGGTATTTTATTTTGTTTTTGAGATATGATCTATCTTTTGCCCAGGCTGGCCTCCAACACTCCACCCTTCTACCTCTGCTTCCTGAGTGCTATGATTATAGGTGTTCACCACCAGGCCTAGTGTTCATTCTAAGAAAGGATTTTCTAGCTGGGCATGATTGATGGCTCACACCTATAATCCTAGCTACTCTAGAGGCGGAGATCAGGAGAAGACCAGTTCAGGCAAAAAGTTCATGAGACCCCCATCTCAACCAATAGAAAACGCTGGTGTGGTGGTACATGTCTGGCATCGCAGCTACTCAGGAAGCATAAGTAGAAGGATCGAGGTCCAGGAATATCCAGGTATAAAAAGGAGACCCTACTTGAAAAATAACTAAAGCACAAAGGGCTTGGGGCATGGCTCAAGTGTTAGAGCACTTGCCTAACAAACTCAATGCTCTGAATTCAAATCTCAGTACCACCAAAACATATATATATATATATATATATATATATATATTCTCTCCAAGAGTGGTGGCACATGCCTGTAACCCTAGCACTTAGGAGGCAGAGGCAGGGGATCCCAAGTTTGAGGCTAGCCTGGGCTAAATAGTGAGGAAAGAAAGAGAGGGAGGGAGGAAAGAGGAAGGAAGGAAGAAAGGAATTTCTAAAATAAAACAAGTCTCTCACATTGATAATATGAAACTGCTAGTAATGAGCACAGCCCATGGATACTGCTAATTTGAGGCCAAGAAATCTTAAAACTCAGAAAACACCTTAGTGTGCTTAACACTAAGATACAGCACCTACTCTGCAAACACCAATGACAGGTCTTTAATACTCATAGTTAATAGAAAGATGGAGGTTAAGATAGTGACTTGACCATGGCCATGGAGCCCAGCCACACCAGGAAAGCATCCCATCCTCCCTGCCTTCTCATCCTGTCTCCATCAACTCTGGAAAATGCAGAAGGTTGGCCATGGGAGAGATTTATAAATCTGCTTGCTTCTGAAGTAATAACACCATCTTATCTATCAGGCATCCTGGAGCATCTTAAATGAGTGGGAAGACACCAAAAGGTATCATCTCTGTCTTCTCCAGGATGATTAAATGAGAGCTTAGCTGAGAGCTTTAAACTCATCTTTAAAGAATATGAATGAAAACAATATGTTATACAGAGAAATAAAAGGGAAAGATGGAGTGAGTTTCCAAAAATTATAGGTAAAATTGAGCTAGATGAATGATCTCTTTCCTATACAAAAAGAATCAGGTTGACAACTCAATGAGTCAAAAGTCACCATTGGTTTAAGACAATGGAATGAATTTGATAATCTCAATGCTGGTCAAAAACCTTTCAAAAAAGGAGAGTTCCTAGACACAAGCAATTTCATTCGGATATTATTTCCTGATTCTGTCTATCTGATTCTCAGCATAAATAATGTCACCCTTTCCATTAGTTAGGCATGAGTCTACTGCCAACCTGTAACTACAAATACCTCCCTGAGCATTCTGTTACATCAAACTGGTAGTGAGTTTCATCTCCAAATTACAATGGCACTATTCGCTTTATTTGGTCTTAGGTGATACAGGATGGATGCTCTTCTAGAAAAGCATGTGCATTTAAGATGGCAGAGCAGGAATGATTTATATGGGGAATAACTCCTCAGTCTGTCAAAGACCTGGCAGAATCTTCCTGAGAAACTAATTGCAGCAGCTCCTTCCACAGCTCAGAGATGAACTATTGGCATCTCTACCAGCCATCTTTAGACAATCTACCAACCACAAGAAGAGAGGAAACCAGACCTCTCACCCTCAACGTTGCTGTATGTCTGATATTGCAAAGCTGCTCACAAGCCAATTATGGAGATCCAAATGTTCCTTTACAAACATCTGCCATTTTCCCTTGATCACTGTCTATAATAGTGCCAAATTATATTAAATTTGTACTCTTTACAATGCATACGAAAATCATTCTTATCTTATAGTCATGCTGACATAGCTCTCTGAATACCAAGTCTGTGATATTCCTGTCTTCTCACAAAGGGTATAGAGCAGGCTGCTAACTCAGTGGGGAAGGATGAGGAAATGATCCAGAGGTGTTTGCCTCAAGTTGTGAGCTAACCTGTTCTCTGAATGGACTCCCTGCTCACTTCTTCGTGGCTCTTTCTCCCCTGCCTCCCTTTTCTGATCACCCTTCAAACTCCCTGCTTGTCCACTGAAGCCACCAGCATGAATGCCAAGGAAAGGGAAACAAGATGTAGAGCCAACAGAACATCCCTAGAAGAGGCCCAATTCAATTTTGTCTGATTATCTACACCAGGAATTTTTTGGTGGGGGAGGTGGACATCTTCCCCCCAGGATACAGTTTTGGTTGTTACAACTGGGGAAAGGGGGTGTCCTGCTACCTAGTGGGTAGAAATCAATAATGGTGCCAAGCATCCTACTAGGCACAGGACAGACCCCATAACAAAGAATTTTCTAACCCAAAACGTCATTAGTGTCAAGGTTGAAAACCCCTATTCTAGATTTGACTCGTGATTTGCACATAAGAGGGTTTTGGCAAGTGGCTCTCTCTTCCAATTGGCACAAACCCCAAATGGAAGCTACACCCCCAAGCAGGAACTCTACATTTGCCTGATTCAGCAGATCACACTTTAATATTGTAATTCAATTTTTCCTCATTTTTTAATGTTATTTGGGCCCTTTAATATAATTTGGCAAGCTATTATAGTTGTTACAGCTGCTAGTTTTGCCCTCAATACTGATTTTACTTATGACCTCAGCTGGAATAAGATTTAAAGTTTGAGATGATGTAAGTGAATAAGGATTATTAGATTTATTCGTATGGCAATTTAAATAAGAAACTGCCTGGCTTAGAATAAGTGGTAAATGAAAAATGCTAGTGATTTATAGACCTGTCCTTTTTAAAGATTTATATGATGTGTGGGATGATTAAGTAAGAGACAGGCCTGATTATATGAAGTATGTAATTTTTGTAAATGCAACATTGGAAGCAAGCTACTAAACAGTATTGCAGAGCAACTTTCAGCTAAGCAAATTTTATTACACGATTATTGTAAACTGGTATGCGGAGTCATGTGCGAATTACACAGGGCTCTTTGCTCTAATTCTTTTTAGTTGGCTAGGAGTGTGTCCACAGGAAATGTATCTAACTTCTGCCTTGAAACATCACTCACATCTGCAGCCCAAAAGGCACAGCAGGCTGTAGTTTTCAGTCCTGAATCAGTAACCATAGGCCTAAGTGCCTTTTTTACTTAGGTCTCAATAGCCCAGCTTATGAAATGGAGATGATCCATTTGTCATATTTTAGTGACACACTTTGGGGAGAGTGCTCAGGACTCCAAAGTACTTAACACAATCAGGAAGTGAAACACAGAAACCATGCTGTAGTTCCTTTCCCCAGTATGCATCCCTGAAGGCTCAGGGGTGATTAGCCCATTTCTCAGGTTGTCCCCACCATTTCCTGAGCCTCTGAGTCTACAGGGAAAGTTGAGGCCAGTGCCTCCCTGAGATCTCGTCCAGAGTTCCATAGTCAGCAGAGGATCACTGTGGAGGAATGAGTGATGGCTCAGGAAACAGTACTGATAAGTAAATGATTTTGACAGCTGCTTGGTGCAAACAAAATAACTGTCTTAGAAGAACAAAGAGCCTGGGTTGTATATGTCTTCCACAGAGGAGTATAGGCCCATGGGTTAAATCATCCACCTCTGTAAACTAAGGGTTTATGGTTTCTTTAGCCACTTCTGAGGGTTGGTATGAGGTACTAAAAGGATGCTTGAAAGGAAAGCTCTTTCTAAAGTATAGGGCTGCATATAAATGGAAAGAAGGCAAAATGGGAGCCAAAGCAGAAAAAGAAAAGGCCTTCATTCAATAACCATTTATAGAGGACCTGAGGCCCAGTTGGTCTTTACAGTCACCAAAGGAGACAAACCATGAGTTTGTGGTAGGCTCAGAGCTGAGTCTTGGGATGCTCTAAACTCTAAATGCTGTGGCGTTTATAGGGCAAATTAAGTGATAAAGATGAGCTTAATTTAGTTGGGAGAGGGGGTAGCAACATGGAAAACTTCATAGAAGAAATAACACTTAAACTGTGGCTCTTGCAGAAGGTAGAGGACTTAGAGAAAAGAGACTCATAGGCCATCCAGATGTGCAAACAGGCCCTGAGCCCACTGTGAAGAGGCCAAGGAAATTAACTACTTGCCTTTGGTTTGGTATCAGGAACCAGGAACACATATAGTTCAAGTTTGGTGGAGGGCGGTGATATAATATTCTGCAGTTCTCGAAACTTCTGAGCCTAGTAGAAATCAGAAATTCTTATTTAAATTCCAATCTCATGCTGAAATTTAGCATCCTTCATAAAATATGTGGAATTTCTAATGAATTATAATAATTATACTCCCACTGTTCTTTCTCTGATATAATGTTTGTGCTGTTTACTGATCAAACACAATACTTTCCAATTTTCAAAGTGGCCATGGATTTTTAAATAGAATCAGAATTTCCCAAAATAGTGATTTTAATAAGATAAGTATTATCTTTCACTTAAACAGTAAACATTTTGGTCCAAAAGCCAGATAAACTGAGCATTATTTCTGAAAGGGCTCAGGCTGTCCATCTTGATTAAAAGTGATGGCATAAAAGAAAGACAGAATCTTATTTAGGCTAAACAATTGATTTTTAAAAATTCAAAGCTATATGCAATCTTTTAGCACAAGATTCCTTGTAATAATCTCGAAATCTTATGTGGTTTCTTTAAGATGAAGATGATACCAAGGAAAGGAGCCTGGGCTTGTCAAATTATGGTTATTTGCACTCAGAAATATTTTTAGTTGTTAACTGGAAACATTGTCTTGGAGCAAAAATTATGGGTCAGGAGGTAGAAGAGAAAATTAAATAATAAGATGCATTTGTTTGTCCAAACATTGTCCCCACTCCCTTTTAAAAACCTACTAATTCAGCAAAGATAGGTTTTAGATTTATTTCTCACCTACTGCATTAACAAATACCCTCACACTTTCCCGATCAGTTTTGTGAATTGGTTAATAAGGCAATCGTGGGTTAGGAAAGCTTTTACATGCCACCTGATATTGATGCCATCCATAAAAAGATGACCAACTGAACACCTGAGATCCTGTAAAGCAGGTTCAAAAATTGCAGTCTTAGAAAGATAATGGAATAACCATGACCTCAAGTACTTGAAGCCAAATAGCAGCTGTCAACTCCTGAGAGCAGCATTTGACCTCAGAGGCAGGTGACAGAAACCAACTTGAAACGGCCATTTTCTCAAATTCTGTTAAGGATAATAAACCATTACGGCAGAACTCCCCACCCCAGTGAGGAAGCCTCATGCAATCAATGACCTAGAAACAAGAACCATGATTTAGAAGAAAAGCATCAGGCAGAGGAATTCTGGGAGTTGCTTTATATTGAAGGCTCTCAAGATTTGGGCAGTATTTTTGTTTTTGTAGTTATTTTGCTTTATTTTGATCATGTTTAGTACTTCTTATGGATAATTTCGACATTCATAATAGAGAGCACAGCATAATAAACTTTCATCTACCCATTGTGAGAAATAAGCACACCTGTTCAAACTCAAAGAATGGGCTCAGAGACATGTGGGGTACAGTGGAAGTGAGACTTATATAGCAGTCTTGCAAGATCGGGTGCCTGGGAAGCAGACACCCCCAAAGCAGGTACAACAAGCATTACATTGTGTAGTCCACAAGTCCCTCCCCTGGTTCCTCATTGGCTGAGTACCATGGGGTGTACACTCTTCTCCCCCCACTCCATTCCCTACCCACAAAGGTCGCCTAGATTTCCTATTGGGTTATTTTTAAATATGCCTGTCTTGGGATTGGTCAAATTCTAGAAGCAAGCTTTAAGTGGTTATCCACCTACTTTTAAGGTGGGACGGTCTCCCTTTGATATGTGCTTTCTGGCATACACACAGTTTTTACCCATTTCCTCATTCTATCATGTTTTACCCCTAGTTTAAGCTCCCTTATCAGTTGGCCTCCCCCAACATTTGCAAGCTGATATGCAAGTCTTGCCTTGAAAATGGACCACCATTGACTTTATCTCTAACACCTATCATGGCTTCATCAATTACCAAGTCAGGACCACTCTTGTTTCATCTATTGTCAGACAATATATCATATCATTTTATTCATTTTTAAATTTTATTTTATTTATCATACTTTAATAATAGGAAGGAATTTCATTGGGTAATTCCACACAACCATACAGTATACCTTGAACACATTCACCCCTTCATTACACTTCCGCTCCCCCCGCTCTCTTCTCCCTGTTTCAAAGACAGTTTGGTTTCATTATGCTGCCTTCAGATGTATATATGTAGCATACTTGCATCCTCTTCACCCCTCAGTATCCTTTCCTCTTCCCCATCCCCGCACCCCCACTTAACATTCACGCCTCAAATTATCGTCATCCCTTTATTTCTAGGTTCTGAGGCAGGCTAAAATTAGGGAAAGTTTAGGACTCATAGAAAAATAACTGCATTTCAGATTAACCATGCTCTGTCTGGTTCAGGGACCGCCCTCACCTGGCTGGGAACCGCCCACGCCCCGCCCACTCATTGGATGGGAACCACATGCTCCTCCCTTCCCATAGACTAGAGTAAGTTTTAAAAGCACCGAGAGAAGAGAAGCTTGTTCTCTCTGCCTCCAGATTCCGCCTGCACCCACCAGGCTCCCTTTTGTATGTCCCTTCCCTAACTTTTAATAAACTCCATTTACACCCACGTGTTCTGTGATGGATTCTTCCCAGTGGGACATAAAGAATTTGGAAGTCTTCTGATCCCAGACTCCACCCATTGGCAACAGTTTCACAAATGAGCAATAATGTGTGATATTTAGCCTTTCAAGCTTGGCTTATCTTGCCATCCATAAATTTTAAATAAATATTTAAGTGTATATTCCTAAAATATTTAAGTACACATTTCTAAAAAAAAAAAAAAAGGCTTTTAAAAACACAAATCCCCCCCATTCTAAAATTAAAAATAATTCTTTAATTTCATCAAATGTCCAGTCAATGTTCTTTTTTTTTTTTTTCAATTGTCTTCTAAATGCTCTTTTCACATAAGGTCAGTTGGTGCAATTGGTTGCACATCTCTTGGACCCATTTTTAGTCTACAGATTCTCTCCTAGCACACTTCTCTTTTCCTGAAGGTTCACATATTGAACCATCAAGCTACTGTGCCTATCATTTCCTGAGAAGCGATAGTTAGAGGTTTGATTAGATTCAGATTCGCTGTTTTGACAGGACTACTTTACTAGCACGATCATGCACTTCCATCCGCAGTGTCATGGCGTCTACTTGCCTCTTACGATGCTAGTGCTCACTGATGACCAATGCGCTCTGAGAATATAGGCTAATTTGAGGAAATCACTGAGCCAAAATATTCAAAAAGTTTTTTTTTTAAAGCTAATAAGAATACTTTTCTCTGTGTTTTGCAGCATACAGTAGCTTGTTTAATCATTTTAATACCCCTAGGAGGTAGTGATGAGGGTCAAATTTGAACACAGTTCATCACCCTCCAAAGCCAGGCTCCTAGTTACCACGGAAACACATTGCCTTGAGGGTCATATGGGCTACAAATGAAAGGCCCTTTTGACTTAGGTAGTATGAATAATTGAAAGAGGTAGAGATGAAATCATAGTCAAAAAATAATTCAATCTTAAAACATAAAATATGCACTTTACCAGATTGATCAAAACACCAACTTAATTAGCTGGTAAAGACAGTCATTGGAAGGACTCATCCTCTGCTGGAGGAAGTGGTTGTGACTACAGAGACAGTGTCCTCTTGTGCAAGCACGGACAGAAGTGGAGGGGGACAGGACAGCCTGCATCAAATAGGACCGAAAATAGCACTACGAATGTCACCAAAGTGACTAGAGGCTAAGATGTTCTGCTCAAAGTCTGCTCTGCCATTTGCACAAATCAACTTAGAGTTACGTTACCCACTCTTACAGTGCACAGGGTTGCCAAAATTAGTCATTTCATTAATCTCCCATGCCAGGGAGCAGTACCTATA
This sequence comes from Castor canadensis, assembly GCF_047511655.1. Lineage (NCBI taxonomy): Eukaryota > Metazoa > Chordata > Mammalia > Rodentia > Castoridae > Castor > Castor canadensis. The sequence continues at coordinate 85,417,647 of NC_133387.1, forward strand.
CATCACCCCAGGTTATATGGACAGCAAGACAATAACGTGACATTTCCACGGTACATCAAATAGCAGTTCTCTCAATTCATTTGCTATCAGAGTCTCCATAAAAATGCCTTAGAACTCAAATATGTCTGTCTTTTAGATTTCCACATGACTTGCCTCAAGATAAACATTATTTTTTAATGTAAAGGAAAAAAGTATAGAAGCTTCACTTCAAATGTTATCTCTTATTAGATTTAAGTTTGTTTTTTTTTTTTTAAGTATCTCATTCTTAACAGGGAAAGGTGCCTTGTAATCTGAAGGAGGAGGAAAAAGAGCGGGGGTGGAGTGGAGGAAAGAAGGAAAAGAGGAAGAGAGGAAGTGGCTTTAACAGTATTTAAGATGATTTATAACAGTATTTAGGAAATTTAACTGTGACCAAAACGAAATAAAATTGAGAGAACCCAAAACTAGGTATCTAGGTGAAAAGTGATGTTTGATCATGACAAGTATTTTTGAAAATAAAGCGATCAAGAAAAGTCAAAAGTCCTTCCTGGTGTAGTTTGCTCTTTCACACTTCACTACCCCCACCCCCCGCCCCGGGGTTGGGGTTTGAGCTGCTTTGTGAGTCTGCCATTCTCAGCCCAGCCTATAGCTCACATTAAAATCACGGTGCCTTTGCTTAGGATTCTAATTAGAGACCACGGGTAATTTTCAAGTTCTAGTGGTATCTTCTGGACTTCCCCAACAGCCTTTGTTCACAAGAAACTGTGTCATGGCAGAGACCTCTATAAGCTGCCCTCTGAAATAGTATCCTTTCCCAGTTGTTCTTGAAAGCAATGCAAAACCAATTATGTTTGATAGAAAAAGAATCTTAAAGGAGGGAGGGGGGGACAAGGCGTTCTTAAAAATAGCAATAAAATCTACAAGTCTAATATGGTGTGTTGTAAAATAAAAATCAGACGGGATAAAGTCAAGGGACTTGTGCTAACATCCTTTCCAGTTGTGTCTACCGCCAAGGAAGCCTACAAGGCCGGGATCCCGGACTTGGTTCTTTGATCTCCACGTAACTCGTTATTTTCCCAGGTGTTCTGTAAGGCTGATCCTTGCAAACAGTTCTGCCCGTCTGTTATCCAGCTCTTCTGTTACAGTTTGATCATAAATTTCGATAAGATTAAATCTCTCTTAGCTGTGAGCCGAAGAAACCACTCAGGGAGTAAAGGTCTGGCAAACAAAACAAGGGAGCAGAAAACAAAGCCAGCACGGCTCAGGCGGGGCGCGGGCAGCGCAGCCGCTGCAGACAAAGGCGAAGGCGGGACGCGGCCGGCTCGCTGCCGCGCATGCGCGGTGGAGGGGCCGCAGGTGCAGTCACGGTGAGAGCGCAAGGACAGACCCGGGTCAGCCATTCCCGGGAAAAAAAGCTGTCCTGCTACCCCCCAGCTGTGTGGTCTGGAGCGAGTGGCATAACCTCGCTTACCCTCAGTTTTCTCATCTGACAGATGAAGAAAATACCACCTGGCAAAGTGTGAAGGCCCGGAGATAGCTTCCTGCTCAATAAATGGTGTTAGCTATTACCACGTTCCATCATAGCTCTGATCGTCAAACGCACGCGTCAGACAGCATCGCTGTCTTTAGGCTGATTATGTAGAAAGTTAAATTGAAGCACAAATTTAAATAATACTCATCCCTCCTTTAGGGACCCTCTCGAAGAATTTGGGCTGTGTGAAAGTGGACAGGGTACACGGGTTGCGACCACATTGCTTTCTCTTGTCCATGTGTTTAATTTTTAAGTTCTAATTTTTAAATCTCCCTTCCTCTGTTCAGACAAGAACAGAAATTCGAATCTGTGGGTGCAGTAAACGACCATAAGTCTTTTAAAAAGCTTCAGGGAGTGAATGATGCCACCAAACCGTTAAGCAGCAAAAAGTCTATATACAGAGCTCCAAACTCGAAGCCATCCAAAATTGTATTATTTGGCTTAACATTTTGAATTCATCAATCCATCTGAAACCCCCATCTCTGAAGCAGACACAGATGTCAAACACAATGCTTCCCATTTGGAATGTTGTTTAAATTTTGATGACTTCCAAACTGGGTGTGTCAATGCAAATTATATTATGGTCACATCTAGAAGTCCAGCTTGACCAGGAAGGAGAAAAGGATCAAAGACAGATATTTATTATACATATTTCCTTTCTGAAGCCAAATGAGACTATCAAATAATATTACAAGGAAACTATTCACTTTATTTTTTTTCTCCCCCCAAAAAGGAAATGGAAATATCTGGGATTATAGAGTCAATCTATAAATTGATATTGTGTGAGGACAGAAAAATAATCCAAGAAAATTCAAATATAACAGTGCATTCCATCATTTCTGGGTCCCAACACACACACATACTTAGGTGGCAAACATTAAAATAGAATAATTAGCCATTGATAAAGAGAGAAAAAAAGAAATCCAAGTGTGAGAATCAGGGCAGACAGAGGTGGCTCCCCTTCTCCCCATCTATGCATTTTAGGCCATGGACAAAGTTGGACAAGCCTTTTATAAGGATTATTACATTCTCCCACAATGAGTCCTATTTTCAGTGCTCTAGGTTAGGTTTTGGCTACACTATTGCCCTCGGGCCAAGTCTGATCCACCACCTATTTTATATCTATGAGCTAAGAATGGTTTTTGCACTTTGAAGTGATGGGGGATCAAAAGAATACAAGTATATATACATATACATATATAATATATGTGTGTGTGTATATATATGTGTGTCTGTACATATATTGTTTTATTTGAGACAGGGCCTCACTATGTTGCCCAGGCTGTCCTTGAACTCTTGATCCTCCTGCCTCAGCATCCTGAGTGCTATGATTACAGGCATGAGCCACCATACATAGAAAAGGAAGAATAATACTTTATGACATATGACATTCAAATTTCACTGCCCATAAATATTTATTGGAACATAGCTATGTGCATTCATTTAAGTATTTCTATGGCTGCTTTCCTCCCTATGATACGTCATAGAAACAGCATGGGAATCCATAAGAGTATGGTTTAGGGTATGCACTTTGTGGTCAGTTGTGGGAGGGAACTGGTATTTCCCAGGCAAGTCACTTAACTTTTCATCTGTAGAATGGGGACAAGTCGCTGTAGAGTTGGGGTGGGAACTGAACTAAGTGCTTTGCACAGCATCTGCTGCAGAGTAATGTCCAAAACTGTATGTTTTAATTCGATTAGACACTGACACCTGATATTATTCTTCCATACTTCCCTGCCCCATTCCAAGTTAGAATATGTCATGCTCTGAAATAAGGCTCTGGAAAGTAATCCACTTCAGAACGGCCACCACTACCAAAGATTTCAGAAGAACATGAAAACCAAGGAGTTGACAATCATGTTCCATCAGCCTTCCTTTTATTTCCCATGACCGAAGTAAAAAAGTTAGTGAGTCATCTTGTAAACAACTCAACAGAAAAGGTTAAGGCAGAGAACTGGTAAGACTCACAAGTAATTCTGACAAAGTTACACAGGTCCAGGCCTCGGGAGTCAAAACGGGCCAAGGCTTAGAGAACTCGAGTTGTCAGGTCCAAAGCACCCAGCTGGAAGTCAGGTACCGTGGGGTAGAACCTCATGTGCTTTCATTCAAGAATTTCCAGTTTCTTAAGATGCTCATTAGTGTCACCTGAGGCGTAGGAAGGATTAAATTGAGAACAAACATTGAAAGGAACAAAGGTTAGAGTGCCTGGAGGGTAGAAAGGAAAAGGAGGACGACTAAGGGGGTGGAATGAAGAGGAGGTGACCCCAATGCTGGCAGCGCAGTCTCCCTGCTTTCAACCAGACACTGACCTTGCACGAGTCTCCAAGCTGTGTAACAGGTGAGAAATGCAGGCTGATGGACATGACTTTCCATGTTTCTAGCCTTTGAATTAAAAAAATAAGAACGGGAGTCAGAATTCCAAATACCTGGGTGAGGTGTCAAAGTACAAGTAGTTGCTATCTCAGGAATTCACATGGTAAGCGGGCCAGGCAATCTGCTAAGTATTTTGTAGGCACCACCTTATTTAATCCATCCAGTTCAGACAAATTATGACTCTCTTGGCTCCATTTTACAGATGAAGAAACTGAGGATTAGGAAAATCAACTTTCTGAAAATCAAAAAGGTACTGAGGTACTTGGGTTTGAACTCAGGACTTCCACCTTGAGCCATTCCACCAGCCCTTTGTTTATGAAGGGTTTTTTCAAGATAGGGTCTGAGAACTATTTGCCCAGCCTGGCTTTGTACTGACTTCCTCCAGATCTCTGCCTCCTGAGTAGCTAGGATTACAGACATGAGCCATCAGCGCCCAGCTAAGTTTTTAAAATATATCTTAGGACCTGGTTTAAAGAGCATATCAATAATTTATGTGTATATGCATATAGTCACATGAACTAGTGTAATTTGATTAAGAAAGGGAAGAAAATAAAAGAGAGTGACAGATAGATAAAGGTACCCAAGTCCCTTCCTCTCCTACAGCATTTGGGTAGCAAGACCACATTCTCCTCTATTCTAAAATAAAATAAAAAATAAAAAGAAAGTGATGTGAAGGATGCCAGGGAGCTCCTCCGAGGCCCTTCCTGAAAGAGAGAAAGAGAGCGACTGTCACAGAGCAAGCTGGGGGAGTGTCAGATCAAGACAAGGAGCTCACATATCCAGGCCTGCTGTGAGAGAGGGCCAGTCCCTGCCTGGCTAATAATAGGTGACAGAAACCATAGTTGGGTCTTTTGGTAGATGGTAGAACAGAAAGACAGACTTTAGAACTCTTATGCAGCAGAGGCAGTAAAGCCCAGCTGTGGGAAATTATTCATTTAAGGCCCAATGAATGAACACAAGACTTGAACTCAAAGCTCCATTGATGACTATGTTTGACCTACACTGTTTATTCTGGATGTGAATGGCTGGTTGGCTACATATGTAAAAACTGAACAAAACTAAGGCTAGTACCTATAGCACAGTATGTACCTGGAGCATGGTAGGCACTTAGTAAATACTTGTCAAATGAATTCATGTCCTGCTTAAAAGATACACAGGTTGGGTCAGAAGACTATGAAGGCTCCATGTCTAACACCTAAAGGCTTCTTTATGAAGCATACCTGAAAATCAAACAAGCTATTTTGATCTTTTTTTTTTTATGTGCTCAGGATAAAAATAATAATTAACACTATTAAACACTTACAAGTTGCTAGGCACTTGCTTTGCATGTGTGACCTTATTTAACCTTTACAATAATCCAATGAAGCAGGGACTGTCACTATTCCCATTTTACAGATGAGGAAACTGAGGAATAGAGAGATGATGTGGCATAGACCCTTCACAGAACTTACCAAAACCATTTGAGAATAACTAAATTCTAATGGATGCTGCATGGGATTTCATAGTGTAATAGGAATTTGAACTTACTAGGGTAATAAGAGTTAGTCTATAGAAAAAAATCACTATAGGCTGTAGAATTGGGGAAAAGTTCGTGGAGGGAGGGAATAGGAGCTGCATGTTAAAACACAGGCCAGGTTGGAAGGTGGCATAATGGATCAAGGAAACAGCATAAACCAAGGCACAGGAGCCAGAATCAGGAAGGAATGGAGAATGCACCTGGGGGCTTAGTAAAACGTTCGGATAGTGTGGCTAATATGAGGGGTCAGGATATACAGACCTTAGACTTGGACAAGGGAGTTTAGCTGATTGTTTTAGAAGCCCATCTACTTTCTGGACTAGCAAATAACCCAACAAGAAATGAATTTAAAAGACGTTAGCTTGGCAACAACCTGCAAGAGGAATGGGAGAGGGCAGCAAGCTGAAGACCCAGAGACCAATATGGTTCCAGCTTCATGAATCCAGACCTGGAGGCAACAGGAACAAAGAAAAAAGAAGAAATAAATTTCTGAGACTGTGTTATTAAAAAATAAATAACCCTGCTGAGGATCTTGGCTGAGCCGGGAACCTATGCTCAGAGCCTGGGAGCTCACCTTGTGAGCAACCTGAAGGTCCCAAAGGCCCTGACGTTAGAGCCTGTGCTGGGAGAGACATCAGCAGACCCTGGACATGGACAGGAATGGGATGGTTCAACTTTTTCCCAGGAATAGCTCCTTTGTTTCTTCAAGGCCATTTGAGGGCATGGAGGCCTTTGGAGGTGATAAATTCTGTTTGGGGCTTGTGGTGTTTGTGCAGGAAGTTGAAAGTCTTAGAGAACAGAGCAGCTCTGAAAGCTCCTGCCCTACCTGGACCACAATGCCAGTGGTTAGGGAGGCCCTGAGAGGAGAGAAGAAATCAGCCTTCTTCACTGACCACCTCATCCTTTGCATCTAAAACTCTCATGCAATCCACGATATGGTCCTAGATGTGGGTATTGCTCAGTTCCTTTGAGAAGTAACACACTGAGAGCGAACAGCTGGGCTAGCCCTCAGCCAGACACCGCACGCCGTGCACGTCAGGCTGTCTGCTAGCTGGCCTGGGAAGGAGCCCTTCTTGCAGATCTGTCCCCCAGGGGGCCTTTCACTGCAGACTGTGGATTAAAAGCAGTGGGAAAACACAATAGGCAAAAATTCACTTTTCTGAAAGAATTCTCTTTATTACAGGCATAGTCAAGCATTACCAAAGCAACATAGCTCAGAAAATGGTATGTGTGGATTTTCTTCTATTTTCCTGGATATTCTTATTCTATGATTAGACAATAGCTCTTTAAAAAATAAGAGAGAGGGAGAGAGGGAGAGAGAGAGAGAGAGAGAGAGAGAGAGAGAGAGAGAGAGAGACAGCGAGAGAGAGAGAGAGGGAGAGAGAGAGAGACAGCCAGAGAGAGAGAGAGAGAGACAGCATCCACTGTGCCAGATTTGTTCCTGTCTGGCAAATACTAACCTCCAGGGGCTTTTGGAAAGTCTGGAAAAGTTAGTCTACCGATCCACCAGCAGATGTCGCTGTTTTGCCTACATGAATGGGCTCCCTTTGTTCTCCACCACATTTCATGTCCAATTAAAGACAACCCTTTTCTCAACCTGTCCCCAGAGATCCCAACATGCCTTTGCTTAAAAGCAAAGAATTTCCTTCCTCCTTAATTTTTTAAGTAGAAAGATATAATGGTGAAATACTTTCTAAATCCTCTAAAAATCTCCATTCAAGTCTCATATTCCCACCTCTAGCAAATCTTAGAAAACCGAGCTTATACTGGAGGTTGCTAGGGGCTGATGGAAGGGAGAAATGGACAATGATTATTTCGTGGGTGTAGAACTTCAGTTTTATAAGATGAAATGGGTTATGGATATGGAAGTTAGTAATGGTTACATGTTATGAATTTTTGTTTGGTTGGTTGGTTTTGGAGACAGGGTCTCCCTCTTCAGCCTCCTGCCTCAGCCTCCTGAGGGCTGGGATTACACACACTAGTCACCAGTCCAGCTCTGATGAATGTACTTAATAGCACTGAACTATACAAGTAAGACAGTAAAGCTTCTGTTATGTGTATTTTATCACAATAAAAAAAATGAGGAAAACAGCCAAGCTTATGCTAAAGGGTATAATACCTGTAATTTTTAGTCCTCACTGTAATACATCCTACTGATGAACTGACAAAATGAGATAAAAGTTTGTCATTTGAGGAACTCATAGTAAAAGTTTCTGGATGGGCCTCTTTTGTTAATAAATAAATAAACCATCTCGAGCGGAGCTCAAACACCTCTTTCTAAAAGTCCTAATGATAGAAGGGATACTGAAAAATAACTTAAACTTATGAAAGAAATGACTTTTCACTTAAAATAGTTCTATCGTGTGATCCAGAGACTTGATACTTCCTGTTATCCTAGTCCCCTCAAGAACTCGGAACTTAAAAATTAAGTAAAAAAAAAAAAAAGCCATTCGTATTTGCTGAGGTATTGTTTTTTTTTTTCTCCCCAAGAACAGGGGGTCTCATTTTCAGCATATCTATGTGGGTCTTGAAAAATAGATTCCCTCTGGCCAGAGCAGAGCAGGCCCAGTCCTGTTGGAATTTGGTTGTTGTATGGTTTTGTTTATCCAGTCAGAATCTTGTTAATTACCTCAGGTTGATGTCAAACACAGGCTCCTCCTGCCTCAGCCTCCAGAGTTTTGGGATTACAAGTGTGCATCACCACACCCAGCTCTACTCTGACTTTTTTAAGCAATCATGATCTTCATGAAACAGGGAAACTTTCTCATCCAGAACCTCTGAATGGGAAGTGCAAAAACTAACAACCTGCCCCAGACAAAAGGTTCCTGTCAAGAATCAGGTTTCTATGGAAACATATTTTCACATACTGACCACTAAGCCCAAACTCATGGATTTCCCAGTTCATCACTTAAAAACACACGTACACATGAAAGCAGACTTCAGGAATAGATTGACCCTAAGGGAAATACAGCAACAAGAACTTCCAAAATGATTCAGAAGAGCTTAAAATTCCACTTTAAAAATTGTAAGTCAATTCAGCAAATCAACTATATTAAAAAATATATTTTTTAAATGGAAGGTACATTAGGAGTCCCGGCTCCAGCACAGCTCGGCCTCTTTCCAGCAGCTTACTGACCTGAGACTCATTACTTACCTCTCCTGTTCGTGGAAGGAGTGTCATCCTCTGATGCAGATTGATCCAATTATCCCACGCTAAGCATGTCTAGATTCACTTATTCTCTCTGTATCATTTTCCTTTGTATTTAGGAAGACGCTGCTATTGAAGTCATTTTCTTGCATGATGCCCTGTTCTGGCTCAAACTGTCCTAAAGAGTGACCAAAATTTACTGCCATGTTGAATGACAGAGTCAGCCGTGCCTTAGACAGTTTCTTTCACTGGAAATAACAATGAGAAAGTGTCAATCAGCTGGTATTATGCCACCGATGGCATCTCACTAGAACCTCCCCTTTTTTATTTTTAGCTACAATGTGACAGGTGAACACCATCTATTTCCAATGCTGCTCCCCTTCTTGAAGTTAGATTAGTAAGAAGTGCTGGCGGCAGAAAGGGCCACAGCTAACCCAGTGTTAGGACAGATCAGGCAAGAGAGATCTCACACCAAAGACCCTCCCCAGCTGTGTGCTGAGGGGAGGACAGTCTTGGAGTGCTGTGCTGTCCTATAGAAAGAACAAACTTTTTCATAGAAACCTCAGCTCATGGCCAAAGGAAGAAAAGGTTAGAGACCTGGTTGGGAGGAGCCCAGGGAAAGGTGGGAAGTCCTGGTCCCAGTGGCCAGACTTCTAAAGGGCCTGGCTGTCACCTGTTGCTATGTGGCCTTCAACAAATGACTTAAGCCCTTAAGCCTCAGTTCCTGGCCTAACAAAATCCAGTGTGTAGGTATAACGGGAATGCTTTTCTGCAAATAGTAAATGGGTACTATTTTTAGTAAATTTGTTGTTGTTTGGAGCTTATTGTTATTTTTTGGTGTACTGGGGTTTGAACTCAGGACTTCATGCTTGCTAGGCAAATGCTCTTGACCTATGCCTCTACCTCTTTCTGCTTTTAGTTTTTTGGGGTTTTTTTCAGATAAACTCCTTTTTTTTTTTTTCTTTTTTTTGTCTGTTCTAGATATTTTGCCCTGCGGCTTTATGCCACAGAGAAGATGGCAGGTGGTCTAGGACACAACCCAGTGAGCAACTCTGAATTTAAAACTTGTCTTATTTTTGTGTCTTTGTCTCTGAAACCGAGATGTGGATGAGAGAACATGTTTTCTAAACTCTTTGTATAAATTATGAAGGATTAGGGCAGAAAGGGGAAACAAGGAGGGAAGACAGGCACAGTTCTGTGTCCCAACCTCTCTTCTTGAACACAGTACGTGAAGGGAGAAGGACATTGGGAAAAGAGCACTGAGGGACGCCCCTCTCTGCACCCGTGGAAGACCATCTCCTCAGGCTGCCTTCCCATGCGTGCGCACACATCAAAATAAACTTACCAGCAGCAGATAGTCTGTTGCTTGCTTCCTCAGCTGCCCTTGTGTATCTTGTAGCTACACGGTGTCCAGAAGTTCTTGGATGTCCCCAAAGGAGGGTTGCCAGATGGAACTAAGTATGTGACTAAGGACTCTGGCAAGCCTGATTGCCACAGTAGCAAAGAGCAGGCTCTGTAACTGAGCACTAAGAGGGTAGAATCCAGGGCTGTCCCAACTGGAAGTCACGGCCAATCTTCAGGGGGACTCAAATGTCCCGAAAAGGAGGTAAGGTCTTCTCAGCAGGGAGTCACCATGGTCTGAACCAGGTGAGAGATAAGTAGTGGGCATCAGCACATCAGAGATTGATTGGGACCACACTAATCACATCTCCCAGCACATCCACGGTTCCACACCAAGGCCCCTCTTCCCTGCCCATGCCTTGAGGCATGTATCCCAACAGAGATGGCATTTTGGGGAGCTTTGGGGATGAAATGAAACTCAGCAAGTCTGACCATTTTATCCAGCAGATATTAAGATTTATTTTCTAAAAAGAAATAATTTCACTTATTGAATTGGACTAAGGTTGGATTTAAATGTAGGAGTTTTGTATATTTGGTGGGATGAGGATAAAGCTGACCAGATCCGTCAAAAGAAAATAATGATACTCCATTTTCTTGCAAATACGAATATTATAGTGTGAGTTAAGTTGCAACCTTGATATAAAAGGTATTTCAGGAATTAAAGTATTGAAAGCATGTGCCACGTGAGTGCTCAATTAAAGCAGATAACACTGATGTGTTAATGTTTCACAAGATTCATCGTTGTTACTAACACAACTCTCACCCAACCCAAAGCAATTCTGTTTTCATGGGTGCAGAGGAAAGCACCTTGAAACACTTACTTTGGACAATCTGTGCAGCTCCCCTGAGAGAGGAGTTAACAGTGGCTATGCTGACGCTGCAGGCTCCCCTGACCCAGCCTTCAGCCATCCCTTTCTTCCTCTGCCTCCTGCACCCATTCCAGCTAGCTCTGAAGTCAGAGCACTTGGCTATTTCCTCCTGGGAAGTATGATGTTCTACAGCTAGACCACGTCTCTTTGTTATGGCAAGAAACCACAGGGCCTCCAAGGAAAGCAGCCTGATGGCAATGTTCTTTCCCTCTGTGTGTGTGTGTGTGTGTGTGTGTGTGTGTGTGTGTGTGTGTGTGTGCACGCATGCGCAAATGATCACCAAGGCTTTCAAAACATCACAAGTGAAGAAGCGATGATGGTTAAATTACCTCTGAACATCACTGACAGCCAAAAGCCAGCTGTCAATCATCCACAGGAACCATGGGCTTCCTATGTGTACTTGCTTAAATAAGTCATCACTTGTGTAGCCTGGATCATCATAGCTTCCCACTCCGCCCCTCATTTCTGCACTGGGAGTCAGGAATTTGCATTCAAACTCTTTCTCTTTTGTCTGAATTCAGAAGACCTTCTCTACTCTCCACCCTGCCATGCCACCATCTTTGAGCAGGATGCAATACTATTCCTTTTTTTTTTTTTTTTTTTTTTGAGACAGGATCTCAAACTGGTGGCTTGGAACTTCCAATCCTCCTGCTTCATTCTCCAGAGTGCTGGAATTACAGTGATGCACCACCTCATCTGACCCAACTGGTAGAACCAAAGTCTGTTATTTATAACTCTCTTAAAAACTCACTCTTGTGCCTAGGGTTGCCATAGTGCAGGATTTTCCACAACAATCTCAGTTTTTAATCTCTCTTCCATTGTTTCTGTAATTCTGTATTTTTTTCACAGTATGAATCTCCACTTTGGTTCTGAAAATATGGCACATTTGTTTTCAATTACTATTCCAAAAGAGGCCAGAGCGATTCTCTGGTATCTTTCATACAAAGAGAAGAGGTTCGAATGTGCAGGGAAGGATTTTTGGGACCTAATAATTTCCTGCTACTCCCTAGTCCCTTACTTTTTGCACCCAGTTGATAAAAAATCAAAGCAAGAACCCAGAGTATGTAACTCACAGAACTGGTTCACTGAAGAAGGATGACTTACTCAATGTTTTCTGGTTATCCACAGGCAGAGCCCATCTCAGCAGGCCACTGGCACCATTCTGTGTTGGTGGCTCCTCCGCCAGCCACAGAATCTTCCTCCACCTCACTTTTCTCCTCCATCAAATGGGACTAACAAGGGTGTTATGAGAGGTAATTGCTGTTTATAGAGAGCCTCAGCATCTCAGATGAAAGGCACTGGAACAGGGTAAAGCTTGCCCAAGATGAGTTAACACTTTGATTAGTGGAGTCCAAGGAAGAAAAATATATACCATGTCATCTGAGAATTATCCTACCTGCTGGGAAAAGCAAGGTTTTACTTTACAGAGGACTTGTGGGGATTTTTTGTTGTTATTGTTCTCTTTTGAACAGTGTTTAGAATCCTTGAATTTCACTCAAGGCTTAAGGTCAGAGGAAATGCTCAAACACAAAGGAAATAAGGGCCGTGAGGCATTCAAATCATCACTCCCACAGAGCCAAGCACATAGTTGGTGCCCAGTAAATATTTGCTCTATGGTTCAATAAATTATTTCATTTGTTCGAGTTGTGAAACAGGTCCCAAGAACTAAATTGGCCTAAGAGTTGCAAGCCACAAAAAAGATGAAGAAACCAATGAAATACGTGACGTGATCATTTCGAATTACAGAAAATATTCACGCTCCATTAAGAATAATTTTAAGATTCCTGAAGGTTGAAAACCATGCCTGCAGACACCAGAAAACTAGGCATAGTTCAAGTTATTTGTGCTAGTCTCATCTATAAGAGAGAAACTCAAAGGTTAGGTGACAGAGTGTGTAACAAATACCGCAGAACTTAGACGTCCTCCTGAGCACAAACCTCAGGAAGCTACATCTGTATCCCAACAATCATACCACTGTTTAAAGCATTTTAAGATTTTTCCTTAGAAAGTTTATGCAGAACCTGAGGCCTATTTTTTAAATATCTGATATAGTGTCAGATCTTCATTTTTGGAGAGTAAATCTGATTCCTTTAGATACCTAAAGAGCATTGGCAACAGGTGAGTGATTGAGCATTCTAGGTTATAAACCAAAAGGAAAATATAATTGTGACATAATGAGAATAAATTTTCTAACATTTTTGAGGTGCTGGGGATCAAACCGAGGCCCCTGTGCATGCTAGGCAAGTGCTCTACCACTGAGCTACATCCCCAGCCCACTAAAATGGTTTTTAAACTGATTTTAAAAACAAATCCAAAGAAACGATTCCAGAAGTGGTTTTTCAGGGTTGATTTAGTAAATCCATCCACACCACAGAAAGGACAAAACAAGCAACAAGAACACACCGTGTCATTATACTGACACCTGTGCATTAGGATTTAACATTTACAATGTGCTTTAGCACAACAGGACCTCATTTGACCTTCTTGTCTGGCCCTGTTTCAGGTATGATTACAGATCCATGGTACACATACCATCAAAAAATATCTGCCAGGAGGCAGAGATCAGGAAGATCATTCGAAGCCAGCCCTAAGCAAATAGTTCATGAGATCCTATCTCTGAAAAACCCATCATAAAAACTGGCTGGTGGAGTGGCTCAAGCATAAGGCTCTGAGTTCAAACCCCAGTGCCTCTTGGTGCCAGTGGTTCACACCTACAATCCTAGCTTCTTGGTAGACTGAGATCGGGAGGATTGTGGCCTGAGGCCAGTCTGGGCAAATACTTCAAAAGACCCTATCTCCAGAATAACCTGAAAAAAATGAACTGGAGATGTGGTTCAAGCAGTAGAGTGTCTGCTTTGCAAGTGGGAAGCCCTGAGTTCAGACCCCAGTCCCACCAAAAAAAAGCACACTACCAACATAATCCTGAGATAGTTTTTTTGTAGTACTCTGAAATTAATAAAATATGTTTTAAAATATTCAATAACAAAGCTGGGCATTTGGTGGCACATGCCTGTAATCCCAGCACTCAGGAGGCTGAAACAGGAGAAAGGAGGATTGCAAGTCTGAGGTCATCCTGGGTTATATAGAGACCCTATCTCAAAAACGAAAACAGGTAACCCATTTGGGACCCCTCCCAATCTCACATGGGACCTTTGCCCTTTCTCTTAATAAGTTTCTTGCCTAGGGCTGGTGGAGTGTCTTAAGTGGTAGAGTACCTGCTTAGCAAGCATGAGGCCTTGAGTTCAAATCCCAGTGCCACCAAAAAAAAAAAAAAGAAACAACAAAGACCCTTAATAATGAAAATGTACCAATAGTTGTCCATTTTTTGTAAGTATCTCTAGTAGCTAAGTTAAGTCTCTCAAAGGCCTCTGGATAAAGTTTACTAAACCAACAGAGCAAACAGGGAAGACAGGAAGACAAAAGACCACAAGAAATGTGAGAACTTAATTCCAAATTAAATATCCTTATTTGTATATTTACCATTTTTTATATTTTTTATTGTTGATCTTTTCACCCAGCCATAATCATTTCATCAGAAAAATCTACAGGTGGGGGGATGGGGAGATAGAGGAGAACGATGGAGAAGGTGAATTCAAGTATGGTATCTTTGATATATTGTAAGAACTTTTATAAATGCCACAATGTACCCCCAGCATTATAATAAAAAAAGTTTAAAAAAAAAGAAAAAGAAAACCTATAAGAAAGACACCCATAAACAACCAGAATCTACCTGTAGGCCATTGATACTTCCCTAGACCAGTTCTAGAAACTAGTGGAGGTGAGGTATTTGCTGGTAGCACAGGGGAGAGTGGTTCCTCCGGGAAAGTCTGTATCATTGGGTTAATGTCTTACAAAGATGATTCAGTCCCAGTGGTTGTAAAAATACACATCAAAGATCACTATAATAGCTCTCTGTGCCAATAGCTGCTTGCACAGAGAGATCAAATGGTGTCTGCACTTACCATAGGTGGTCGAGTACAAATGTCTCCTAGGGTGACTAGTCCAGTTTGCCCTGAACTATCCCAGTTAGAGCACTGCAGATCTCATAGCCTGGAAAACCCCAGGCAACCAAAACAAACCACTGGGCAGATGGAAAATGTACCCACCTGGGAGGCAGACATGATGGTGCACATCTGTAATCCCATCTGCTTGGGAGGTGGACACAGAAGGATCTCAAATTCAAGGCCAGCCTAGGCAAAAGTTAGTGAAATTCTCTGTCAGAAACAAAAGGACTGGGGGCATAGCTCAAGTGGTAGAATGTTTGCCCAGCACGCCAGAGGTTCTGGGTTCAATTCCTAGCATCACACACACACACACACACACGTACACAAAAAATGGTGCCCACCTGAAGCACACCAAAAAAAATACTGTTGGCTTTCAAAGAACTCAGCCCAGTAAATGTCACAAGCACACAGGCAACCACCTCTATGGTTATTCACTTTGACACTGAGGTGTGACGCTGGTTTGGGGAACAATGTGCTTTAATTACTGGACAGGTAAGAAAAAACAAGGGAGAGGTAAATTCTAGAATTCACAACAGGTACACACTAACTACACACTGGTAGTGACTTCTGGGAGCATGAATTGTGACAGGCACTGCCTGCAAACTGCTAAGGAAAGAACAAGAAGTATAATTTTATGGATTGTCACTTTACAATAGCAGGACATAGAAAGAATGAAAGTTAGCAATTTCTACGTCAAGAATCATAATGAAGGACCCTTTTGTTTTCTACCCTCTCCCTACCAAAAAAAAAATTGTGCAGGAATTTCCATATCATCAGGACTTTGAGTAAAAATTTCAGCATCCTGAAAGGAAAATGTCATTTCCTTTCAAATCACATTTCTTTCTGCAGATAATTCTGAAGTTTGTTAAATGGATGGAAATGAAGAAGGCTGATATTTATGGCTCCCAGGCCTTAAAAACTTAGGAAGTAATACTGCTTTTGCAAAATACAAGAACAGATCAGAAAGAAAAACTTAATATTTACACTGGGGCCAGAATGTTAGGCCACTGAAGCATTTTTTATGGTGCTGCATGACTGGCCATGAGATGGGCTCACCCCCAGATCGGGGCACCTGAGGCCCTGGGGCTGCATCCCACACAGGCAAGGAAAGAGCACCTGGAGGAAGACGAGTACCTCTGTATGAAACATGCTGACTGGACTTGGGGCTTGGCCAGGCAGGTGGGGACATGGACTGTAGGGGCAGATTGCTATGCAGGTCAGGACTTGTTGCCTTGGAAAAACAAGCTTTATGGAAAGGACACACATGCTCCAAATCCCAGAACAAGCTGAGCAATCTGATCTCAGAAAGGGAGGAACTAATGCTGCCTAGAATTGGTCACTGTCTTTTGTCCTGTCTGCACTTTTTATTATTTTCTTTGAAACTTGGTATACATTAAACAGCTTCCAGATAAATCCAACAAATCTAAAAAACTAGTATTCAAGTTCTTCATGTTCATTTAGCACCCTCACTAGACTCCAAATTCCCCAAGCCACACAGGCCACCAGCCTGGCCAAGATGGGATGACTTTGGGTCATCCTTGTCCCATCGGCTGCTGCTGAGAAATGCAAGAGAGCCATGGGGGACTGGCATGGCATAGCTCACACAGTAGGGCTGAAAGTAGATGAGTATCACAAAGCTATGTGACCCAATAGTTTCAGGGAGTCTTACAGGGGTGGACAGGGCTCACACGGAACCGAAGCCCTAAGGGCAACCTGGAATTCCAATTCCAGAGGAACAGACACCAATACCAGCACAGGTTCTGGAACACAGGAACAATACAAGTAACCAGTGAGTAAAACTGGGGCGTAAGCAGAAGGCTTCATTACAGGAAAAAGATAGCCGTCACTGGATCTGGATACGGGGCACCAAGTGAGGAGAGTCAACAGAACAATTGCCTCTCTTGCTGAGGCCCAGCCACAGAGACCTGGTGTGGCAGGCAATCACAGAAGACAGCCTGGCTGTTCAATTAATTAACTCAGCAGCTTATTTAGCTAAGCCAGATCTATGGAATCTTTAAAGAAACAGTGTGCATTAAGTCAGGGCTGCGGCCCTCCTGTGTCTGAGTCCCTGGCAAAGCTTACTTTAAAAGCAGACACCAAGGCTCCCTAAAAGACATAATGAATTCTAGCCTCTGTGGCCCGGGGCCTTGGAACTTGTGCGACACTATTGGGGAAAATAGTGGGCCATTGGATTCTCTTTGTCCTGAACCTCAGGTCACAATTCACTTTTCTCCAATTGGACCTAATGGAGATTATGAGAGTACTCATATGAACACATCTGGGTGACTTGCCCCATTGTCTAGGGAGATGTGGTGCCTGGGTGGAGGTCATCTCAAAGCCCTGCCTCCATAGTGCACCAGTTTTGCCAGACTCCATCTGTCCCTCCCCCGGCCCCAGCTGCAAGGCGGGGCAATCCCAGTTTCTGGTGCAATCCCAACAGCTGGACCTCAGCCCCACCCTCTACCCACTGTGGCGACACCAGCACCCAGCCATCTTGCTCCTAACAGTTCTCTGAGTTCACTGGAGTGCGAGGAGTGAGCCCTGGGATTCACAAAGTCTCCAAGTTCAAACCTCTCACCTGTTCTCTCCATATCAACCCAGTCCACAGGAGTGGATTCTAGCCTTCATTTCCCTTCCCAGATCCTTTTCCTCATTGAGAAACAAATTATTTATTGGGTGTTGCATTACCAAAGTGTGAGTGTCCTTTGTTTCCCACTTCAATTACCCACAAGACACAAGCTTTTTGACTTTTGTTTTGTTTTATTTTCCTGTTTCACTTTAAAGGTATTTTCTTTTTATTTATTTGTGGTGCTGCTGATCAAACCCAGGGCCTCCCAAATGCTAGGCAAGTGCTCTACCACTGACCTACATCATCAACCCAAGGGCAATCTTTTTTTAATGACATTTGGTCATAAAATTCAAATGATATGCTACAGTGAACAATGAAGGGTCTACAGTACATTAACTGATCTACTTCTTCAGAATGTCTGGTATTTGGGTATTCAAATTCAAAGGAAACTTGTAGCCATCAAAGCCACGTTCTCATTGTGTTCACAGACCCTATTTTGTACCTCCCAACTTGTCAAAGTTCATTTAGCGTGAACATAGCAGTCAATGAACAATGAAGGGCTTCTCCATTCCTCACCCTAGCAATGACACAATTAAACACCCCGTGCAGGTTTCCGGGATTTGGCAATGCCTACCTTTACAGTTCCATAGTGTTACCAAGTGGCATATCATTAATATTGGCATTTCAGGAATGTTGAGGGAAGAGTTTTAAATTAACTATGAGGTGATTATTCTGAGGTAGCAGACAAGGCCAGGCTAACTGGAATTCTCTGCATAGCTGGATCGAAAGGCCGAGGACAATACAGTACAGAACGGGGCCTGAGATGATGTCTTCCTACTGTGACATTCAACATGCCCGACTCATTTCAGGACAGCAGCATCGTCTATCATATTAAATTAAACCTGCTTACTCAAGCAATACTGGTTTTACAGTTGTACTTGGCCTTCATTCATACACTGGGTTTTTATAATAGAATGGGTTGCACTTGCAGAGTATTTGCTACGGCCAGGCACTCTGAGAACATTTTCATGGATTAGCTATTTACAAGCTAGGAACTGTTCACCTGTCTGCTACCAGTCAATAACATGAGGCAGAGAGATCAACTGACTTGAGGTTACACATCAAGTAAGTGGTGGGTCTGGGATTTGAACTCATGCAGGTCTGGTTCCAGAACCTGAGTACTTAACACAGAACTGAACAGTTCTATCATTATATATGTGGGATTCTGCAAATACCACACCTAAAAGTTTATAGAGCTTTGTGTTCTTAAATATCTAAGTATTACAACAAAAGCATTTAATCCCTTATTTATTTTTTGTGGTACTAGGGTTTGAACTCAGGGCCTTCACCTTGAGCCACTTCACCAGCCCAATTTTTTGTGATAGGGTTTTTCGAGATAGAGTCTCTCGAACTATTTACTCGGGCTGGCTTTGAACTGTGGTTCTCCTGATCTCTGCCTCCTGAGTAGCTAGGATTACAAGTGGGAGCCACGGGCACCCTGCTAATCCCGTATTTAGCTTGTAAGAATTTCTTTTCCTAGTTAAAAGAAAGGGGGCTGGGGGAGTGTTTTTCTACTCAAGTGAAAGAAATGCTGGTTTTAGTAGTTTCTGCTCAGGACTGCCCAGAATTGACCTACAGCCCAGTGCAAATTTGCAGGAAGAAGGAGCTCCACTACCCTACTTAGCTCAGCAAGCCTCCTCATCCTCAGTTTACCCCACCACCACCACCACCCCTACTTGGAATGGCCTGTGGGGTAGAAATGGAGACCCCTGAGCTCATCTGGCTGAGACACTGAGCCTTCCCCTGTGAAGTGTTCTGCCATCAGGTCAGATCTCTCGGTATGATTGAAAGCCAGAGTTGAAGGTGACATGACAGTCCTTGAACCCAATCTATCACTCATCCCGCTCCACAAACAGACCACTCCGTAACTTCTACAGGGCCGGTGAGCTCCTCCACTCTCCCACAGCAGACACCTGGCCGTGGGGCCCATGGGGATCAGCTTCCTCATCGTTCTCTCCCGGTTACTCTCCCTCCTCCCTGAGGACCCTCGACAGCTCGCATGATTGCATTGCTGAAGTGTCTGGTCCACCAGGCCAGCATCACAGAATTGAGTTAAACTGCTAGAACTGCATCTCAGGGCTGGGGATGTAGCCCGTGCATTGCAGCCTTCCATCTGTGCAATTATAGAAAACGTGAGGCAGCATTACAAGCTAACAAAACTAATTTTTGCATGTGACTTGGGAATGACAAAGTTATGGGGATGAAAGTGTCCTCAGAGCTAGATTGTTCCTGCACAAGTCACATCACTTATTTACAAATGCAAGCACTTTTACTAGCGGTCATGGTTCAGCATTGAAGAGTGACTCTCCTGGGTAGAGCATTGTTCAGTGCCCAGTTTCCAGCTTCCTGAGTGATGAAACAGGCAAGTGCTGTCCTGGTCCCTGGGTCACACGTATCGCAATGTGTCCTTGAAATCAGTCACTTCCAGGATGATCAGCTAATGTCCTACCTTCCTGATGGCAGGAAGGTAGCAGGCCAGTTTGGAAATATGTCCCAGATCCCATTCCTACGGCCTGGAGCCTTCTTCTGTCCCCTATCACTGATGCTGTGTTCCTGCTTCTGTGCACCAAATTCCTTTTCCTGCTGAAAATACTCACAGGGGATCCTGCTTCTGCACAACAGCGCTGGCTGATCCACCTGCATTTGCATTAGTTCATGTAACAACAGCCCTATAAAAGAAGGACTACCATCTCTGTTTACAATCTGAGGAAACTGAGGCATACTGAAGTCAATTAGCCTCCCCCAAGGTCCTACGTAGGATGTGGTAGAGCTGAGTTTCTAATTCAAACAGTCTCACCCCACAGCCACAATTCAAGGGCTGCATTGTCTTTGGTTGAAATGCTGTAACAAAACACCAGAGACTGGGAGGGTTATCAACAACAGAAATTTATTCCTCATGGTTCTGGGGACTGGAAGTTTAAGATTAGGGTTCTTCTCTACCCCACGATACAATCTCCCAACTATAAATTCATAAAACCTAAAGGGATGGAAGTATAGCTCCATGCAAGAGTAAGTCCAGCCCTGCAGGAATAATCTCCCTCTGCAGAGGGGTATGGGGCTCACAGAACATTCCAGAAACTGATGATCCATCACAGAGCCAATCTCCCAACTATAAATTCATAAAACCTAAAGGGATGGAAGTATAGCTCCATGCAAGAGTAAGTCCAGCCCTGCAGGAATAATCTCCCTCTGCAGAGGGGTATGGGGCTCACAGAACATTCCAGAAACTGATGATCCATCACAGAGCCAGGACTAGGATGAGATGAGTGAGTTACCCACCCCATGTGCAGAAATAAATAATAAATGAATAAATAACGCCAAACAACAAAAGTCCTCTATAAGATTTTATTCATGATTAACTATGTCTGATATTGTTTAAATACTAGTATTTACACCTTTAACATGAACACATTTTTTTCTTCCAAAAGGAGAAAAAAATTGGAACTACTGGAGTTTGAACTCAGGGACTTACATTTTTATTCAATGAAAAAAGAATAAATGTGTTTATTTTTAGAAATCCAAACGCAGTGTTAATCTCAGCATCTATCTGTCAAGAAATCAAAAAGTAAGGACTGGTGGAGTGGCTCAGGTGGTAAAGTATCTGCCTAGCAAGTGTGAGGCCCCAAGTTCAAACTCCAGTACTGCCAAAAAAAGAAAGAAATCAAGGAGTGAATACTACTAACAGTATATCCTATGTCCTAGAATTTTCCATTGTATATACATATAGATTTGCATATGCACACCCCTTTTAAGTGCTTACCCTGGAACACACATTATATTACACTTGCCATTTGCACTTGACCTGAGATCTCAGATTGACCCATCTTGGCATATACAACCTACTTCATTATTTTTTTGTAAAGAGCTGCATAGTTTTCCACTATGATTTATTTGAGTACCATGATTTATTTAACCATTTCCTTATTGATAGACATGTTCAGAGTTTCTAGGTTTTTTCCTGTTACAAATAATATAACCATAACATTTTTTGATAGATTTAGGGCAATCAGGAGTCTTGGATTGAGGCCAGCAGATTGACTCAAGTGGCAGAATGCCTGCCTAGTGCAAGGCCCTTAGTTCAACACACAGTAGCCCCCACCACACCTCCCCAAAAAAGTCTTGGATTTCCTGAACAATCATAATTGTTGTTTAATACCAATAACTCTTTACTAATCAGTTAACTTTATGGTCAATGTTTATCAAGTAGTCCTCTGACCATGCACCAATTCATGTCACTGAACATGGTGAATTTTGATGGGAGTGTATATTAGAGTGAAGCCAGTCACTTCATGGCCATGAAGTGAAAAAGAGAGGGAGGGAGGTGGGGGGGAGAAAGAGGAGGAGGAGAGGAGAAGAAAGGAAAGGGAAGGGAAAGGAAGGGAAGGGAAGGGAGGGAAGGGAGGGAAAGTAGAAGGGAAAGGAAAAGAAAGGAAAGAAAATGAGAAAAGAGACTAAGATTCCACTAGCCCCTTCTAGGGCACATCTCCAATGACCTAAAGACCTCTCATTAGTCCCCACCTCTAAAAAAGTTTCACTTCCTTCTAATAGCACCATGTGGGGACCAGATCTTTACCACATGGACATTTGGGAGACACTTAGAATCCAAACTATAGCAGGAATCCAGCCAAATGGGAGGATTTTAATCCAAAGAACTTGGTTCAGGCCAGACCAAGAGTAGGAACAGGCAGCCTCATCCAGTCTTGACTATTCTGCTTGTTCTCTGGCTTCTCTGGTTACAGAAACCACCATCAGCAGTAACACAGCTCTACACTGAACCTCCTTCACTTTGCGTTCCCTTCCTTTGGTGTTCACTTCTAATATAGAAAGGGAAACTTGGGCAATTTTAGTGGTCAGAAAAATGAAAAGAAACAAGGATATGTGGTGTTAGCAAAATAAAATTCTACATTTAGTGACAATAATATTTTACTTTAAAATTACCTGAAACTAAACTATATCGATCAGTTCCCAAAACCTCATCCATCAACAGAGGCAAATACTGTACCTGAATCTCTGGAGAGTGTCTTTCAACAGAAGAGTTCCAGGTTTGTGCCCTGAGACATTGTGCTTTACTGGGTTATGGGTAGGACCCAGGAATCCATTCTTTAAGACATTCTGTGGGTAATTCTGATGGGCAGCTAGGCTTGGAGAATGCAGGCATACGTTATTTAGTTATTTCCAAATTATCAGTACCCACAAAACAGTCTAATAAATTTGGATGTGACCCTTTGGGAAAAAAAATCTCAGAAAAAAATTCTATCATAAAAGAATTAAATTCATCCTCAAGGGTAAGTAAATTAAATTCAGGAAACACATTGTAGTCATTGCATTAAGTAAAAATTTTGTCAGCCTAATCAATAATGAAATAAGCAGAAGGAGGACATCTTAGCACCTGTAGGAGATATTATAATTTAAACACTAACGTAGATCTGATAAATATTTTATAGACAATCAATTTTATTTATTTCTACTTGCGAAATATAGTAAAAGCCTATGTTTCTATTTGGAAATGTCAGGGGTTTTTTGTTTTTGTGTTTTCTTTTTTTAGTTGAACTGGAAGCCTATGGTGTGGGTTAAACTAATGTAAATTTCTCTCTGAGGTGAGTACCAGCTACCTAATGACTAAAAGACACTGGGTCACTTCCTCTCCTCAGTGAAAGCCACTTCGCATGATCAAGCCAGTCTTTGGGGCCTTGCTCTGACATACGACACTGCGAGCCATCTTTTCGAAGCAATGATACTTCCAAACTTACATGTTTCTCTAGAAAAAGTTAGATCTGTGGAAATCTGATCCTGGTCCTTTCTCATTTCCTCCAGCTGAAAACCTTGCAAAACCTCACAACACAGTGAGGGAAGGGAAGAAGGGAAAGGAGGGTCTTTTCATTCATTAACTGACAGGACCAAACAAAAACTATCTGCTGAGAGTAGATGAGTAGATGAGCTGTGGTCCATGTCCATGGAGGTGGGTGAGGAGTAGGAGTTTGTGGTGAGTTGTTTTTCCTCATCCTAAATTGAGTAAGATGTTTTGTAAAGGATAAAATCAAACCAGCCAAGAAGGACTTCAGGGTTTGAAAAACTTATGGAGAGACTCTCTCAAACAAACAAGGCTTCCAGACTCTGAAAATTAAAGATTCTCAGTTCTTAGAAGTTGCTGGAAACTTCATATGAAAATGCACCAGAAAAACTGGAGTTGCTCAGAGAAAATGGTTGTCAGACTCTACGCCGAGACTTTTCTTGTAAGAGAAACAGTAGTGTTAAAAGATCCTTCCATGCATTTCCGTGACCAACTTCACTGCAGGCTACTCCTACAGGATGCTTGCATTTAGGGTCAATGTAGGGTGGGAACTTCCATTGAATGGATGCCACAACTGGTCTCTACAAGGCACTCTGCATGAAAACTCTCCAGCTTCCACAAGGAAAAGGGATGGGGCCAGGAATCAAAGATCGAGCCCCCATAGTGGGAAGGTAAAACCCCTGAAAGCTGCAACTTATGCAGAAGTGTACCCAGAAGAGAGGAATCTAAAGTATAGAAAATTTGAAGCCAGGCACTAGTGGCTCATGCCTGTAATCCTAGCTACTCAGGAGGCAGAGATCAGGAGGATCGTGGTTTGAAACCAGCCCTGGTCAAATAGTTCATGAGACCCTATCTCAAAAAAACCCATCACAAAAATGGGCTGATGGAGTGGCTCAAGGTGTAGGCCCTCAGTTCAAGCCTCAGCACCACAAAAGAAAAAAAAGAACAGAAAGAAAAAATTTGAAAGCTGTATACTTTGTTTCAACATCAAAGAGGAAAATACAGACAAGGGCCCTGGAGTGTGTCACACTAGTGCCAAGGGAATGGTCCACTTGACAGCTCCTGGACAGCTGCTATCACACTCCCCACATACTGCCAGCTGCTGGCTGGGGGCACTGTGACATGAAGAGGGCGCCCTTCTATTGTAGGGAGTGGCAGGAGTTGGGTGTGTGGGGGGGGGTGCTCTAGCAAAATGATCAAAGAGCCGTGAGCCTTTGTCTCAGAGTGGAGCCACAGAGAGCAGTGACATGAACAGCCTGTGGATCCATCCACAACAACCAGGAAGAGGTTGACACAGTTGTTCACAGAGGAGAGAGGCGAGGACACCCCAGCAGTGAAAGCTCCTGAGGTCAGCGTCTTCATTGTTACAGTCTGAGCATTCAGTTGCCCCCCTGTATGTATGTGCAGGTTGAGAAGGAAGAGGTAGATTTAGGTCAGGTGCCTGTAATCCTAGCTACTTGGGAGGATCACTATTCCAGGCCAGCCAAGGAAAAAGTTCACAAGACCCCACCTCAGCAGTAATAAAGCTGGCCATGGTAGTGACCACCTATTATCCCAGCTAGAGCAGGAAGGATAAGAGAGGAGGGTGTGGGCCAGACTGGCTTGGGTGAAAAGTGAGACCGCCATCTCCAAAACAACCAGAGCAAAAACGACTGGAGGTGTGGCCCCAGCTGTAGAGTGCCTGCCTAGCAAGCACAAAAGCCTGAATTCAAACTCCAGTACCAACAACAAAAAGAGGTAGAAACAGGTTACTAATGAGTGCTTCATATTTCTGTATTTAGCATGAACAGGAATGTGTGGTTGAATAAATAGGATTCCAAAAATATATGATTGTTTGAGAATTCATACAGTAGAATTACATGAAAACTCAGAGCCTTGACTCTTCATCCAGCAAGAAAAATTACTTCAAGTTGGTCGATGCAAACTTCTCTCTTTCTCTCTTTCACATCTACAGGTTTTTTCCTGCAGTTACTGGAAGTAAATATTTACCCTGACCTCCAAGAGTTTTGTTTTAGATGAAACAATAAAACACACCCATGTAATGATTAAAAATCAATGTAAGGCAGAATGTAATCAAAGCCCAACTAGCTCAGGTGTGAACTAAAGTGATAACAATACTCTAGAGAGAGAAAACATGACTGACAGCCAATGTTACTGCCACAGTGAAAGGTTCCATAGAAGAAGTGGGACTTTAGTTGAGCTCTGAAAATAATTTAGTTAAGTGCATGTGGGAGTGGGGACAGTGGAAGTTAAGGAAGGGAGAAGTAACAGCAATTGCACAGAGGTCAGAGCAAGAGGGGCTGTGCGCAAGACAACAAGATGCCTGCCTAGCTCTCGGAGGCCCAGGACAATGCCTATGAATATGTCCCATATCACCTGCTAACTAGGTCCCTCCCCCATGCCAGACACGCTCATTTAATACCTTGTAAAATGGTTACAGAAGCCCAAGGAGGCAAGTCCAGTTTTACAAACCAGTGGAGAAGGGCTCAAAGGAGTTTGGTAACTAGTCCAAGGTTATGTGCTGGTATCAGAGCTAGGACTCCAACCAAAGCCAGTGGAGTCCAGAGTCTGTACCATGAACTCCATCTTCAGTTCATGAATCAGTAGTTGCACATCCAACTGGCAAGAAAGAGCTGCGTGAAGTTTTCAGATGTGTTCTTGGGCAGCACAATGTGTGGAAAAGCAGAGGGACTGGACTGGGGTCACCTGGCTGTTCAATCAGCCAATTTCCTGTCTTCCTACCCTCCCTGTTTCACATACTCATGCTACATGTCCAGGCAATCATGGGACACCAAGGCAGGGGACGGGGAAATAGAAAAGGAGAGCCATTCTCGAGGTCCTTCCGAAAGAGGGATTCGAAGGCAAAGACAAAAGACCGAGTTAGATGCTCCCATGTTATGGTTTGGACCTGAAATGACACCCAACTGCTCATGTGTGGAAGGCTTGGACCCCATTGCAGCAGTTTTCAAAGGTGGATATTTGCGACATGAATAGATCCTGGATCCATCCATGGGTTCTGGGGGAGGGACTTTGTTATAAAAGCGAGCTCTCTGCTTCCTGGGCACCACCATGCACTCCCTACCATGATGCTCTGCCTCACCACGGGCTCAGAAGCAATAGAGCCAAGTGACCATTGGCTGAGACCTCTGAAATCATGAGCCAAAGTAAGTCTTTCCTCCTTGTGAGGTCCTAGACATGTTCAACCACCTAATTTGTCAGAGTCAACCCCAAAAGGTTGGGGATGCCAGAGGAGATGACAGCTAAGGTCCTTGCCCACTGAGCACATGATTCAAACGCATCCAAATAGTGCACCTGCCACTCATGACTCTGTCCTAGAATCATTCAGTCAACATGAATTTTAGGTTGGCTTTTCTAATTCTTCTATAACTCATTTTAATCTTATCATGAATCAAATTAGCCCTTTTCACATAAGTTGCAGTCCCTGAAGTATTAAAACTGCTGCCAAGGGTTAGGTTTACTGCTTATAAAGTAAGCTATCATTCCACTCAGAAAAATCTGCTTAGAGCAAGTGCATGCACCTTTTCTTTCTTTTTTTCCTTTCATAGACAGGTCATAGTTTGCTACCTCTTCTACAAGCACTACCACAAGCACTGGAAAAAACTACCATATTCTACAAACAAAAGTTCATCCATTACCTCTTATGGAAGCCTACAAGATACTGAACTTAGATTTATATAAACAGCCACAGGCAGATTGTTTTTGATAACATTCAATGAATAATGAAGAAGAGACCACAAAATAAGCCAGCTAATTGCATGTCACTTTAATCCCACTGCATGTAGATGAAAGGCTTCTAAAAGATTTTGATCAATACTGTCTTGAACATCAGGAGAAATGTGGCGCGTGATGCTTGTGACTTTTCCTAAATCTGGCAACTTCTTTTCTAAGCAGTAATTAAATCAGTGAAAATTGTATATAGTCACAAGAGTGGCTCAAAAATTTATCTCAGCAATTATGAAACCAAATCTATAATGATGCACTTTAAATTGTCAAGTTAACAAATTTTAAATGCTAATTTACTTTTCAAACTACCCTGGGAAGGCAGGCATCTCCTACTCTGTCTTTCCCGCGGTAGGAGAAAGGCTTCAGAAAGTCCTCTGTAACTGATGGCAGGGCCCACAGGGCTCTCTTTTCTTTCCCTGGAACCTTTCTGGGTGGTATCTACTACAAAGCGTCCTCCCAAAAGGCTCATGTGTTGAAGGCTTGGTGTCCAGTTGTCTTCACTGTTGAGAGGTGATTTGATCACAAGGGTGTTAACCTCATCTCATCTGTTGGACTCACAGAATGCTTTATACACTTGGAGTTGAACATCACCCATAGACTAGGAGCCTGTGAGGTCCTAGATGTGTTCAATACTGACGCGTTCAGATGTGTTCAGCACTGAGCTGAATGAGCCATTTGGAGATGGGACCTAGATGGAGATGGTAGGTCACTGGGGGCCTAGCCTTGAAAGGTATGTCTTGTCCCCAATCCCTTCTTCCTTTGCTGCTTCCTGGCCACCATTCCTGCCATGACATTCTGTCTCACCACAGACCCACAGCAGTAGTGTCAAGTGACCATGATCTAGAAGCTCTAAAACTATGTGCTAAAAACTCTTTCCTCTTCTGATGCTGTTTATGTCAAGTATTTTGCCACAGTGATGAACAGTGACTAACATAGTATCCTGTGACATTTTCTTTTTAGCTGCCGGCACTGGCACCCTTTTCAATCTTGGTTCAGTTCTTTCATGGATGCTAAGTCAGACACGGTACAGGAATGAGGTAACCGCCTGGTAACATCTGAATTGTGCAGCTGTGAGCAGTGGGCTCAGGAATGCTTCTTCCTTCCATCAGACACTGGTGTTTTCCAACTCAAGAGCAGCTAGCTACCCATAAACTGAACTGGTTGCTTCATACAAAATTGATGGCCTGTTTGAAGTTGTTTTTTTGTTCTTATGAGTCAACTTCTTTCTGTGCTGAAATCGCTTTTCCCTTCAAAACTTATGTGTGAGGCAGTACCTAGATGTGGTCCTGAGACCATGTCTGGAGACCATCATGAAAGAGAGACAGGTTCTGTGTGGCCTTGTAGCCTCTTGCGGCCTTTCTCTTTCTCTTTCTCCAAGCACCATCTCTGAGTTGGGAAATGATGTGCTGGCTCACGTTCATAAGGAAGGAACTTAGCAACAAGCAATAAGAACTTTTACATTCTATGCTTTTGAAGTGGGCAGTAGCAGGCATGCACCTACTTTAATAGGCACATAGTGATAAGCTTAATAGTCATTATGATTTGGAGGGGCAGCTCTCAGATTAACACGGCAACTGAAGTGGCTGATTAGAGAAAGAAAAGGCAGTATATTAGAAAAATCAAAGCTTCTAGACGCCCATGGGTTTGCCATTAACACACTAATCTACTCTGTGACCTCACAACAGAAATGTCTGAGCCAAGGGCTGGGATCCATATGACAATGGTCTGATCGCTCCCAAAAATGGCACAGAGAAAACAAAGGGACATAATCAGAGGTAAGAGGAGCGAAGAACTAGATGTACAGTGTCCAGGATGCTTTGGGACAGAAGCACAGAGCTCAGGAATGACATGAAAAGGATATCCCAAAGGCAAGCAAGAAGAGTCAGGAGAGAACAGAATGTTCCAAGCAGAAAGTAGTGGAGGCATTGCCACAGATGGAGAGGAAGGTGGCTGCATTGATATTCTTCAAGTATTTCTAAACAAAAACCACAAGTAAACTGAGCATGGTGACTGTGCTTACAATCCCAGCACTCAGGAAGCTGAGGCAGAAGGATCATGAGTTCAAGGCCAGTCTGGGATACATAGTAAAAAGCTGACTTAAAAGAAAACAAAACAAAAATTATATTTCTGAAGCCAAAGAAAGAACCAGAGCCTTCCAAAACAAAAACGAGAGAGAACAGGATAAGGAGGAGGGGTAAAAGGGTGTTAAAATCTGTCACTTGGCTTGGCATTAGTCAGTGACATGAGACCAACTAGATGTTCAAATCATTATGGGGAGAGGAGCGGGGCCGCAGCACTTTGCTGGGCAGCTGGGGAGGGGCAGGAACAGAGGGCAGTTTCCTCCCCTGGGAAGTGGGGCAGTGACCACACAGGGCCCCTTGCACAGACAGGCCAGGCAGCTGGATGGCACAGAGGCTGCTGACCCCCCAGGACTTCTGGACATCCGGCTCTACTTGTCTAGCAGTTCCACGGTGTTCCCCAGCCTACTTTCATCAAACTATTTATTACCAAGAAAAGTGAAAGAGTTGGCAGAGTGTCTCAGTGGTAAGTATGCCTGTCTAACAAGCAGAAGGCCCTGAGTTCAAACCCTAGTGCTGCTGGGGAAAAAAAGGAAAAGTGAAACATGTGTTCAATGATTCTAGGGCGTGTTTTCCTTCCTTCCAGAATGAGCCAAATCTTGTGCAGAAAGAGAAAGAAAGAACAAGCGAAGTGATCAGAAAAAGAGCATTAGGACCTGGTCCTAAGTTGCTTTTGTGACTGGTCTGAAAAGAACAGGATGAGAGACTCATGCAATCACTAGAAAGGAGGCCAGAAGGGGGAAATCAGGGAACCTAGGGACTCAGATGCAGGTCTGATGTCACCCTTTTTACCTGGGACACAGCAGCAAATCATAAATTAGGCCTACTGGGAATGGGAGATTGAGCCTCCTTGTTCCCAAACAGATAGGTCTGTGTGAAAATAAGTCGGGCTCCCTGTGTCTCCAGCCAGCTATGTCCATTTCCACCCCATGCCCCCTTTGTTCCTATCCAGCTGCCCTGGAGCACACACCTTATCCCCCCCTGCTTATAGGACTCACACTCAGCACTCAGAGGCCTTACTGAAGTTCTAGCCCTTCTTCCTGGAGCCTGCCAGACAAAAATCACTGGTCTGCCCTCTAAGGCCACAATTTCATGGTACCAGATAACACTGGGTACCTCAGCTTGGCCAGATACTGCTCTTAGTGCTTTTATGTATCTTAACTCTAATCCTCATACCAACCTAGGAGGGAGGCATTACTTTTATACCCATTTTACAGATGGGGAGACCCGGACTCACTGAGGCAGAGCAATGTGTCAAAGGTCAAGCAGCTAGTGAGCAGAAGAGCTAGGATTTGAACCCTGGAAGTCTGGTCTCACCATCTAAGCTGTTAACCATGTAATCGTGGTTTCAACTCTTAATTCCCACTTATCCTAGAACGTTGGCTATTAGGTTGTGTGAGTTGATGTTCAGGTCTTACTCTTTTAGCCAGTGAAGCCTCCTCAATGCATATGCAGCCCTCACTGGTTGCTGAGCCATCAGGACCAAGGCTGCTAGGATCCTGGCACCCAGCCCAGCTCTTATCAGGCTCCTTCCCCTGGGTTTGATGCTAACTCTGTGTCCTCAGCTAATGGCTGGGGTCCTATTTAAAGCAAACCTCTCCCCAGTCCTTTTGCTGACTTTGTGTACCTCTATGTGGCCGTCCTGGATATAACACACTGGATCTCAAAATGGAGAGGTAGCCCAGGGTCTCCACTTACCCTCACACCGGACTGCTTGCGATCCTTCCGCCCAATTCTTTGGACTCTCTTCCGCCCTTCCCCGCCTCAGCTTCCTTCTTGAGCCCACCCAGATGATGACCATTATAATTGGTTGAACATCCCACTAAGGCAGGGGTTATCCTCCACCTCTGCACAGTGGAGCAGGTGACCATGACATGAAAGTAAGCTGATAAGTAAAATGCAATTCAAGTGGGCACTTCTTCCTAAAGGCCTGGAAAGGGAGCCCTGACCTTGGAAAGACAATCAGGAAATCCACCCTGTCCATCATGATCTCATTTTATTTTTATTTTTCTGTGATACTAGTGTTTGAATTCAGGGCTTTACACCCTATAGGCAGGTGCTCTACTGCTTAGGACACTCTACCAGTTCTTTTGCTCTGTTATTTTGGACATGAGGTCTTGATTTTTGCCCAGGCCCATTTGGACTGTACATTCTCCTATTTTACAATCTCCCCCATCACTGGGATGACAGGTAAGTGACACCACATCCAGCTATTAATTGAGATGGGGTCTTGAGAACTATTGTGTGAGCTGGCCTGAAACCAAGATCCTCCCAATCTCAGCCTCTCAATAGTTAGGATTATAGGCATAAGCCACCAATGTCGGCTCATTGTGACCTCATTTCTGTGATCATCTAATCATCTCGGACTGTGCAGGTAGGAGACAGGGCCGGCAGCAGTGTGACCCAGGGAAACGAGAAGAGAAATGACCCTGGAGACACGGTTTGGAGATAGAGGAACACAGCAAAGGAGAGAGAGAGAATAATGGAACCAGCATTGACTTTCTCCAAGACCTGGCCAAGGTGTTTCTTGAAGGTTTATCACAGGCTTCCATCAAACACAGTACGGCTGAGGGGATAAGAGAAACATATTTTCTTCTTTGGGTCGAGTGTTCATTCCTGAGGACATACTCTCAATTCAGAGTTTCCAGGTGAAGCTTTGCCAGAAATTGTGCCAATTTTGGCAACCAGACTGGGGATTTTCTAAGAATGCAGTCAGTTTCCAGCTGCTAAGTGAACATAGGCTTCAGAAGGTTGTCAGGTTGGTTCTGAACAGCTAAGAAACACACATGAATATTAACAAGTGGTATGATTTTAAATAACCAAGACAGTAAAATCATATTTGCCAAAGCAAATGGATAGTTAGAAGAATTATAAAGAAGGCCTCCTGGTGCTTACCACAGTCTGTGTTCTTACACTGACTGTATAGAAAGAGGAGGCAAAGTAAACCTATCCCATATACACCTCAGTCCAGGCCCTGTGCCTGGTCTGTATTGTGAATGGGGAGACATAGAGAAGGGAAAAAAAAAAAGTAGAAGAAGAAGAATTATAAAGAAAAAAACGTCTGCAGCCAAATGAACTTGGAAGACACAGAGAAGGAGTGGGTGTCAGTGGCTCACGCCTAATCCCAGCTACTCAGGAGACAGAGATTAGGAGGTTAGGTTCAAAGCCAGCCTGGACAGATAGTTCCAGAGTCCCTATCTTGAAAATATCCAACATAAAAAAAAAGGCTGGCAGAATGGCTCAAGTGGTAGAGTGCCTGCCTAGCAAACAAGAGGCCCTGAATTCAAACTCCAGCACCACCAAAAAGAAAATAAACAAAGACACAGAGAAGAGTGGCTTCTTCATTGCAGAGCTTCTGGGGTCCTGGCATGTGAGTGGGATCACTGGCAGTTTTTCCCTAACGTTTGGTTCACCAATCCCTCTTCTACCCCCTATTTTTTCTCATCGGGTTGTTGCATGAACTCATTTGTGTAGAACAGTGCTGATTAAACATTGCCTGGAAAGAAAATGTTCAGACCATCTGGACCCCTATGAAAAGCATGCTGTTGGAATCCCAGTGGATTCCAATACTTGCCTATTAACTGCTGAAACACTTGGATGACAAGGACCACAGGTAACTTAATCATGGATGGGTCCAGTTTGTCAAATGAACACATCCATCAATCCTAGTATCTCAGAACAAGAAGTTCCCAGTGCCTCCTATGAGATAATCTTGCCAAAAACTCCCACTGCTCATGTTCCTAGACCTAACTACCGTCTATAGGAAAAATAGGGAGAAGTGGAACACATCCAACAATTCCACTGGGATGCATTCAGCAAAATCCAAAACGAACAGGTGGGCATGGTGTTTTATACCTGTAATTCCAGCATTTAAGAGGCTGAGGCAGGAAGATCCTGAGTCTGAGACCAGACTGGCCTATGTAGTAAGTCCCTGCCTCAAAAAAACAAAATAAAAAGATCAGGCACAGTGGCTCATGCCTCTGAGCACAGGTACTCCCGAGGGAGGCGGGGATTGGGATAATGGTAATTCGAGGCCAGGAGATCCCATTTCAACAAATAAAGTTGGGTGTGGTGGCGCACACCTGTCATCTATGCTGGAGACATACAATAGCAGGATCAGGTTTAGGCTGCCTGGGTAAAATGTGAAACCATATATACAAGATAACTAAAACAAAAAGGGCTGGAGGTGTGGCTCAAATGGTAGAGTACCTGCCTAGCAAGAGTGAGGCTCTGAGTTCAAACCCTAATAATACTGAAAAAAAAAAAATCCAAAATGAGGGACATCTAAGGAACAAATAAACCATCAATTTCTTTTAACAAATAAGTGACGAGAAAAAAAAAAAGGGAGTGAATAGTGAATTTTAAAAGATCGACAAGACCTATCAACCAAAGCAATACTTGGCTTCTGATCAAATCAACTAATTATTAAAAAGCATTCATGAGACAACCAGGGAAATTTGATTACTAACCAGATTCTTATGGCATTTATGAATTTTTGTCAAAGTTTTAGGTGTGGCAGTGGTATTGCAGTAATTTAGAAAAGAAAAGCTTTTACTTTTAGAGATACATACTGACGCATCATGAGTGCAAAGCTCTGTCTAAGATTTGCCTTCAAATAATTCAGAGTAAGGAAGGGGAGGAAAAAGGAGGGAACGCAGAAGAAACGACTAGTCTGGGATTCATAGTTGCTTGGAGTTGGGTATCTAATTCTGCATTAAGTTTGAAAATGTCTATCATAAGGAAAAAATTAAATTATTGCTGAGCAGCAGAAGAATATAGAAAGAGCCTAAAGTCTTGGACATGAGGGCTTAATTTTCATATTCAAACCTCTCATAGATGTTGGGTGCTAAACTAGACCTAAACATGATAAGATCAGGAGCTTCAGTTCTGCTTTACATGTTTTAGAAAAGAAAATAACGTTCTTATAAGGCAGAATGGAGATCTTTTTTGGAATCAAGGAAATAAAATAAAAGCTAAGCTTTTTTTTTTTTTTTGGAGTACTTACTCTGTGCAAGTATGTTGTATTTTGCATGAGTTAATTTCTTGTTTAGAATTCTCTAATAATTTTCCATCCCACTAAGAGTAAAATAGAAATTCCTAGGACTGGTGTGTGGCTCAGTGGTAGAGCACTTACTTAGCACAAGGTCCTGGGTTCAATCCCCAGCACTGTGAAAACAAAACCAAACAAAAATCTCCATGGTCCATTATGACGTGGTCCATATTACCACTCTCCCTTCCTTCTTCCTTCTACACTAAGCTCCCCAGTATTCTGCAAACATAGTTGGTAGCCTCCTGCCTCAGGGGCTTTGAAATGGCTCTTTGTACTAGCTGGCATACTCTACTCTTTCCCTAAGATAACTGTGGGGCTTTCTCCCTCCTTCAAGTCAGACTTTCCTTGTCCATACCCCCTAAATAACACAGGGGAGCACACATGCCTTCCCATTTCTCCCCTTTATTCTTTACCATGTTTTATTTTTCTTTCTAGTACTTAATATCCCTTGACAAATTATTTATTGTCTGTCTCTACCACATGGGTTGCAATTGCTGTAGATCTTGGGCTTTATTTTATTCATAGAACAATGCCTGAGCCAGCACCAGTGACTCACATGCTATAATCCTAGCTCCTCGGGAGGCAGAGATCAGGAAAATAAAGTTTCGAGGCCAGCCCAGGAAACAAAAGTGAGACCCTATCTCAAAAATACCAACACAAGAAGGGTTTGGTAGAGTGGGCTCAAGTGGTACAGTTCCTGCCTAGCAAGCATGAGGCCCTGAATTCAAACCTTAATACTGCAAAGAACAATGCAGGACATGCAGTAGGTGCTTATTAAATATTTATTGAATTAATCAATTTAGCCCATACAAAAACCTATCAGGTAAGATACCCATGAACCTGTGGAAGGCTGGCATGATAGTGGCTTAGATCCTCCTGGATTGGCTAGATCTTTTTAAACTGGGCAAAGATACATGCAGAGCAGTTGACTGCCTGGCAGAGAGAGAAGCTATGCTCTCTTAGTCCATTCCAGCCTGGTGGGGAGGGAAAACTGGGGCGGGAGCTTTTCTTGAGACCTGAGCAGGGCTGGGATGACTGCTTATTCCCAGAAACAGTGAGATTCAAGGAAGGTCCAAAGGAGGGGACCTTTGTAACAGTATCTGTTAGAAATAAACTTGGAATGACACCACTAGACTGCATGTGCTCAGAATAAGAATATTGTCGAGTCAGACTCCACAGATGGTTTGAGTTCCCAAGGTAATCATTTTCAGGGGAGAGTGGATAACACACAGACGGCTTGAAGACGCTGAGTGGTGAACATCTCACTGAACAGTAAATACACGGTAGGAGACTGGGCCCTGAAAGCCACACTTGGAGAATTTCACTCCTATGGGACCAAGATGACCCCTAGAATTTCTCTCGGGATTACTGTAAAGGAATCTGAGTTTTCTCTGAAGGAACGCAGGTGGCTAAGACTGTCCTCTGGAAGCTCAGGTTGGGTTACTGGCCCCACTCAGGATATGCAACACGCTTGCCTTATCAGGAAAAGGGCTACTAGTGACACAGATGAGGCACCAGCATGGGCCTGAGGGCTGATATCTGACATGCTAGGCTTTGTGTGTTCTGCTTCAACCCTAAAACCTCAGCAGAATGGAGTTGCCGCACATAGAAGTGGTGAACTTACAAGCTTCAAAAGCTGCACGGTTGAAATCATGGCACTGTGAGAAAGGACTTGTGTCTCACCTGCTGACTTCTGAAAAAGCCGTACAAGAGAAAAACTTGATGTTAATGATCTGAGTGCTTAAATCAACTAAGTGATTCTTGCTAGGTGTGGTGATACATGGCTATAATTCCAGCTATTTGGGAGGTGGAGGTAGGAAGATCAAGGTTCAAGTCTGGCCCAGGGAAAAGTTAGTGAGACCCTAACTTGAAAGCAAAAGGACTGGGACTGTGGCTCAAGTGGCAGAGCGCTTGTCTAGCAGGCATGAGGCCCTGGGTTCAATCCCAAGTACCGAAAATAAATAAATAAATAAATAACCCTAGGTGATACTGTTGATTAAAAGCTTCCTATGGGAAATACTGAGTAAAGTAAACAATCTTTAATTTATTCTTTAATTCAAAAATGAAATGCATTCCTGTACTCCCAGTTTTTTACAGTAAATGATCTTTTTACATATGCCAGCTCTGATCTGCAATCCACCTTGCTGGATTCCAAATACTCATCTCTCCATTGTGAAAGGATTTCCTGGCAGGCCCTCAAAGACAAGGAAGGACAGATGGCACTCCATTGGGGATGCTCCCAGCAATTTGTTTTAACAAATATTGACACTTTTATAGAAAACAGATTTAGATTCTCTTTCTTTCTAATGCATCCTGGTGGACCTGCAGGTTTGAAGAGATGTGCGTCAGGAGAGTTAGGAAAATGTACTTAGCACTGAATTATAAGAAGACATCACAGTGAGGACAGCAATGTTCATAGTTAACTGGTGCTCGTAAGTCACAAAGTAGTAAGTAATACTGAGATACTGTGACCCCAATGCACTGTCAAACAGAAACTAGGCAGGAGAGAATGTGAGAGGAGAGAAGAAAAATGCTCTCCAAAAAAAAAAAAAATTCAAAGTACTATATGAAAAAAAATGTTAAAAGATCCTTTCAGATGTAGATACCAGTAACAGCAAGGTTATATTAGTTTTACTCAGAAAACCAGGGAATATTTACCATAATTCAAAATTAGGATATATTGTTTGTGAAAAGAAACAACATGTTGTTTTAAAAAGTGAGAGTCACTGTACCTGGTCCTTTCTGGACAGCAACTGGCAAAAACTATCCCTCCAAAAGTTCCATTCTTTGACTCAGAAATTTTGGAAAATTTACACTATATAATCTGATATGTGCCCAGATATATGGGCAAGAGGAATTTATCACACAGAGTTTGCTTATAAAAGTGAAAATTTGATAATAACCTACACATTTATCAGTAGTAAATTGTTTTCCTAAATCAAGATTCATACATATTATGGGATACTCTGCAGCCTATAATGATGGCAATGTGGAACTATATTTGCTTATAAGGAAGATGGACTCAATATAAGAGGCTTTTTTTTTTTAGGGCCTGCAGAGTAACTCAAGTGGTAAGAGAGCCTGCCTAGTAAGCATGAGGCCCTGAGTTCAAATCCCAGTGCTGCTAAAAAGAGGTTTTTTTAAAAAAATTACAAAACCCAGTCTGTTACAAAAGCAAATTACTATATTTTTATAAAAAGTATAAATTTTATAAATTATTATAAAATTATTTTTAGAAAATGACATAGTACATTCTTATGTCTATATTACATAGAAAAACATTATCTATGGGTGATATTAATTCTTGCCTCCTTTTTGCAGAGTCTGTTACATACAATGCACATATCATTTATAAACAGGAGGAAAACTATTTCTCATTTGTGAAAGTAAGTCACAGGCACATTTAATCAACTTCTCTAATAAAAGCCTGAGGTGGTATCTTACTAGGGCCTTACTACAAGTGGGAGAACAAAGAGTTAAGAATGGGTGCAGAAGAGCCTGGAAAGTAAGACAGGGATAAAGAAAATGAGTCTGGGAGACTCCTCAGACAAGCCACCACCCACCTGAGCAGACTCCTGCTTAATTAACACTTCCATTACCAAAATTAGTTACTGTGTGTGTGTGTGTGTGTGTGTGTGTGTGTGTGTGTGTGTGTGTGTATGATGACACCTAAACCTTACTTGTTGTAAATTCCATCTAAGCAATATAGTATTCTAACTGTAGCCACTACGCTGTACATTAGAGCCCTAGAACTTGCTAATCTTCTAACAAAGTCTGAACCCCTTGGCCAAAGCCCCTCACCCGCCCTCCAATCCTCAGCCAACACCACTCTGCTCTGCATGTAGGAGTTTTATTTGTTGTTTAGAAGCCACACACTAATGAGATCATACGTTCTTTGTCTTCTATGTGTGGCTTATTTCATTTAGCATAATGCTTTCCAGACTTATCCATGTCATTGCAAATGACAGAATTTTTTTCTCTTTTTATGGTTCAATAATATTCCATGAGAAAATGTTCTTATACGACAAGAACAAAACTAAAATGGAAGGAAAACAAAACATATCTGCATTACTTTCCCAGGGATGCCATAACAAATGATCACAAACCTTGTAGCCTAAGACAATATAAATGGATTCTCTCATAGTTGCAGAGACCAGAATTCTGAAATTAAGGTGCTTCAGGGCCATGCTCCCTCTGAAAGCACCAGTGAAGGATTCTCCTTGCCTCTTCTAGTTTCTGGTGGCTCTGGCATCCCTTGACTTGTGGCAGCACCACACCAGTATCTGCTCCCATCTCTACATCAACTTTTTCTCTGTGTTTTTTTTTTTGGGGGGGGGAGGGGAGTAGGATAGTGCTGGGGATCAAACCCAGGGCCCTGTACATGCTAGACAAGTGCTATGCCACTGAGCTCACCCCCAGCCCTTTCTCTGTGTTTATGTGTCCTTTTTCACCTCTTAGAAGGTGCTTTCATTGGGTTCCAGGCCCACTCTAATCCAGTATGATCAGTTCTTTACCCTTAGTTACATCTGCAAGATCTTATTTCCAAGTAAGCTCACATCCTGAAGTTTTGGTGAATGTGAATTTTAGAGGGACACTATTCAACCCACCACAATACCACAGATACACTCACTCAACAAAGTAAAACTATAACTAGTATTTGCTATTATAGAAGGTAGGTAGGAGGCAGGCAGAGGTTGGAGGGAGACTGTCTCACTGAAGAGCTATCAAAGGTAGCCTACTTCCTTAATACCTGGTGACAATTTATCCTCAAGGATTTTTAACTATCCAAGAACAACAAACTTTTTATTCTCTGAGCAAATGACTAGTCAAGTGCCATAAAGGTAGTTCCAGAACTAATCAGCTTATTTCAAGGCACATAAAAGCAAAATAAGAAAAATTAAGCAAAATAAATACACAAAAATATAGGCATTAATAAGTAAAAGAAAGTCACTCAAGCACTGAGGGCTTGAAACTCACCAAACACCACAGGTTCACAGAAGAAATTATCCAAATGGTCAGGAATCCAGTCCTTTCAAGGTGACACTCTGTTAGTGCCAGAATGCCACCCAAAGAAATGTGGGTTCAGACAGAGCCTCTGGTGGGAGACGCTATTTCAGAGTGAATGTTTGCAAAGGTAGAGTCACACAAGATGTGTCCAATGGCAGTCTGAAGGGATTGGTATTTACAGTCCCAGGAGGTGTATTAGCTCAGTTTCAAGAGGCCAGTTTTGGAGGGAAAAGTCTGGGACACTAACCATCTTATTTGCATATCAGTGTGCAGTTCTCAGGCTAACTGTCAGCCAGCCACTTGTGTTGCCAGCTCAAAATGGAGTTAGTTAGTACTGTCAAAGCATAGTCATATCAATCATAATTAAAATGCCAGTTACTTAGATTCACAAGAACCATAACACAGCAGACACACACACAACAGAGACTCAGAAATGGACCTAGCTGGCTGAGGAACCGGCCTTCTGGTCCACTCTTGCTGTTTGGCATCCCAAGAGCTGCTACCAAAAATAAGGTGGAAGATTCCAGAGAAGGATGATAGAATCCTTCATCTATGATAGGAGTTAGGGAAAACCAACAAGCACAAAGAAGCAGTTGAAAAGGAATTGGCTAATGATGTGAGTTAGCAAAGAGAACATTACAACTAAAACCAAACTATAAATGTGCTTGAGGGAGATGATTCAACAAATGAGAGAATTCAGGTGTGAAGTGATGGTCAGTTCAGATAATAACAACCCATTGGGGCTGGAGGAGCTACCCAAGTGGTAGAGTGCCTGCCTAGCAAGCCTGAGGCTCTGACTTCAAGCACCAGGACAGCAAAAGGCAAAAACAAGAAAAATCAACTGTATTGACTAATGACCAGGGTCATTGGCCTCAAAAACTGAAATTTCTTCTAGCAATAAACCAACCTCTGCAAACAGTGCTGCTATTAACTCCCAATGAAGAGTGCTTGAGTTTCCTCATGTGAATGATCAGTGACTTTGCCCATGACTCAATTTATTCCCATGTTACCCCCAGCTAACTATGAAGTTAGGGCATGCAGTTCCACCTTCATAGTGTCATCAGGCCAGGCCTAGAAATATCAAAGTTGGTTGCATGGTGGGCCTAAGTCTGCCTGAAACCAGGATGAAAAGATAGTTGGCTTTCTTTGCCACATGTGCAGAGCCACTGTTCCTTGGGTTTTTGTTGTTGTTGTTTGGTAGATTTTCCTCTTTCAAAAGCTACAGGAAACAAAGAGCCGGTAGCTCACGCTTATAATCCTAGCTACTCAGGAAGCAGAGATCAGGAGGATCATGGTTCA
The DNA here is from genome assembly GCF_047511655.1 of Castor canadensis. Classification (NCBI taxonomy): domain Eukaryota; kingdom Metazoa; phylum Chordata; class Mammalia; order Rodentia; family Castoridae; genus Castor; species Castor canadensis. The sequence continues at coordinate 85,458,066 of NC_133387.1, forward strand.
AAGCCATCCTGGGCAAATAGTTCTGTGACACCCTGTCTCGAAAAACCCTTCACAAAAATAGGGCTGGTGCAGCTGCTCAAGGTGAAGGTCCTGAGTTCAAGCTCCAAAACTATGGGAAGAATGCACTGGCTGCTGAAGGACATGCCCTCACAGAGGAGGGGGATGAATAATGAAAAAAGAAGCAAAACTGTGGGTTTGAATTCTGACTCTACCCTTTACTGAGGGCAAGTCTTTGGACAGAGGCTGGCATGACTTTGAGCTCAGGGTCTTCATATAGACAACAGAAAATGGAAGTAACCCCTGCCTCAGAGAGCTGCCCTGAGGAGCAAATGGGATGATGACACATGAGGAGGGCCCAGCACAGAGTGTGGTGGCTTCTACCATGAATGCTGTGTGAGCTCGTGGATGGTGACCACGATCAGACTAACATCCAAAGCAACCTCAGAGTCAGACTAATTAGACTATGAACTAATTGGAGAAAAAGTATGCACTCTTCCTCTTCATTCAGTATCAATTGGTTCGTCATCCCTAAGATAGGTACTCAATAGGAAATTAGGTCATTCATAGGCCTCTTGTCTTTTGTAGAAGCCTTTGGCGAAATATCTCAATGATTGCAGTCATTTCAATTCTAGCAAGGATTGCCTGTTTTGGACCCAGATATTCCTAATTCCTTCTATGTAGCCTGGCTTATATATTAATTTGTGTCTCAGATATAGACTGTTTTTGCTTAATCCTGAGATTTTTACCACAAAATTTAAACTTCCTGGGCTAATGTTAACAGAAACTTTCTAAAAGAAGGATGTCAAAGTTTTGACCTGTTTCTTTCTTGTTGATTTTGGATGCTGTGATATTGTGACATAATGAGAACTACGTATTTGATCTTCATCCCTGGCTCCTGGACAGAACTCCTAAAATCTTTAAAACTTTTTAAGTGATGACAGGAGCATCTTTTGTTGTAATAGTTGGTTTTTTAATCCCTGATTTCGGTCTGAAATGATAAAGGTGAAAGGAATACCTTTTGTTATCTAAAGGATAATTACACCTGCATTTATGTTCATGAGGGAACTTTTGGAAGGACCCTAAGGCTGAGGGAGGTGACTGTCAGGAGAACTGACCCTGTGATTCAAGGGGGCGAACTTTCAGCTTTATACTACTTTCCTATTTCCTCACCCCCAACTTCTGGGGAGGAGAATGGGAATTGAGATTGTATTGAATCACCAATACCTAAAGATGTGATCAGTCACACCTACATGATGAAGCTGTCTTAGCACATCAAAAGGATAGGGCTGGAGAGTTTCTTGCCACTGGGGACTGGTGGTGGAGGTGGGGTGCTCCAGAAGAGGAAATGAAGCTCTACCCTCCCCCATACCTTGACCTATGCTTCTTTCCACTTATTTATTGTAATAAACTGGAAAGCACGAATAGATGTTTCCCTGAATTTTCCTTAGCCACTCTAGCATATTATAGAACCTGAGGAGTGTGTCATGGGAACCCCCAATTTTAGACCATCAGTCAAAGTTTAGGAGGTACAGATTTGAGTTTAACCTATGAGGTGTTAGATACCTAACAGGTACTTACAAACTGCTTTTGCTAAAAAGCACTAACTCCTTACTTGGGCCCAGGAGTTAATAAAAGAAGCACTATGAAAATCTTACCATTCCTGCCTCCGTTTTATATCTATTTCTGCTCTGAGCAGTCACCTTGGAATCCAGAAAGAACAGGACTGATCGATGCATCTTGTGACAAGTTGAAACTGCCCTCCACCCCCATCCCCAAACCAGCCACCAATGACTTTCTTATCTCGACCAGGCTCCACTTGACCAATTCTGAGATGATGAACAACTCTGGTCATGGGATCACACCTGTAACTGTTTAACAGTTACGCACACCTCTCACCCTCTGCCCCAATTCTTTCTTCAATTAAACCTAAAGCTCCCATGTGTACCCCCAAAGATGAGCTAAAATCCTTCTTTTGCCTCTTTCCATGAACATAATAAATGACCTATCTTTACCCTTCACCACTTCCCGTCTTTATTTGGTGTTGGGGCAAGTGGACAAACTTGACATGTGGAACACCTGGAGTTAGACCTCTGGCCTAGAACTCCAGTTACAGATGGTATCAGAATTGAATTGTACAACACCAGGACCATGTGCCCCTTGGAACTGGAGAATTGCTTGGTGTAGAAACCCTACACATTAGTAGTCAGAAGGACTGGATGAGAGTATAGAGAGGGAAAAAAAGTTTTCCTACTTAGATGGTTACAAGAAATTACTATGGTGTACTCACGTCCCACCAGTTAGAGGTGGCTACATTTTAATGGTGACTATCTTTCCACCAAGTCTTAATTTTACATTTAGAGGATTAAGTAATATAATTACATCTAGGAATCAGAATGGATGATGTAATGTTATTTCACAGTAATAAATTGCTCATTGAATTTATCACTAACTGTACAACATAAGTGCAGGAGCATTTTTAGTTTTTCCTTCAGTTTGCTTAACATTCACCTCTGACACATGGCTTATTAGGTATCCATAGCTGTGTAACAAATTAACCCCCAAAATGCAGCAATTTGAAGCATCATTTATTATGTTAGCTTCCTTTCTGGATCAGGAGTCCTTGCGCAGCATGGAAAGGTCCTCTGCCTCAGGGTGATAGGCAAGGCTGCAATCAGGGAGTCTGCCAGGGCCACAGTCATCTCAAGCCTCAGTTGGGGGACAGATAGGCTTCCAGGTTCATACACTGGCTTTTGGTGGGCTGGCTGCTGGGTACAGACACCAGGGCTTTGCTACTTGAGCCTCAGTGTAGGCCACTCACTCATAAATTGGCAGCCTCCTCCTACTGAAGTGAGGGCTCTGAGAGGGAATGAGTGAGAGGAGGAAAGAGGTTATTAGCAAGACAAAAGTCTTTTGGCTTTGAATCTTGGAAGTGATGCTCCATCATTTTTGCCATATTGTTTGTTAGAAGCAAGTCACCAGGTGCACTCCACATGCAAGGGAAGCAAATCACTGGAAGTCAGCTTAGAAATTGCTGACTTCACAATGATAACATTGAAGGGAGCACTCCTCAAACTAAAACGAATGAAGAACCAACTTTTCCAATTGGTTGTCGGTCAGTACTTTCATAAAAAAGAATAGAAATTCACCCCTAAAAATAATGTAAGATAAAGGCATTAAAAAAGCAACCCCGTGGATCATGCATTGGATGTCACAGTGATGGCAAATTGCTATAAAATTTCTAAACACTCACTCCTACTTTCTATATTCACATCTGTGCATTCAACCAACCATGGATCAAACATATTTCAAAAAAAGGTTTTCTGTACTGAACTTGTACAGATTTTTTTCCTTGTCATTAGTTCCTAAACGATAAGGTATAATAACTATCAACATTTATTTACATTGTATTAAGTATTATAAGTAATCTAGAGATGACTTAAAGTATACAGGCGGGTATGCACAGGTTATATACAAAGCTACATCATTTTATATAAGGGTCTTCAGCATCTTCAGAGTTAGGTATTCAAGGGAGATCCTGCAACCTGTTACCTGCTCTGCAGTTAACAAGGGTCAACTATACTTACCTCATCTGGAGCAGGTCATCCTTTGAGTAGCACTGATTTAAGGACTTTATAAGTACAAAGCTTTTTTTTTTTTTTTTGTGGTATTGGGGCTTGAACTCAGGGCCTGAACCTTGAGCCACTCTACCAGCCCTATTTTTTTTTTAAAGGGTTTTTTTGAGATAGGGTCTCACGAACTATTTGTCCAGGCTGGCTTCGAGCTGTGATCCTCCTGATCTCTGCCTCCTGTGTAGCTAGGATTACAGGCATGCCAGGCAACTTTCCAAACCCTTTTATAAGACAATGGTCTAGACTTATCAATTGACTATATCTGGATGGAGTGATTCCATAAATAAATCTAAATAGAAGTCTTTCCTTACAATTTTACTCCACTGTCTGCTCTCCTAGAAGTGGGACCTTTAGTTATTCAAATCAAGAGTATACAAGACTGATAGAGTCTCAAGTTTAATATTTAACTGTAAAATCTTTTTGTGCCCCATTTCCACAAGTATGGAAACTGAAGAGGTAATTTGCTTTGAAGTAAGCGTCTGATAGATATCACAATTTGCATTTTAAAAGTCAGCCCACTCCCCCACTAATGTGAGGAGGGAAGTTCGAATGCTCTTCCTGTTCTTAGTCTATTCAGAGCCCTCAAAACACATCTGAACGGGCTGGAGGTGTGGCTCAAGCTGTATAGTATCTGCCTTGCAAGGGTGAAGCCCTGAGTTTAAACCCCAGTCCCACAAAGCGCACGCGCATACACAACATACACATACCCCTGAAGTATAACCTCCTCAATTCAACTAAAAAGTTTTTTTAAAAGAAGCTTTCTTTTTTAGCATCAGCTGTGGGCAAGATTCTGGAAGGTACCAATTTGAAGAAGTGGCCACATCTGCCCTCACTTGGTTTATAGCACTTCCTATATAAACTCTGAATCATTTACATTTCCATATTTTGGAATTTAAGTACATTCTTTGTCTTGTTTCTAAATGTCTAACAAGTTTATATCTACTGTCCATAATAAGCCATAAAGTGACTGAACAAAAGTTCTCCATTTCATGTCTTTCACAGCCTCCAGCACAGTGTCAAGCAATTAGCAGGTCCTCAGGAAAACCCTGAATATGCCAGACATTTGCTGAGACAAGACCAGAATCCACTGCTCAGGGACTTCTGTCCCAAATCTTGCTAACTGGGTTGGTAAACACCTCACTTCAGCCTCTTCACCACCCTCTACCCATACTCCAAAGCTTAAAACTGAAGCAACTTTAAGAAGTCTGTTGTGGTGCAAGCCTGTAATTCCAGTCCTCTGGAGGCTGAGACAGGAGGCCCATGAGTTTGAAGACAGCATGAACCACATTAGACTTCATCTCAAAAAACCAAGGACCAGGGATATAGCTCAGAGGTAGGGCACTTGTCTACCATACCCAAGGCCATAGGTTTCATTGCCTAGCACCACGGGGGAAAAAAGTCTGTTTCTGTTCCTCTGCTCTCCACTCCCGCCCCCCACACATGGACAGATAAATCTCTTATCACACCATCCCCAGGAGACAGAAAACAGGGTGGAAGAAGGGGGCACTTAAAACGAGTCTTGCTCAACTTCTTACCCAACTGCCAACCCTCAGTTGGACACCCTCCTCCCCACCAAGGAAGGGAGTAAGGTAGGTACGTTTGTAAGGTAGGTACAAAGGTGAGCCAAACAGGTTCCTTGCCCTCAAGAACTTACAATAGACAGATCAGACCAACCCTCAGCTACTGTAAAATACAAAGTAGAACTGGCCAAGCGTTGCGATGTTAGCAGATGGAGAAAGCGCTGTGAGAGAAGAGATGGAGGAGAGATTAGTTCCAACTGGTGAATATTCAGAGGATGTAGCTTTGGGGCTAAGCCTTGCAGGATGAGTAAGACAGGTCTCCCTATCTATCCAGTGCTGTGATTGGTGGTTTGCAAGCATTCGCTGAAACTCACAAGAGGTACTGCTATTAGGCTCGTATTTACACTGAGGAAATGAGGTGCAGAGAGGACCATTTGTCTTAGGTCGAGCCCAGGAAGTAGTGGAGGCGGGATTTGAACACATACAGGTACCTGTAGAGCTGGTGCTCTTAGCCAATACTTCAGGAGCAAAAGATACCACGAGGGAAGACCTGTCAACTGGCAGAGCACGTCCAGGCAATAGTGGCGGCCTTTCTCTCCCTCTCTCTCTAATACTGTTCGAACGCAATGGCGGCTTGGAATTTATGTCAAACTCCCGGACTTTATGTGTATTTCATCTGACCTCACCACATTCCCATTTAACAGGTGCCATTAGCCCATTTTACCGGTAAGGGACCGCGGGTTAAGTAACTCATCCAAGGTCACACAACTGGCTTAAAATAAGCTAGAATCCGAATCCCGGGCCAGCCTCTTGAGCCTACTCTTATCTTCTGTCAGTCAAGAGTTCTCACCAGGGTGAAAGCTCTTTACAAGCCATCAGGTGCCACCAAGCCGTGCAGTTACACATCCTGCTCACCCCTCCCTCCTTTTGCTCTCCCCCTCGCCTCCCTCCCTCCCTCCACTGGAGCTTTCAGTTAGGATGGCCCAGCTCAAAGCCGCGGGGCTGCCACGGCCCCAGGGTGCTCAGGACTTCTGTTCCCAGGAAGCTTTGCGTCCCTCATAAAGAACCCAGGCATCGGGATCCCCGCCGCACTGCCCTTCCCATCCCGAGGGCGCGGGCCCAGGGCGGCCGTGGGCGTGTGCCCCGCGGGGACGCCCGCAGCGCGGGGCGGGGCCTGGCCGCGGCGCGGGGCTTCGGGACTGACGGGCGGGCTCGGCGCGCAGGTGGCTCCTCCTCCGCCTCTCCTGATCCTGGGCCGCGCCAGGCACGGTGCCTGCTGCCCTGGGAGCGTCTTTGTGCCCAGCTCGGGGAAGCCTGCGACGTCCGCTTCCCCGCCGGGGTCCATTGTTGTGCTTCCCGACAGGTGACCGCGGCTGCAACGCGGGGACCCACGGGCGCCGGCTGGGGCGTCTCCCGGCGCGGGGTGGGAGATGAAGCTTCTGAAGCCGTGGTGGTCGGCGGGTGGCGGCCTCCTGCACCTCACCTTCCTGCTGAGCTTGGCGGGGCTCCGCGTGGATCTGGACCTCTACCTGCTGTTGTCGCCGCCCGCCCCGCTCCGAGATGAGCTGCTCCTGGGCTGCCCGCCCCGCCCCGCCTACGCGCTCAGCCCCTTCCCCGCTTCGGGGGGCTGGGGGCGCGCCGGCCAGCTGCACCCCAAGGGCGAGGAGCCGGACCCCACGGCGCAGCTTGAGAGCCACCTGCTCCGCGAGGTGCGCGCGCTCGGAGTCCCCTTCATCCCCCGCACCCGAGTGGATGCGTGGCTGGTGCACAGCGTGGCCGCTGGGGACGCGGACCGTGGGCTGGTCGGCGCCAGTGTGGACGGCGGCAGCCAAACGGCGCCCGGTGGCGGCGGGGACCCTCGAGGGGCTCGCGGTAGCCCTTTGGCCGGCGCCGAGGAGGAGGAGGAGGCAGCGGCGGAACCGACGGCGCAGGTGCCGGACGCGGGCGGACGCGCGAGCCAGGTAACCTGAGAGCGGGACGCGACCGAGTGCGGCGTCTGCGCTGCCCGGGGCGCCCGGGGTGGGGGGCTGGCCAGGAGCCCTCGAGGCTTGTGACGTACCAAGCCCCTAGATGGCTGTGGGCTCCCGGGCGGCTCTGCTCCTTTTTGTGGATCTGAATGAAGGCTGGTAAGTGCTTATTTTATGGGGTTTGGGTTTTAAAGAAAGAAATGGGTGGTATCACCGGCTTGGGTGTAGAGAACAACCCCCCTTGTGATTGATGGCTATCTAGGATAGCTCGGGGGTAGGGAGAGGAGAAGGGATGGTGTTGGTTTTCTGACCCACTCCCCTGGTTCGGTACCTCGCGTGCGCTGAGATGTCTTTCTCCCCAACCTGTGCGGGACTGGAGGATACCCAGGCGGCCTTGGCCTCTGAGCGGATCACGTCTTTTAAGAACCGTGCGCCCAGCTAACAACTCAGTGGCCTTCGTCCTGAGTTTAACCCAGTTGTAGGCACTTTGTACTGCTTCCCCGGAATAAGGAGCCATGTCAATATCCACACGGAGGCCAGCCGGCAGTCATTCCTCTTCGAACTTGTGTAACCTCTTATTAGCATACAGAAAACAGAGACCTTGACAGTCGCCTGTAACCAACAAATTCTCTTTGGTTTAGGGGCGCAACCCCTTCTGTGGTTTAACTGGATACAGTTCACGGCGATCTGTGGATTGAAGTAGCCATTGTCCCTCAACACAAGACCCCCTTATCTAAAGTTCCTGCCTTTGGCTTTTACAATTCCTTCTTGGCTCAGATCCTGGCGTTAACAGCTGGCATGGATCAACAAGTTCCTGGGATGTTGCTTTTGCGAAGGGCGGTCTTATGCAAAATGGGAATTGGGGCAAAACTAGTTTGTTTGCAGCTCTTTAGAATCACACTGTTTGTGTGGGCAGTTGTCGGACGGGCTTCTCCACCCTTTCCTGCAGGGTCATTGTGTGAAGTGCGGGTGATTCACTGTTATGCTTATCTGATGCCTTCCTCCTCCTGGGGACCGGAACTAAGGGTGTGGGGGTTAGGGACAGCCTCTGTGGGCGCCTGTCCAGAACAAATGGGAGGCAACACCTCCCCCTCCCACCCACCTCCCACACACTCAGGCCATTTGTACCCTAGGGGTCTGTCTCACCTGAGGAGGAGGGGTACCTGCTGCTCTGGTACCTTTCCTGGCTCTATAACATACCAGGTTGAAACCCCAGTGGAGTGCTATCCCCTTTACAAAGTGTACCCGGACCTGGAAGGAGGGAAGGCTGTTCACACCCAGGACTTGCCTCTCAGCATCACCTGGTTGATACTGTTGAGACTGGCCGGACTGCATTTGGAGGCAACTCTGGGAGTCTGGGTCCAGCCAGACCACCCTGGAGGCCTGGAGTCCCCTTCCTGGAGAAGAGAGGAAAGTTCCCCTAGAGCCTTTCTCCCCGTGGTACCTGCGAGGGCTGAGCTGGCATGTGTACAGCTGCTGGACTGCAGTGGATGCCGGGTGACTTGGTTCTCTTCAGTCTGGCAGTGATTAGCTGGAGCTCCTCTGAGCTTTCACAGCCAAGTTACCTTTGCTGGTAATGACTTCTAGAACACAGGCCAGGCATCTCATATCTCATATCCGTACTTGAGGAAAATAGAAGCCCAGTGAGGTTGAGAGAGGTAGCAGAAGTGGAATTAGAACCTGAGTCTCCCTTTTCCTACACTGGTATGTTAATTAAGCAATTTGCACTGTAGTCAGGCTCTTTAGACAACTATGCATCTGTGGTGGGGTCACTCAGTCCCCCATTTAGCCTGTCTCCAGAGCCCAAAGCAGCTCTCTGGTACTGGCTTTATTTATTTATTATTATTTTTAATGGTACTGGGGTTTGAACTCAGGGCCTCATGCTTGCCAGACAGGTGCCCCAACACTTGAGCCACTCTGCCAGCCCTTTTAATGTGTAAATTAATTGTATAAAGTAGTTTCATTACAGTAGTTACATACATACATACTTTGATCAAATACACCCTATATACATTACTCTTTCTTAATCTCCCCTCCCTTGTAAGAAGTTTTTTTTTTTGATGGGACTGAGGTTTGAACTCAGGGCTTTGCACTTATAAAGCAGGTGCTCTACTGCTTGAGCCACACCTCCGGTCCATTTTGCTCTGGTTGTTTTGGAGATATGGGAATCTCTGGAACTATTTTCTCTGGCTGGCCTCGAACAGCCCACGATTTTCCCGATCTCAGTCTCCCATGCAGCTAGGATTGTAGGTGTGAGCCACAGGCCACCAGCCATAGGTTTTTCCAGTGGTCTAAACTTGAGTTGTAGGAAATTCTGGTTTTAGGGTATGTTTTTTCATAATTTTTGTACACATGTAAAAGTATTTTAGAGTAGAGCATTTTCCAGGTGTCAAAAGAGTACTGCTTTGGTTTCACTTGACCAATTGGAGCTAATAATTATCCGAAAGCACTCTGGAATTCCCACAGCCACATTCTTCCCTTCTGAACACAGTCATCGCTTACCGATGAACATACGGTCTTCTCACGCATGCACAGGTTAATCAAGACCCAAGCAGTTTTGTAGCGTTGAGTGTGTGGTGACAGCCTACAGCCAGCGGCAGTATTTCAGAGGGCTGTTGCCACTTTGAAACTTGTGGTCATCTTGATGTGGTTTCTTGCCCCGTCAGAGAGACCCTCTGCTGGGTGAGAGATCCCAGAGGACCTCTTGTATTTTTTTTTTTTTTTTTGGTGGGCTTGGTGTTTGAACTCAGGGCTTCATGCTTGTTAGGCAGGTGCTGTACCACTTGAGCCACTTCTCCAGCCCTTTTTTGTGTTAAGTGTTTTCAAGATGGGGTTTCCTAAAGTATTTGCGAGTGCTGGCTTCAAACTAGGATCCTCCTGATCTCTGCCTCATGAGTAACTAGGATTATAGGCGTGAGCCATAATCCCATAAACCGAGCCCTGCTGGGACCTCTTATTTACTCCCCGTTTGGCTGGATTCTTCAGGTCACAGAAAGAATCCAATACAGTTAATATTTAATTCTAAGACTAAATGGAAGAGAAAGTAACAATTATTGTTCAAGTGAAAATTGTTTTTGTTTCAAAATCAAAGGTAATTCTGAAGCCTGGGCAGTTGGACAGAGATGAAAAACATGCTTGTCTGATGTTGATTCACAGCTGTGATCAGAAAGTCTTAGTTTCATTCGTTGCAGTTTGATGAAGTTTCACGGTAGGGTTTTTAGTTTGCTTACTAAGGGACGAGGTAATGATGTATTTGTGGTCTTCACACAGGAAAGGATAGTGTAAGTCCCTGGGTATTAGCGTGCTAGAATGCCACAGACTGGGTGGCTTAAATAGAGATTTACTGTCTCACAGAAGTCCAAGATGAAGGTTTAGGCAGGGTTGGTTCCTTCTGAAGGCTAAGGGAGAATGTGCTCACAAAGCTCTCCTGAGTTCTGGTGGCTTGTTGGCAGTCTTTGGCATTCCTTGGCTTCTGCTGTGTCACCCCAATTCTTTGCCTCCATCTTCCGGTGGCTTCTGTGTGTGTGTCCAAGTCACCCTTTTTGTAAGTCATTCATGTAAGGATGCACTTTGCTGTCTTTACCTAAGAACATCTGCAATGACTCAGTTTCCAAGTAAGATTATATTCTCAAATCCTAGGGGTTAGGACTTGACACAACTTAACCCATCTCAGTCAGCATCGCCCTTCTGCCCCATTAGTGTTTAGCTTGCTTAGGCTGCAATAATTCAAAGCTAAGCTGGCTGAGAGTGGCTGGTCTGTGTGCCAGGCCCACTTGCAGCAGGGCTTGGTATATGCTCATGAGGAAACCTCTGCTTTTAGCTGGGCACCAGTGGCTCACACCTGTGGTCCTAGCTACTCAGGAGGCAGAGATCTGGAGGATCCTGGTTTGAAGCCAGCTGGTACAAATAGTTCATGAGACCCTATCTTGAAAAAAAACCTTTAAAAAAAGGGCTGGTGGAGTGGCTCAAGATGTAGGCCCTGAGTTCAAACCCCAGTACCACACCAGAAAAAATCTCTGCTTTCTGCCGTTGCTGTCTTGGTGCACAAACCTAGGGACCTTAGTTCAAACCACCTTTTATTTGCAAGTTATAAGACATCCTCTTTGAAGTGTCTCCTAAATCATGCACCCTTCCCTCTGCTTCTAAGTTCACCCAGTGGGAAAGCAGCACTCAGGGCCCAGGAGTCAAGGGAGGCTGGTCTAGCGGTGAAGGGTGCCAGCACTGGACTCTGACCAGCTGGGGCGATCTCAGCTGCACTGTGTGATCTGCAGCACATCCTTCACCTTTCTGAGCCTTGGTTCCCTTCTCTGTATAGTGGGATGGCAAGAGAATGTCTGAAGCAGTTGCTGGGAGGGTTAAACATAAGTGAGATGGTACTGCTCTTGCTGACCAGGGTTGGTACGTGGTGGGCTTTGCATATTAGCCGCTGCTAACAATTTAGCTGGGGCCCAGTAGTAAATACCCCTAGCTGTCATCACCCCTAGCTCACTCTGCCTCCAGGTGCAGGTCTCCACCTCCATTTGGGGAGCCTCCACTAGCTCCCCGTTACCTACTAACTTCACATTTTGTCATTCAAGGCTCCTCAAGTGGATTAATATCCTCAATATATAAAGAATTCCAAAGAACAAGTAATCCAGTCAACAAACAGGCAATTAAATTGAATAGACAATTCTCAAAAGAAGTACAGATGGCCAATAAATCCATGAAAAAATGTTCAACATCTTTAGCCATCAGGAACATGCAAATCAAAACAACACTGAGATTCTACTTTACACCAGTCAGAATTGTTATCATCAAGAAAATGAACAACAAATGCTGGTGAGGGAGTGGGAGGGGAGACCACTAATGTACTGTTGGTGGGAATGTAAACCAGGGCAGCCAGTATGGAAATCGTATGGAAATTCCTGAACAAACTAAAAATAGACCCACCAAATGATCCTGCTATATCATTCCTGGGCATATACCCATGGGAATCAAAATCAGCATACCTGCACACCCCTGTTTATAGTAGCACTGTTCATCATAGACATCTATGTGATCAACCTAGGTGCTCATCAACAGATAAATGGACAAAGAAAATGTGATACACACACACACACACACACACACACACACAGAGGAGTATTATTCAGCCATGAAGAATAAAATTGTGTCATTTGCAGGAAAATGGATGGAACTGAAGATCATCATGTTAAGGAAATAAGCCAGACTCAGACAAATTTTACATGTTTTCTTTTATATGTGGAATCTAAGTGTTAAAAAAAATAGACATGAAAGTAGAAGGAAAACTATTTGGGAAAGGAAAGGATGGGGGAAGGGAGGGACAAAAGAGTGATAGGGAAGGGTGAATGTGATCAAAATACATTACATACCTGTATGAAGATGTCATAATGAAACCCACTATTTTGTATGGTAAAAACAAGGAAATGAAGGCTCCCCAGGTGGCCAGTCCAAACTCCCCTCCATTCCCTCCAGCTGACCTCATTAGCTGCTGGTCCTCTGCCTAAAGCCTACTTTCCAGCCCACACCTTCCTCCGCTCCTTCCCCCAGTCAGCCTCATGTTGCCTCTTTCTACCTTGGCATCAAATACCTGCCTTTCATTCCTCCCAAGTCTGTCCCTGTGACATTCTCAGACTGGCTCAACTATCACTCATCTACAGAACACTTCCTCTTTTCTTGAGCCCCGCTGCACCCTTTAGCCTTTCTTCTGTAGGGCTTAGCACCCTCTGCTTTGAACAGCAGTGCTGGGAGGGTGAAAAGTGGGGCTCAGCTTTTACTGCCACAGCACAGGGACAGGGCTAGGAGCAGAGAGGGCAGTGCAGGCAGTGTATGTGCTGAGTGCTCAGCATCCACTGTTCTGTACATGGCTTGGTAACTCTTCCACAGATACCACAATCCCAAACATACCACGCTGTGAACCAGAGACCCAGCTAGAAAGTAGGTCAGATCTGAAGTCCTGGCCATCTAACACCAACCACCAATGGATGGTGGGAGTGGTGAGCAGACTTTCAGGTTGGCATTATAATTAATCGGGTGGTGAAATCTGGGATTGCCTGAGGTGATAGAGCATGTTAGTGACCTTGCCCCCCAGCACAACAGGTCACTGTTCTTTGGCACAGAGAAAGCCACACCTCTTGCCCCTGTGGAACTTCTCCCATTGCAGCATCCTTGTGTGGGAACAGCTTGTTCTCAGATGTAGCTGTGAAGGATATTCGTTCAAACTCAGATACATTTCTGGGCAGCTGTCTCTTGAGTGGTTTTGGTCAAGTTGTAGAATATGGTTATAGCTTGGAGGCAGGACATGACCTTCTGAACTAGGCTCTTACCTGTATCAGTCAGGCTTCTCCAGAAAAACAGAACGAGTAGAGTATGATGAAATAGGCATGCCCACATTTATTTCAAAGCATTGGCTGACATAGTTGTGGAGGCTGGCAAGTCCAGACTGTAGGGTGGGCAGCCACAAACCCTCGCAACTCAGCAGGAGCTGGGATTGCAGACTTGCAGCTGAATTTCTTCCAGGGAGAATTCATTTTGCTCTTGAAGCCCTTCAGCTGATTAGATGAGTACCAGCCAGCTTATTGGAGGTATTTAAAGTCAGCTGGTTGACTGCAGATGCAACCACATCTACAGATGCCTTCTGGGCAACACTGTGGCTATTTTTTTTGAGTCCCTGGATACTGCAGCCTAACCCTGTTGACATGTAAAACTAACCATTTCCACTCTACCTCTTCCTGGCAGCTCCTTTGAGGCTCACTTCCCAAGCTGGTGACAGAGGAGCATGGGCATCTTTCCTGGACTGTTCTTTTTGTGAGAATTAAATGACTTGTGTTAGAGGGCTGGTTCAGTTCCTTGCATATTAAAAGATGCAGGTGATTAATTGTTTCTGCTACTGAGCTCCAGGTCAAATCTCCAGGAAACCCCTTGTTCTCTACAGGAAGTTGCCAAAGACTGCATGAAAGGAACCCTGCCTTCCCCAAGGGGGAGGTTGTACTGGAAATGATCAGATGGACTGGGGCTGCTGGCGCTGAGAAGGTCAGATGGGGAGGGGACCAGAGGAGCTGCTTTGTGCAGGGAGCCCAACCCAGGGGCAGGCAGAAGCTTTCCTGAAGCTGTGCAGTGGCCAGGACTTCTTCAGGGAGGCTAGTGACTGCAGCAGGCAGTCACCTGGGGCACTCAATGAAATGCACATTGCCAGACCTACCCCAAATTTAATGAATCAGGGCCTCTAGAGTTTTTCCAGATCCCCAGGTAGTTCTTGGGCCATCCCAAGTTCAAGGGCCCCTTTCATAGCGCTCTTCCTGTGGGCTCCTAGGGTCCAGCGACACCTGGATGGAGGAGGGTGCCTAGGCCCTTCTGTGGATTTAAGGCCATAGCATCAGGACTGGGCTTAGGAATGTGCTTGGGAACATGTTGGACCACGGTAGTGCTCCAGCTTACCAGGTGTTTTAAAGTTGAGGCCCAGTTTCTTTATCTCCTTTTATTATTTCCCTACATATTCTGGAGAACATCTGCATGGTAAGAGTGGGATAGGGTACTAGCTTGCCAAAAAAAGTCAAACACACACAAATAATGCAGGACTGACCTGCAAATAAATATAGCTTAACATCTGTGCTTATGTTCTAAAGCAAAGCTGAGGTATTAAAAAAAAAAAAAAAAAAGGAAGAACATGAGCTATAGGCATGGCTCAAGCAAAGCTCTGCGTTCAACCCCAGTACCACAAAAACAAAACTGTACCAAAAAAAACTACCAAACTCTTAGCCGAGCATGGTGGCACATGCCTGGATTCCCAGCTACACGGGAGAGACAGGGAGAAGGATCACGGTTCAAAGCTGACCCAGGCAAACACTGTGATACCCTAAAGGAAAAGTAACAAGCAACCAGGGCTGGGGGCGTGGCTCAGGTGGTATGGCCCCTGCCTCATAAGTGCAAGGCCCTGAGTTCAAACCCCAGTACAAAAACAAGGGAAAGACGAAGACCAGAACAGGCAAGAAACTTCCTGAAATGTCCTTTTTATATCACTGATGGGGTGTGAGTCACATGGGTGCCTCCCTCTGCCAAATTTATAGCTAAGGTTTCCACATCTCTGTCTGCGCACATCTTACACCCTGACCCGTGAAAGCATGGGAGGGGCGGAGGTATTGATGCTATAAGAAGGTGTGTTAATTATTGAAACTGGCTGATGGCTACATAGAGTTCACTTATAGTGTTCTGTAATCTGTTTATGTATTTGAAATTTTCTGTAATTAAAAAAATACAAAAACATCGTGCATTTTGAGGACCAGCTGGCCTATGTGGCCTGCGAAAGTAAACTCCTATTAAGTATGTAGGTCGTAAGAGAATCCCCAGCTTGCAGGAGGGGGTGTATGCAGGAGAAGCGGCTCCATTTAAAATCATAACCTGCAGGGCGGCACTCAGGTCATCCTAGTCTTTTGTTTGGAAGCATGTCTGTTCTACAAATGCCTCCAGGTGGGGAGTCAGTGAATATGGGCCTCTTGTGTCATAGCTTCAGCCACCTGGAGGATGTCTGCCGATATCTTAGCCATTCCCTGTCTCCTCCAGGGGCCTTCAGAACTGAGTTTAGCTTAGCTCACATTTTGTTAGAGAGGGTTTTTAGCAGATATTACATGTGAACTCTGTCTCCATCATCTAGCTTCAATTCATGGCAGGTCTTAATTCATCTATAGCTCCCTCTTTCTGCACCAGGTGGTTTTTTTTTTGGTTTGGTTTGGTTTGGTTTTCAGTGCTGTGGATGGAACCCAGGGCCTCATAAATGCTACACCCCAACACCCCCCCCCAAGAAAAACTCTTAATTCTTCGCATTACTGTCCTTGGCCCAGAAAATGTATAAATCGTTCAGTATGTCTCCTGAAATTTTAAGGACTTTTCTGAACCTAACTACAATGCAATTAGCACAACTGCAAGAAATTTTTTTTTTTTTGGTTGTACTGATTTTTTTAAACCAGGGCTTCCTGCTTGCTGGCCAATCACTCTATCACTTGAGCCATACCCTCAACTGTATTTGATCTGGTTATTTTGGAGATTGGGTCTTGCTCTTTGCCCAGGCCTGCCTGGATCATGATTCTCCTATGTGTAGATTGGGTCTTGCTCTTTGCCCGGGCCTGCCTGGATCATGATTCTCCTATGTGTAGCTGGGATGACAGGCACCCAGTTTTCTGTAGAGATGGAGTCTCGAGAACTCTCCCCACCCCCAGGCTGGCCTCCAACCTTGATCCTCCCAATCTCAGCTTCCCAAGTAGCTGTGATTGCAGGCTAGAACCACTGCATCTGGTAGAAGAATTCTTTAATGTCAACACATATCTAGTCTGTGTTCAAATGTCCCCATTTATCTCATGAACATGCTTTCATGGTTTATTTTAAGCTAAGTCCAAACAGGAGGCAAACCTTGCATTTTACCCAGCTGTTTTGCATGATACAGTAGTGTGCAGGTAGGCTCTTCCTTTGCTTTGTGGTATCAGCTGTTCCACCACCTGTTGGAATGTGTGCTGTAAAGCAGGCAGAGCCTGTGTGGGTAGTGGTAGCAGGAAGCATATATCCCCCTAAGTGGCTCAAATGAAGACACTTGAATGACTTCTTCCAGCCATGTGGGAGTTGCAGACAGTTGTGCCTTTAGGACCTCTGTGGGTAGGGGTGTAAGGGAAGGAGGAAGATCCTGACCTCTTCTTTCCCCACCCTGCAGTTCTGCTCCTGCCTTCTCCAGGTAAATCCAGCTGAACACCAGCCAGCACGGGAGTCCTGGGTTAGCAGGGGTCAACTGCTAGTGGGATGCACATGGATCTGGAGGGGCAAATAACCCCTTAGTACTGGGACTAAGAACTGGCTATGAAACAGAAATGCCAGGCTGGCAGAGTATCAAGTGATAGAGTGCCTGCCAGCAAGAGTGAGGCCTTGAGTTCAAACCCCAAGACTGCTCCCCTCCCCCCACCAAAAAATGCCTGCAGCGAAACCTTGATTCTGTCATTCACTAGCTGTGTGACTTAAGACAAGTTGTTTAGCCTGTGCCTCAGTTTCCTCCTCTGTATGTGTATGATGACAGCACCTACCTTGCAGAGAAGTTGAGCGACTTAAATAATGTCCATGGTGCCTGGCCCACAGAGAGTGCTCAATAAACATGAGCTGTAATTATTGTAAACAGGACACAGTCTCTTTATCTGACTCCTTGTTTCTCTCTAGACCTGATGACTTCAGCTTGCCTCCATCCTACAGACAGCCTCAGAGGTTCCTGGCCCTCACTGGCTTCCTCTGATGTCATCCTACTCAGAGGCACCACACTGTTCTTTGAAGGTTCATCCAACCCTAAAGGTCAAAGCAGGACTCAACCCCTCGTCCCCCAGAGTAGTAAATGAAAGGGCCAGTTATATCAGCTGGGACTGCTCATACAGGGTGTTTTCAGGGGCAGAATCTCCACCCCATCATTCATGTCCCCATTATACAGTGTAATAAGTACATGTTGCCAGTGGACAGGGGCTTCAGAGACTTGCAAGAAGAGAAAATCCCAGCTTGGCTCCTTTCTTCCCCCTTTACTGATTCAGAAACCTTCCCTCAAGATTGCTGCTTACCTGGCAGAAGGTAGGGTGACATAACTTTACAGCCTAGTAAAAAGGAAAGGCCCAAGAAATTATTTTACATTGAATAGGATAAGTGCCCTAAGAGAACACCTAAAATTATGGTATCTTTTAGACAGGGGAACTGGCCCAAACTGGGAAGATTCTGGACCCTTGTGGAGAGTGAGAGGGGTCCAGTCCCCACAGAGAGGGATGTAGTGGGGAGGGCCTTTCCACAGGTGCCACCTCTGCTCTTCAAGTCACTAGGTTGTTAGCTTTGAGAAACACCCCAGCCACCTGCTTACCACAGCTTCTTAGGACAAGTATGGAACCTTTCTTTTTTTTTTTCTTTTAATTGAGTCCCAGCCCCACAAGGGTAAAAATCACCTATACACAAATAAAAAGTAACTTAATGATGGGTTTGACTTACCTGTTCCTGAACCATAAACCTTCAGTATATACTACAGCACTCATAAAAGACATCCCAGGTCTCAGTTCTGTCACTGAATTGAGAAAAACAGCAGAGAAGAGAGAGTAGGAAGTAATTGCTGCCTACCAGGTGCTGGGATCACTCACTCTCTTGAAATGCAGATTGGGTTGTTGGCAAGTCAGTCATTTACAGAAAATCAAAAAGCAGAGTAGAAAGGAGTAGTAATTAATGTGTGTAGAGCATCTTGAAAATGTATAAAGGGGCTTTTTCAACTAATTTCTTAAACTCTTTTAATTGGATATTATTTTATTCTAATTTCACAGTTGGGGAGCCTGGGGTCAGAATTTTTACCAACTGGCGCAAGGTCACACAACCCTTGGATGGGGTAAGCCCTTTCTCTTAGTCGGTTCAAGCCTGAGCCCTCCTTGCCACTAGGCTATGGGCTTTACAGACAGCAAATATAAACACCTCAGGCCCCTTTCACTTTGTAAATACACCCTTTTCTGCCTTGATATTCTGGTCTCTGCCCATCCACCCTTCCAACATAGATTGCTAACTGTCCCGAGTTGGGTTCTCTGAGACTGTTGAGCGTACAAGAGAGAAGGGACAACAAGAGAGCAAGATTAGAAAGAATCAGCTGTGACATGGGTGAAACGTGGTTTATCTGAACTGTCCCACCTGGGCCAGGATGCCCGGGCCTCTCTTTTTTAGTGTAACCAGTGCATAATCGGGACCATGGATGCCTTGGGAAAGGCATGGCCATAGATGAAAGTGAGGTGGCCCCTGACAGCTGGAAACTGGTTGCCCATAGGTCCCTAGGGGTTGTCACAACATTATAGAAGATCTGGGCTGCACATCTCCATGGGCATCACACTTAACTCCAGGAAGTTCTTCCTGTCATCATCACTTATATGTTTCCATTAGCTATCCGATAGGTTCTCAATGAATGAGCTACGTAAATACGTGAAGGGCAGCAGGGAAGTAAGTAAATACTTAAGGCTGTGCAAGCGAAAGCGTTTCCCACCCTGTGGAAATCAGCATGATTGGACAGCCTTCAAGATTCTGCAGAATTCTGTGGACTCCTCCTCCCCCTTCTGGCCCCTTAGGCAGGAAGGTCCTTCCCCATAGGGAAGGTTCTGGTTGATGCTTTTTCCCCAGGTTAATTATTCATAGCATCCTCTTGCCCTCTCAATGGTAAATTATATGGCCACTTATTCATAGACCCTTGAAGTGTCAGAGCTGGGGTGCTGTCTGTGAGGATGTGGGGTTTTCAACATTGAAATGATTAGTCTTGTCTGCCTCTCCTGCCTCTCTGCCTGGCCAAAGAGGAAGATGCAGCAAAGCAGAAATCCCAACTCCAACCAGGACTTCCTGCCCGGATTCCTAGTTCCTTGTCCAGAAGAATACTATATGTTCAGGCATTCATATGCTCAGGCATTCACTTCCATTTAGGATCTGCGCCTGCCTCAGGCCACACCCGCCCCAGCTACCCTGATAATCACAGTACTTTGATATTTATCTGCAAGATCGTGGCTGTGAAAGGCTGCACTTGCAGCTTCTTTAATTATTAAATCTTAAGAAAGAAATGCAGTAGGTGTGAGGAAGTGGGTATTCTCAGATGCCACTGATGAGAATGTAAGTTGGAAAAGCATTCTGGAGGGCTGTTTGGCATACCCAGTGAAGGAAGTTGGAAAAGTAGTTGTCAGAGTAGTTTCTTCAAGAAAAAGAAAAGTGGGGTAGGGAGCTGGAGATGTGGCTCAAGCTCAAGAGGTAGAGTGCCTGCCTAGCAAGTGCAGAGTCACAAGCTCAAACTCCAGTACTGCCAAAAAAAAAATTGCTAGTATTGACAAAATTCAAAGTGAGTTCTTTGAAATCTTACTTCTGGAGCCAGGCATGGTTGTGCATGCCTGTAATCCCAGCACTCAGGAGGCAGAGACAGAAACATTATGAGTTTGAGGCCAGTCTGGAGTACATAGTGAAACCTGGTGGTGGGGAGAAAAAAGAAATTTTGATGTCACAGAAAGCTTCCTTTTTCAAAACCCAGGTGACAGTGATAACAAGACCTTTAAAAAAAAAAAATTAAAACCACAGTGCTGGGGGCATGGCTAAAGTGGCAGAGTGCCTGGCTAGCAAGGCACAGTACTACTGAAGAAAACCACAAATCATTCTTGTGACTACTGAAGAAAAATATGAAACTGCTAGCAAGGCATAAAAGAATAGAGGTGCAAGAGCTTTGTAAATGTTTGTATTGTTTATCCATTGCTGCTGAACAACACATTATCCCACAGTATCTGTGGCTAGGAATCTACAGCAGCTGAACTGGGTGGTTATTGTTCAGAGATTCGCCATTTAGCCCCTCCGTAGGGCTGCTTGAATGTCCTTAGAGAGCTGGTTTCATCAGCACAAGTGACCAGAGAAAAATGTAGTACCATCACTTCCACCTTGTGCTGCTTGCTAGAGGCCGTTCACTAGGCCCAGCCAGGGGAACGCAGCTTTACCTCTTGAAAGGGAGTGTCAAATAACCTGTAGACATTGTTTACAATCGACTTGGTGTTCTGTGTCTGTTTCTACTTTTCAAAGATATTCCCCAAAGATAAGGATAGATGGGTATTCCTCCTACCTGTCCTATGGGTCGTCAAGTATATTCTTGAATCCAGTGAATTCTTATATACAAGAATGTATTTGACTCCCTAAAGTAATCTACATGTTTAATGCAATTCCCATCAAAATTCCAATGACATTCATTAAAGAGATTGAAAAATCTACTGTT
Organism: Castor canadensis; assembly: GCF_047511655.1. Lineage (NCBI taxonomy): Eukaryota > Metazoa > Chordata > Mammalia > Rodentia > Castoridae > Castor > Castor canadensis. The sequence continues at coordinate 85,478,944 of NC_133387.1, forward strand.
AAGTTTATATAGACACACAAGAGGCCACGAATAGCCAAGGCAATACTCAGTCAAAAGAACAATGCAGGAGGTATCACAATACCTGACTTCAAACTATATTACAAAGCAATAACAATAAAAACAGCATGGTACTGGCACAAAAACAGACATGAAGACCAGTGGAACAGAATAGAGGACCCAGATATGAAGCCACACAACTATAACCAACTTGTCTTTGACAAAGGAGCTAAAAAATATACAATGGAGAAATAGCAGCCTCTTCAACAAAAACTGCTGGGAAAACTGGTTAGCAGTCTGCAAAAAACTGAAATTAGATCCATGTATATCACCCTATACCAAGATTAACTCAAAATGGATCAAGGATCTTAATATCAGACCCCAAACTCTAAAGTTGATACAGGAAAGAGTAGGAAATACTCTGGAGTTAGTAGGTATAGGTAAGAACTTTCTCAATGAAACCCCAGCAGCACAGCAACTAAGAGATAGCATAGATAAATGGGACCTCATAAAACTAAAAAGCTTCTGTTCATCAAAAGAAATGGTCTCTAAACTGAAGAGAACACCCACAGAGTGGGAGAAAATATTTGTCAACTATACATCAGACAAAGGACTGATAACCAGAATATATAGAGAACTTAAAAAACTAAATTCTCCCAAAACTAATAAACCAATAAAGAAATGGGCAAGTGAACTAAACAGAACTTTCTCAAAAGAAGAAATTCAAATGGCCAGAAAACACATGACAAAATGCTCACCATCTCTAGCAATAAAGGAAATGCAAATTAAAACCACGCTAAGATTCCACCTCACCCCTGTTAGAATAGCCATCATCAGCAACACTACCAACAACAGGTGTTGGCGAGGATGCGGGGAAAAAGGAACCCTCTTACACTGTTGGTGGGAATGTAAACTAGTACAACCACTCTGGAAAAAAATTTGGAGGCTACTTAAAAAGCTAGACATTGATCTACCATTTGATCCAGCAATACCACTCTTGGGGATGTACCCAAAAGACTGTGACACAGGTTACTCCAGAGGCACCTGCACACCCATGTTTATTGCGGCACTATTCACAATAGCCAAGTTATGGAAACAGCCAAGATGCCCCACCACTGATGAATGAATTAAGAAAATGTGGTATCTATACACAATGGAATTTTATGCAGCCATGAAGAAGAACGAAATGTTATCATTCGCTGGTAAATGGATGGAACTGGAGAACATCATTCTGAGTGAGGTTAGCCTGGCCCAAAAGACCAAAAATCGTATGTTCTCCCTCATATGTGGACATTAGATCAAGGGCAAACACAACAAAGGGATTGGACTATGAGCACATGATAAAAGCGAGAGCACACAAGGGAGGGGTGAGGATAGGTAAGACACCTAAAAAATTAGCTAGCATTTGTTGCCCTTAACGCAGAGAAACTAAAGCAGATACCTTAAAAGCAACTGAGGCCAATAGGAAAACGGGACCAGGAACTAGAGAAAAGGTTAGATCAAAAAGAATTAACCTAGAAGGTAACACCCACGCACAGGAAATCAATGTGAGTCAATGCCCTGTATAGCTATCCTTATCTCAACCAGCAAAACCCCTTGTTCCTTCCTATTATTGCTTATACTCTCTCTACAACAAAATTAGAAATAAGGGCAAAATAGTTTCTGCTGGGTATTGGGGGGAGAGAGGGAGGGGGTGGAGTGGGTTGTAAGGGAGGGGGTGGGGGCAGGGGGGAGAAATGACCCAAGCCTTGTATGCACATATGAATAATAAAAGAAAAAAAAAGAATGTGTTTGGATCTAAGAATATATGGGATATTTGGATAGGGAACGTACTTGAAGAGTGTAGCAGGAGGATCTATCTGTTCTTCTTTTGAAAGGTATCTTCACTCTTCTTCTCTTTACCTTATGTAATGGCCTTATTTTCCTTCTTTCAAAATAAGTCCTGCCACTTGAGCTTTAGGGTCTCCTCGGTTGCCTTCCAAAAGACGGTGCTGTGCAGCTATCTTTCCTCCTAAATCATTCCCTTGCAAACAAGCCCCGGCATCCCTCACCTTCTAGACAAAATCAGACAAAAAACACTGCCCTCCCCTGTGTCTCTACTCCCTCCCTCTAACCAAAGTTCTTGAAAGAATGATCCGTACACAGTTTTCAACGTGTCAACTCCCATTACCCTTCAACACAATAGCATTTGGGTTGTACCTTAAAATAATTTCTGAAGGCCACCAACAGCTTGCTATTATCAGTTGCAGAGGGAACTTTCTGTGCTTACCTTGTACCACCTTTAAGGCATTGCTGCCCCCCGCATGTCTAACCTCAGTTTGCCCTTTGGCCGCCTGGCCTCTTACTGCTCAGTTCCTAGGACCTGCTGCTGAGCCCCCTGCTTGCTCTGTGCTCTCACTGGGAATCTTAGCCATCATGTTCTCAATTATACCTGCAGTTTACACATTTGCTCAAAGTTCCAGACTCATCAGCAACATATGTCTACTTGACTTTTCACATTTTAAATTTAACATACCCCAAAGTGGAATTACAGCTTACCTTTTAAATGTTCTCACAACGATCCACCTAGCTGTTCGATTCTGGAATCTGGGAGTTCTTGATTTTTCCCTTTCCTGCATTTCCCATTTCTAGTTCAGTAAGCCTTCTCCCAGAACATATCATGGATTCCTCCACTCCTCCCTCTGTCACCATCACACTTTTCCAGACTGTCATCTACTCTCATATAAGTCACTGTAGGAAGCTTCTTCACTGGTTAGCTTTTCAAAGAGATTTTACATATTATTTTGTTGTAAGGAATGACTGGAAACAAATATCAATCACTGAGACACTAATTAAACATTTGTGGTAAGAGACTTGTGAATACATTGGGTATTTGCCTTGAGTGCATTTGCAGTCTTCACACAGCCACTCTTTCCCTTTCACTCACCCAAACTTGCAGTTATTTTGTCAGTTACCCTTCCTTTCAGCATGCAAGATCTGAAGGAGCAGGGTCCGAATGGATTTTTTTTCACAATTTTATCTCTAGCATCTCTTGTAGTATTTGGCACTCAGTTAAGAAAAATGATTATGTCTCAGATAAGGTTCTACATGGCATCCTTATTGGTAAAACATTAAAAGCATTCCATTGAATTCAGGAGGGAGAGAGTCGGCACCATTGATTTGTTCATTGTTCTGGAAGCATAGCCACAGCGATTAGACAAGAAAATGAGATATGAAATTTAAAGATTGGAAAAGAAGAGGTAAAAATAATTAATTGATAACAACTATGTACTTTGGAGAAAAAATACAGATTAACAGAAAATGTAATGGAAGAATTGTTCTTTTGAGCCAACCCTTTGTTTTATAGTAGCTTGATCAAAGTGATTTTGCTGTATTTGATACTTCACCCTAAATATACTCAGACTTAAAAGAATGGCAAGAATAATACATATATTCCTCACTCAGATTTTCTTGTTGTTTACATTTTCCCATTTGGTTTATCCATATTAGTATGGATACATACTAATACATATATTACTTGTGTCATTCTTTTCGTTCTGACACATTTAAGAGTTTATTAAAGCTATTGCCTCTCAGTTCCCAGATACTTTATATTTCCTAAGAGCAATGATTTGCTTTTCTGTAGCCAGTTATCAAAATAAGTAAACTTAACATGAATTTAAGATTATTATCTAACTTTTTATATTCCAGATCTTTTGCCCCAATAATGTACTTTATAGCTATTTTTCCTCCTGGATCTAATTAATCTAGGACCATACATTGCATTTTGTTGCCAAGTCTCTTTAGTTACCTTCTCTCTAGAAAAGTTCCTCAGTCTTGGTATTTCATAAACTTCAGATTTTTGAAGATTACCAATCAGTTATTTTGTAAAATGGCCCCCAATTTTGATTAATATGATGCTTCCTCATGATTGAATGGAGGTCATTTTTGGCAGGAAAACCATAGAAATTATATCATTCCCTTCGTATCAGGAGTTATCTGATGTCATTTATCTCCACATGTTGATGGTAGATTTGACCATTTGGTGTCTTCTAGGTTTCTCCCATAGTGCTACTTTTTTTATAATTAATAACTTGTCTGCAGAGTGACACTCTAAATACCTGTTTTTCGTCACATTTTCATTCCCTAGTTTTAGCATCAGTGATTTTCCAGCTCCATCATTCTCTTATTTTTATTAGTTATATTCTACTGTCAGGAAGAGCTTTTCTTTTTCCTTCATTTGGTTGTTTATATTTGAGTGGACTCATTCTTCTATTTATTCAATGAGTTGCAATTCATTTTCCATGATAGGATTTCTGTATTTTGACTTCTTCCAGTGTATGTTCTGGTCATATAGAATTTCTCTGCCATAAATCCTTCTCTCCTTGAGTTTTTCAGAACATTTTATATACCTTTGTTACCAATCCACCACACTCTAAAAATACCACCCTGACCTCTCCACACACAGAGCTTTCCCAAACTAACACTAATCAAGCTACGTGTTTTCCTTTGTTGTTTGTTTCCAAGTTCATGTGTGTTGAATGAGCTTACATATTACAAATTAAGGGGTCCTTGCTTAACAGATCACGTGATTTAGAGATAGAAATTCCTCTGCCCAACAACAGCAAACTTGTTAACAAAGTTAGCCACCTCAAGAATTAGAATTTTTACTTAATAACAAAAAGATAGGACTGTAAGGTAAGTACAGTTGGGGGGGAACTTGTTGGAGGCAGGAGGGTGAATGAAGGAGATCAAGGTGAGGGAATATGGTTGATAGACTTCATATACTTATATGAACTAGAACAATGAAACCTCTTGCAATTTTTTGAAATGAGGCAGGGAGGCAGTCAAGGGGGAGAGATGGTGAGGACGATCTAACCAGTATACAATATAAGCCTATTCAGAATTGTCACAATGAATCCCCCCTGTACAATGAATGTATCCTAATAAAAATGTCAGAATTTTGAATTTTATTATCTTCAAGTTCAGCAAAAGAAACATTGCCTGGGCAAAAGATGACAGATAGAATGAATGGTGACCAGACACCTTTTCCTTCTTTCCCCAAATTTATATAGGACTTAGCATTGTAATTATAGTAAAGAATAATCCATGAGAAGTAGGATTCTAGCCAGGCATGGTGATGCTCACCTGTAATCCCTGCACTCAGGAGGTTGATACAGGAGTTGTTTGAGGCCAGTCTACACAGAATAGTGAGGCCTTACATCCTCCCACCCCCTCCAAAAAAACTTCCGAGAATCTCAAAGTCTTCTTGGGATGTTGTGTCTAAATGTTCAGCTATTCAATCTACTAAAGATGTTTTATGTGCCAGGTCTAAGGTAGGCAGAGGATATACAGAATCCCTGCCCTCAAGAAAGTAGCATTCTAGTGGGAGAGACAGCAGAAAGAAGATAGCTATGATATAATAAATACAGTTTTCAGCTGGTGCAAAATACCATGGAAAAAATAAAGCAAGATAAGGGAGATAGATATTGGGGGGAAGGTGCTTTTTTATATTCAGTCTATAAAAAGGAAAAGTGAGATGGTAGTATTTGAAGAGAGAGGTGAAAGAAACCACAAGGAGGGTGGGGTGGGGTGGATTGGAGAAGAGAGCGTTCCAGGCAGCAGCAAGTGGCGAATCCAAGGCTGCAAAGAGAGAGAGTACCTGGTTGGCCTGAGGACAGAGCATTGGGGTATCCGCTGTGTTTAGAGGTCAGGGGATGATTCTTGGAGGCCAGCAACTGGGTGTCAGAAGCAGTTTCCAGGCCAGGTATAGGCAGTAGTAACTAAGTTAGCTTTTGCTGATGGGTCAAGAAAATGAGAATGAGGAACTCTTAGACTTAGGAGACCCTGTTGACCTATTTCAGTGGAGTAGTGGGGACAAAATCCTCACTGAAGTAGGTTTGAGAGAATACACTGAACCTAGATAATCCTTTGGAGGATTTTGCTCCAAGAAGAGCAGAAAAATGGGAAGGGATCCAAAGAGAGACCAAGGGAGGGCTTTCCACAGATGGGAGGCATTAGTGTAAGACAATAGGCTGATGGGAATTGTCCACTAGCCAAAAAACAGCTGTTGATGCAGAAGAGGAGAGAGGAGCAGTGCAACACTGGAACTCATGAGCAGGCTTGTGAGGAGTGTGTTCATGTGCCAGGAACAGGAGTCACTCCCAGTGTCATGGAAGGAGGTAGAGTGTGTCCTTGAGCTAGATGCAGTCAGGCAGACAGAGAAGTCTGGAAAACCAAGTGGACCACCTAGGATATCAGCCTCCTTTTCCTGCCCTTTGATTTCTCCTTGCTCTGGCAACTGTGAATTTCCATTGCCAAGTTAGTTCAATTAGTGCCATGTCAAAATCTGGACGTCAAAAATTGCAAACAGAACCAGATGTGGTAATACACACCTGTAAGCTCAGCACTCAGAAGGCTGAGGCAGGAGGATGGCAAATTTGAGGCTAGCTTTGGCTATATAGCAAGACTGTCTCAAAAAAAAAAAGAAACTTAAAAACAGATCCTCTGAAAGTGTTTGAGGAACCTTGATGTAAAAGTGAAAATTATACAGAGAATTTAGTAGTATCATGACTGAAAGTGTTAGTGTATAAACAGTAGGTGCTCAATTTTAACTATTAGTGTGGAAAGACTTACCTTGGTAAATAAGCACTTAAAAATATCTATGCCAAAATAAAAACACACAGCTTTCCTGATTACAAAAGAAATACATGCTTGTTGTAAAATATCCAGTTTCAGAAGTATATTCTCAGACTGTCCCTAGCCCATTTTTGCCTTCCAAAGAGAACCACAATTAATAATTTGTAAAAATCCAACTTCCCATGTTTTTCTTCATGTATTTATACTTGATCAGTGTTTGCTTCCAACTTATTTGTTTGATCTATTTTTGACAGAGAACTGAATAAAAACTGCTAGGAACATTGAATTCCAAATTTAATTTACCAATACTTTTAAGTCAGCAGCCTTATAAATGCATGTGATTTAAGTTATGCAGATTAGAACAGCCTGCTTCAGAAGAATTTTAAGAAGGGCAAGACATAAAACTGACCTTTGTTGTAGAAGTACATGTTTCTTTGATACTGAAATAATGAATTGTCAGTCTCGGCTTCTGACTTGTAGGTTTTTGTGATTACTGAACAGTAAATACAATGCCACTTTAAGGATTTGCATATTTGATGAGATGATGGATTTCTAGTAAGCACAGCCTTGGGTACTTTTACAGGAGAACGAGGTACTGAGAGATAAGAGTGAAGCTGTGGATCATAGTTCCCAACATGAGGAAAGGGTGTCAGCCCAGAAGGGGAAATTCTTGCCGCAGAGTAATGAAGATGAAAACCGAATAGCAAATAAACCTGACCAGGAGGCAGAAAAAACCACTGAATCTAGAAATGAGGTAAGCACGTTAGAATGTTCCAGCCTTGCCATTTTGGCTTTCATGTACACTTTGTGATGTCGAGAATGAATTTTGCATGTTAAGTGTGCTCTTGTGGACTTAAAAAGAAATCAGCCTAGAGATTTGTTTTCTCTGGTTAAATTCAAGACTGTGTGCGTATACACACCAAACCCCTCCAGAAACTTGCTAGCAGGTTTCACTAGTTGTGTTTGCCAAGAAAAAGGATAAAGAGATTGCTAGCATTCTGGACCGAGAAATCCTTACCCCACCACCTGAAGAGGGAGCCAGGTTGGCTAGGTATGGAAGAGCAAGCCAGAACAAATCACCTGCCAGCAGGTCAAACCAAATCGTTGGCATCTAACAGCCCATTTTGAACATCTGGCCTCAACTAAGAGGCCAAGCCCAATAGACCATCTTCTTGTCTCCTCATTGTCTCGCTACACTGTTCATCCAGAAGAAGAGTCAGGCTGAAGGGGTTGGTTCTTCCTGTAGCCTGTGCACACGCCCCTTCTTTCACATGGGCCATACTCTGGTCTCCACTCAGCTCTGCTAAGGTTCCATTGCACAGCCTGGCATGCAGGTGCTGTAGAGACAGACCTAGAGGTTCAGAGCTGTAGCCATCTGGTAATTTCCACCTGCCAGGTATACCATTGCAGTTCTCAGCCAGGTACTTTCTCCATAACCTGCTTCAGCATGGCCCCTCTTCAAGAGGTGGAGTTTGGGGCTAAGCCTTGAACACCCTTGGAGGATGGAGGGTACCATGTCTTGGTGCTTCTCAGACAGCTTATTATCACTTGGAGCCTTGACCCTGTAATATTACATCAAATGTTACTTGATTTTATGGAGTGAAATCAGAAACGGCTTTCTTTGTTCTGTTGGTCTCCCTACCACTCCTGCCCCTTCCAGCCTGTTCTAACCTGTTCAAGAGGAACTAGTTCTTCCTGAACTTGGGTAAAAGCTGGGGCAGGCGCCATGACTTGTACATGACTTGCAGCAGCTATTAAGAATAATCCAGTGTAATTCTCAAAAGCTAAAATTCAGCTTCTTCCCTCCTCCTTTCTCATCTGCTGTACCCACGAGGCTGGCAAATCACTCTCAAGTGGAAAAGGGTGTCTGTGGCAACAGTTTGTTCTCCCCTGCTTATTAGGCTACTTTCCCTGGACTGGGGCTTTGGGGTGGGAACTCAGGAAAGGTGTTAATTGACTGGTTCCAACCCAACATTGTTTCCCCTTTACTTGATGGTGGGATACATTTAAAATTGTCAGATTGCATTTTGTAAGTTCTGTAGGGACCTGTGCCCCCATAGCTGGGAGCCCCTTCATCTGGTCGCCTTTTGACAGAGCGAGTGCTTCTCTGCCCCCAGATGGTCCTCGAGGGTTCATTTCTGAGTATTCAGTAGCATGCACACACCTTTCCAGGTGGCCCTGTCAACCACTTGTACGTGTGGCCCTGGACATGTACTCTTCACAGGGAACCCACACCTGGTTCTGAGTGTTCCACTTGAGGCCCTCCATGCTGTTCTTCACGGGAGAGGGAAGGATATGGACCTCACCACTTTCACTCCCTAACCGCTCCAGCTTTCCCTTCAATCCCACCTCTAAAATGCAGCATTACCTGGAACTGCCTGTGTTTGCCCAGCTAAGATTCTCCCCAAGTCCTCTCACTTATCTAGCCTTGTAATTCATGTAGCTTTTGTATGGCTTTACCACACACAGTATAGTTAAATTACCATATTGAAATACTGAAAGATCCATATTTATTTTAAAGGGGACATTTCGGTCCATTTTCCTTAGTGCCCCATAGCTATGTAAGGGAGAATTTGTTTTCACCACACTCTATCACGTACTTAATACTTAATTGTATACTGCCTCATGCTGTTGGCCACTTTTACTGCTGGGTATGTAAAATGTCTTTGCCTTCACTCCTTCACTGGGCTTTCCAGAAAAGCAAGAATTGTTTTCTTTTTTGAATTACCTATAGTAACTAATTCACTTTTCAACACGTAGTAGATGCTCACTTGAAGTTAATGAGGTAGACGAAGAACTTCCTTTGACATAAGTAAAATATAATTTAATGTAGGACAAGCTTTTGGGACAAAACTTTCCAGAAATACATTAATCACTCAGTGTAAGCCATTTATGCCTTAGTCCTTATCGACTCAGCTTCTCATTGTCACCTCATTCCTATCCTGTATGTTTCTAATAACATCTTTGTGTACTACAAATTGCATTTTTTTTTGGTGATGGGGTTTTATGTTGCTTAGTTGCTTAGTCTAGTCTCAGCTTGTGAACTCATGATCCTCTGGCCTCACCCCCTCCATTCTCTGGCATTTCTTGTAATAACAAACAATATTTCCCTTTTTATTAAGAAATTACTTATAGCTGCTTTTATAGTATATTGAAATAGAAATTGGGTGACAACCCTGGAAGAATACCTAGGACCACTAAATTTACTTATTAATAGTCTTTTTATTTTAGTGGTGCTGAGGTTTGCATTTGGGTTTTGTGCACAATTTCTAGTGGTCTCTGTTCAAAATGGAATGAATTCTTCATCTAAAATGGAACTGTGTGCTCTTTTTTTATATGCAGACTTGGAGGAATAATTTTAAGGTCTGACTTCATTTCCTGGCAATCTAAATTGAACTGAAAGTATAGAACAAGTCTTATGGATTAATGTTTTTAAATGGCTCAACTGACCATTTTTGAGATCTATATTCAATAAGAAAAAAATAAGCAATTAAAGTTTTGTGGCCAAGTTCTGTGAAGCCAAATATCTCAGCATTGTCCTATATAATTTCTTACACTGTGTCCAAACAGAATGTTTTCCATAGTGAAAATCCTCAAATAGAAGGCATGTCCTTCTATTTGACATACCTGAATAAAGGGATTTTTGTTTGAGACAGGATCTTTCCATATAGCTCAGGCTGACCTTGAACTTACAGTGCTCCTACTGCTTCCTAAATGCTGCAGTTACAGGTGTGCACCATTACGCCAGGCCTCAGATTTTTTTTTTTAAATAGCTTAGGGACGATTCAAGGGAAAGACCAAGGAACTGACAACATGAAGCAGTTACCACCATTAGGACAGAATGGAATCTAGGGAGAAAGAACACAGTGGGAACTGGAATCAGTGAGCCAGCAGAGCAGAGTTGTTGTCCCTAAGGGAATCAGTCTCTTTCCCCACCCTCCTATCTCTTAACTGTATGTCCTACGAACCCACCCACCACCCAACCTGGACTTTGGCGGGGGGAGGGGAGATAAGGGTTAGCTCCTCAGCCCTCTTTTTTGGATACAAGGTCTTGTTATGTAGACCAGGCTGGACTCAAACTTAATTCTCCATGCACCACCACGCCTGACTCTAAAACACATCTTTGCCTACCCTAAAGGACCAATCCATAACGCACTTTAAGTAAAATGATACTTATCCTATACTTCTGTTTTAATTGTTAAGGAAGTCTTTTTCTGCAAATATTATTTATCCACCAGTAAGGATTGCAGAAGTCCAGTAAGATTTGTGCTGACATTACCCATTCTCATCTATAATCATCAGCAAATTTTGGTCAACAGTTGGCCACTAACAGAAGTAACACAATACGTCTGAAAATTAAAAAATTAGTCATTTTAAATAATTCAGTTGGCAAAGCAGTTCACTATCTATTAAAATGTGTAATTTTTTTGTTTATGTGTAATTTTCTAGTTAAAAAAACAAAAAACCACTTAAAGATAATAGTCCTCTATAGCATCGATAGACATCAATACAGAAATCTAATGTGTTATAGGCCCTAAAAGCATGGCTTCAGCCAGACACAGTGGCTCAAGCCTATAGTCCTAGCTACTCGGGAAGCAGAAATTGGGAGGATCACTGTTTGAGGATAGCTCAGGAAGAGTTGTGACTCCTGTCAGTGGTTGGGCACAGTGGTACATGCCTGTCATCCCCACTTCTCAGGGAAGCACAAATAAGTTCTCACTTTAAGCCGGGTCTTCTATGTCAAAAATAACCAAATGGGTAAAGGGCTGGCAGAGTGGCTCAAGTACTAGAGCACCTGCCTAGGCCCTGAGTTCAATTCTGAGCTCCACCTCCCACCAAAGTAAAACAGGATTATATGGGTAAAGGAACCCTAAAATAAACATTTAGGGGGTGGAAGTAATGTGCAGCACCTGAGTACCTCAGTGAGGCGCATGAGTTCACTGACATGTAAAAATACCCCCTGTGCACATAGCACAAGTGTAGATGACCTAAATGAATAGCAAGAAAGGGAATTTTATAGATACAAGAAAAAAAATATGATTGAATACTAAAGTTAACAGTTTTAAAGGAGTTGGAACCAGGTATCACGACAGAGACTGGGGTTGAGTGAATGGGATATGAGGCCTCACACCCATGCCTGGAAGTATGTGAGCTTCCTACCTAAAACTCAGAATGTTTTAAAGCTCTCAGGTCCAGGAAATGGGGACCTCAGAGTGGCCCCAAAGCTGATACAGGTTTTGAACCCATTCTGCCACCACAAGAAATCCTGAGCCAAGAACCAAAGGTTAGGAACTGATGTAAACACTGGCCCTCGGAGACAAAAATGCACTGCCTCATACTTAGCAGTCCTAGCTTGGTGTGGGTGAGATTCATGTAGAAGTAGCTTCCAACAAAAGCTCAACTCACCTTTTAAAAATTACAAATGACATGCAGAAATAAGTAGCCATGAGTTGGCATGTGCAAAAAAATGTCAGGATTCACAAAGTCTGTGAAAAAGATCCTAAAATCAAGATGAAAGAACAAAATCTATAAGACCAGACTATAGTGGAAAAAAAAAAAGTGGAGCATAGATCCCCAATGAAATTCTAGAGTTAAAAAAAAGTGTAGTCACTTTAAAAGTTCAATGGAAGGTGTAAAAAGATTAGTTATCAGTAAAGAAAGGGGTGTACTGAGAGAAAGAAATTACACAAAATGTATCAGAGGGTGCAAAATATGAAAGGAAAATTAAACTAGAAAATAAAAGAAAAACTATTTAAAATGAGCTTATGGCAAAATATTTCCAGAATTAAATCCTCAAATTAGAATAGTACATAGTTCCAGTCAGAATAAATAAAAACAAATTAAGTCTCTAATATATGAAAGCAAAACCATCAGAAACTAAAAAAAAAAAATCTAAAATTACATGAGGAAAAAGGTTCACTATAAATAACAACTTAGAGCAAGCTTTATAAATGCCCTAAAATAAAGTACTGGGGAAAAACATCAAAGCTGGCATGTGTACCAGTTAGTACCATCATTTAAACGTGAAGACAAGATAATTCCAGTATATAAAAACTAAGTGTTCACTATTCAGATCTGATGTCAAAGGAGTTCTTTGAAACAGTAAATTGGTAGACATTTGGGTAAATGTAAATAATTTTGTAAATAGTTGGGAGGGCTGGCTATGAATGGACAAAATAAGGTGGAACTAAAAATGGTAGCCAAACATATATACAGAAGATGGTTAGAGCCCAAGAATAGCAGAGGAGCCAAGCATGGGTGGCTCATCCCTATAATCCTAGCTACTTAGGGGCAGAGATCAGAAAGATGGACCAACCTGGACAGTTTTCACAACCCTATCTCAAAAATACCTAACACAAAAGAGGACTGGCAGAGTGGCTTAAGTGATGAAGGCCCTGAGTTCAAACCCTGCCGTACCACCAAAAAGAAATAGGCGTTTGGAATTCAACAGTCCTTGATTGAAAGATACTAACAGGGGGACTCCCAAGTGAGGAGAGTAAGACCTAGTTAACCTTTAAAAATTAAGCTTTGGGCTAGTGGAGTGGCTCAAGTGGTAGAACGCCTAACTAACAAGTATGAGGCCCTTAGTTCAAACCCCAGTACCACCAAAAAAATAAAAGTTAAACCTAAAGCTTCAGGCAATCAGTTTGGTTATTTAAAGAATAACACATCTTTTGTTTTTCTACAGAGACATTTAAATTGGACAGATATATCCTTCTCTCTGGAAGACTTTTTTCAGCTGCTTTCATCACAGCATGACTGTTCCCTGGAGGTAACTGGAACCTTGGCTTTTATCCTTGCAGGAACAAATCTGCACTGACCTATGGGAATAAATGGAACCCTTTTATTTGGATGACACTGCAGTTTAACAGTACTATTAAGAGCATTTTTAAGCACTAACTTTTGTTTTTTTATAGTAACATGTATACCATTCCTCCTGAATAAACTCAAGGTAGTCAGGTTTAAACCATTCATATTGAAGAAAAATTCAAGTAACCATTTGAAAAACTAGTGTAGCTCTAGTAGCATTTGTAATAATTTATATGTTTTTTGTTTTTGTGGTTCTGGCGGTTGAACTCAGGGCCTTCAGGCTTGCTAGGCAGGTACTATTACCATTTGGGCATGCCTCCAGCCCTAAGGAATCTTTTAAACCACCTCTTCCCTTCACAGACTGCTTCACCTGCTTATTATCCCTGACCTTCCACAATGGGAATTTTAGATTGCTAATAGCTAGGATGAGATGTTGAACCTTACAGTAAATTGCAAGATTCCTAGATTTAATAACTTTATACTGACCTAATTTTTTTAAATTTCTAGATTATTTAGAAGTTATTTTCCCAAGCAACAGTATATTCTAATTTGGGGTCATATCACACATTGCATTGTATTTTACCCAATACCACATCCCTATCAATATAGCAGAACTGACAAAATGGTTATAATGACAATTTGAAATAGTGTTGCATATACTTCAAGTGCCTTTTCCCCCATTCTTTTTCAGGGAAACTCATTGGAAGATATCCCACCTTTTCCAGGTAGTGTCAATGATGGCATGAATTCTTCAGCATATGATTGTAGTGTAAATCTTAGCCAGGCTATAAGTCATGATGTGAATCTTTATGAAGCCCTGTTGCTGTGTTCCAACAACACATTTAGAAGAGATCCAGTAGTAAGAACTTCACAAGCTCAAGAACCATTTCTGCAGTTGAATTCTCATACCAATCCTGAGCAAGCCCTTCCTGAAACTAGTTTGACAGGGTATCTTCCACCTGTTGACAATCTGATGCGGACTGCAGTAAGCCAAGACCTCCTCTATGACCTTGATGCAAACATACTTGATGAAATAAACTTAATGTCTTTGGCCACAGAGGAAGGTTTTGATCCACTGGAAGTTTCTCAGCTTTTTGAAGAACCAGATTCTGATTCTGGCCTTTCCTTGAATTCAAGTCACAATAGCACATCTAGCACAAAGTGTAACTCTTCTCACTATATGTATGATGGTGCTACAGGTCATAGTAGTGAGCTTGAATCTCTTTCCCGTCATGATTTAGAAGGGGCTGTAGGCGGCTACCCAGAACCCAGTGGTAAATTTTGTCATGTGGATCATAGGAACGCATCTAATTTTCAAGGGGATCTTGATTTTCAACACATATTTCATAACCATACTTACCACTTACGGCCAAATGCACCAGAAGAACCCACTTCTGAATCTTTTTCATGGCCTAGAAAGTCACAGAAAAGGAGTAGGAATCTGGATGACACAGGCAGAAATCTGAGCCGTGATGAACGGCGGGCTAAAGCTCTACATATTCCTTTTTCTGTAGATGAAATTGTCCGCATGCCAGTTGACTCTTTCAACAACATGTTAAGCAGGTATTACCTGACAGACTTACAAGTCTCACTCATCCGTGATATCAGACGAAGAGGGAAAAATAAAGTCGCTGCTCAGAACTGCCGTAAACGCAAATTGGACATCATTTTGAATCTAGAAAATGACATATGTAACTTGCAGGCAAAGAAGGAAACCCTTAAAAGAGAACGAGCTCAATGTAATAAAGCTATTGACCTAATGAAACAGAAACTGCATAACCTTTATCATGATGTTTTTAGCCAGTTAAGGGATGACCAAGGAAGGCCAGTCAACCCAAACCACTATGCACTTCAATGCAGTCATGATGGAACTGTTTTGATCGTACCTAAAGAACTAGTGATGTCAGGCCACAAAAAGGAAGTCCAAAAGGGAAAAAGAAAGAGTGAGAGAAGAAACTGAAGTTATACTCCATTTATGTGGAGAATGTCCTAAAATTCATTCCTTGTACCACAAACCATTGAAACGGTTTCAAAGTTTAATTCTTATGATTAGGACTCTTAACTGTTCTATCTTGGTATTTTATTCAAGTGTTGTATTTCTGATCACTACTACTTGAAATCAGGTTAAGAACACTTCTGAAGTTGAGGGGAAGGGAAGTCCTGTATTATGTGCAAGACCCATAAACAGTGGTATTTAATTTGGAAACCAGTAGAAATTTCTAGTCACTTCAATGGCAGTAAGTAGGATGGTCCTTCAGTAAAAGCAAATGGGAGGGGTATCTAATTATTTAAGAAATGCACAGTAGCTTTAACATCATTTGTTAGCTATTTTAATTTTTGTGATACTTAACTTGTAAAAAAACGAGCTTTTATATTTGAAATTAAAAAGAATCTTCCTTTTATACAGAAATTCCAAGTCCAAAGTTTTTTTCCCTTCAAAATACCCACATTCAGTAGAATATCTAGAAAACATAGTAGCAGGGTAATTTTAAATTCATACAAATTAATCAGACTCAAATTGGGATCAACATAATATGCCAAATACAGAGCTTTAAAATACTGAGTACATCAGACATTAATGCCTGAAAGCAAAGACCTGTAAGTTACTGGGAGTTTAGGCCAGTCTTATAGCCTATATCTGCCTTTGGAGACATACATATTAAGAAACCCAGAGTCCCTGACAACAGTAAAACCAACCTAAATTTCTTGGAAGCACTGGAGTTTGAACTAGGCATTTTTGCATTTGCTAGGCAGGTGCTCTACTATTTAAACCTCAAGTGTGGCTCCTAAAATACTTTGATCTCACCCAAACTGTTGTGCCATAAAAAAATAAGCCATGAAAACAAACAGCAGTAAATGGATTAGTAAAGAACCAGAAGTATTAAAAGGCTTTTAAATGGGCAAAAGTAGCATAAGAAAAACAGGTGGACTTGGAAAATAAAATAATCCTGCAGTGAATGAGATGAAAATTCCACTTAATGAGTCACTTGGACAGGAGGCAGTATTATGAAGTTAGATTATAACCCAGATTGTTTTAGGATCAAGATTTTAACATGTACACTAAATACTTTATAGCAATGTTACCAGAAACAAGATTGTTGTGCTATTTCTGCCATAAAAATCAGTCTTCCAAGGTGGAATATCACAAAGCCATACCTTGTGGTTTACAGAAATAGTGCTTATGCTTTTTTTTTTTTTAAACATTTCTCCCATTCTTAAGGCACTTCTTTCAAGCCTACAATTTGCCATCAAATGCTTCTAGATACAAACATCACCCTTCAAATAGTTTTGCTCAATGATCTACATAGTTCAGTCTGACAGGTTGCTTTCCTCAAGCACCATTTGGGTGTCAAACTTTCGTAGGTTACAATTGGCAGATCGAATTCTGGAAAATATCATATCAGTGTTAAGTATCAAAATATTCTTCTGGACTTGGTAAAGTAATACCAATGCACAAATACCAGCTTTAAGCTATTAGGAAAACATGCCCAAAGGCGATGGCAGCACTACGGCGCAGTTTAGTATTTGGTATAGGGCTAAGCAAACAAACAAGAACTGCAGAGCCTGTTTATTAAGCAGATTTTTCAGTCTATAAATCATTTGGCCTTAAAAGTGAATTAAGTTAGCAACCTTCTGTCCTCCTCCCTCCCCCGAGTTTTATTTGTCCCAATCTTCCAACTGCATCAAGGTGTTCCCCTTATGCAAATTAAGATTGTAATTCATGAAATGATCCCTGTCAAAGTTACATTTTAAAATTGGAGTTAATCTGGTTAAACCATCCAATATTCTGGCCATGTCATCTTAAAACCATTTCCTTCTAGAGGTAATCAACCAGCTAGGTGTAAACCTATCTTCGTAGGTTAAGACCAAATTCTGTCAGTCCTGTGCTATGTGCAATCAAGACCTTCTGGATGCTTGTACACCTACCTACAGAACAGAGAATGTAAGACAACCACAGATACAGCTTTCTTTCCCCACTCAGTCCCAGTATGTTCTACTCACCTTGCAGGCTTCATTTGTTACCCCCAACCCTGCAAACTCTTAACTCCCATAATCTGCAGCCCAAAGTACTGGATGGGTAGCTGAGCACCACTAACAATGTATGTATGGCACATCAACTCCCTGAATATGTTAAGCTCCAAACCTTGATTGTAGACTTAAAAAAGGCCGAGAATTCCTCTCCAAAGACTTCGGAACTACCAGTTACCATTAGCAACTTAGATTTGCTCCATTTAGAGACTGTTAAGACCAAATCCACCACATACTGACCAAGCTTGCTTTCAAAGTAAAAGCACCCAATGTGGTAGCCAGCTTCAAACACTTCTAATGATCCGACTCTTGGTAATCATGCAAGTGAGTTTTCTTATGTGACACGAAGGTTTGAACTCATAACCTTATGCTTGCATGGCAGGTGCTTTTACCCGAGCCACTCTGCCAGCCCTCCTGTATTGTGTAACCAATAGTCTGGACATAATTTATAGGTCTTCCTCTTATCTGGGGAAAGGACACAGAGTAACATTTACAACCCTATTGGGTGGCCATTTTTAATGAAATTCTTTAACTTCCCACAGGTGTAGAGCAAGGTTGTTTCCTGTGCCAAGCTGTTCCCATGTACAGTTAGTATGGGGGGAAAGAGTGGGTGGTGGTAAAGGAAAACAAAGGGTTGAGTCTCTCACCCCCTTTAGAAAACACATTAAATGTCACATTAACAAAAATTAATTTGTAAGAGAAAATAGCTTAATTCAGGACAAAGATAAGCCACCTATGTTGAAAACCCAGTAATTATCTTGTCTTATTAAAGCCTTTATTTCCAGTTTATTTCCATTATGGATTACTCAAACTTTTCCCTATTTCTTGCAGTATTCCCTTGATTTTGCTGTTGGGTGTTTTGAGATGGGTTGTAACACCAACGTGAAAGTCAACTTCTGTGTAGAGCCATTTTTTGAGCCTTCAAACTTTCCCTGAAGAACTAAAAGCCAAGTTTTATGCTGTTTGTAGCTGCTGACAGGTGGAGTTAGTATTTTAAATAAGTTATTGGAACTCATAACACTGTTAACTCAATCCGACTTACCTGTGACCTTAAGACGAAAGAAACTAGTTAAACCAAGGTAATTGTTCTTTTCAGGTTTAAGTGAGGTCAGTGCCTAAATAGTTAAGTTCCCATTTTTGCATTTACCCACACAACTAGGCTCTTCAAAGACCACCACCACCATTCACTACCAAGTGGAAACTGCAATGAAATTACAATTCACAAACCAGTATGCCAGATTTTGTCTCCATGCTTTGCACAAGCCAGTTAATACAGACCACCCTAGCTGGTTTAAAATCCATGGTTTCAAAATGCCACCAATGGCAGACATAAAGCAAATTGTAGCCATATTCAAACGCTGAATATACAGTGCATAAAAAAATAGCATTTTATTAGGGACAGCCAAGAATGTCCACACTGCTTTCCCCGGGTCTACTAATATTCAAGAAAAAATGGAAATATGCATAGTTTACTTGAAACTGCTTTAAAATTATCTGGCGATCTTGTAGACAACTGATGTTGATAGAACAAGATTCACACCGTTTGTGTAATCATTACACCAAGGTATTTGAATACAAAAGTATTTATTTTATAAAATTTGTATTTAAAATAAACTTTATAATCTGTCTACTCACAAAACCTAATTTAAAACATGATACATTTCTCTCTAGCTGACTTGATGTTACTTTTTTACAAACACTCATTTTGTAATTATTTTATCAAGAACCTGTACTAAATGAAGATTTTGTTTTATCAGAAAACATTTCCCTTTTATCTTAAAGAGTGCTTCTTAAATGAAGGCACCAACAAGAACTACTTTCAGATGGTACAGAATTTCTTATTTCTTGAAGACTCTGTGGTTGACCACTTCTTCATTAGTTACCTGCAGCAAGACACCTTCCTGCCAAAGGAAAAAAAAAGTATCTGAAGAAGTTTATCATGTTTGTCCAAAGAACCTAAATAACTTCAGTGGTGGTCTTAGGATCAAAGAAGACTCACTGGTGCATACAGTAGAATAAGCCCTGAGTATCACTTTCCTGAAAAGGCAATAAAGCCAGGAAGTCAAACTCTGAGGATAGTTAAGAAATGAAGTTTCAGCAGCCAACCTACAGCTGTTTAGGGTAGGGCCCTGGCCAAGAATTACCACATTTGAACCCAATTATTTAGACCTGGATAATTTACAATGTAGACAGTTCACTGAAGTTTAAACTATTATCTGAAAATAGATTTAACCACTTTACCCTACCTTCTCTGTCAGCCTCATCCTGATAAGCATGTAAAGCTAGAACCATAGAAGTATAGAAAATGTCTTTAAAACCCTAGTACACTTGAAATGCTTGATCCAAGAAATGTGAATGAATACACAGGGTGTTAAATGATGGGAAATCTCATTTATTGAACTTGCAGCCTAACTTTTACCTACCATTTTACTACCAACACCACTGAAGGAACCAAGAAAAGCTTTATTAATGATCACTTGGCTTGCCTCAGCTGTTGAAATGAAGCACTTTACAGTCTTTGTGGCAGCAGAATATACTTGTCCATGGTTCATATCAATGCTAAAATTCCAGCAGGGAAAAAAATGATATGTTAAGCACCTGAATCTTCATGGAGAGGGAGGGGGTGGGAAAGAAGGAAAAAAAGGGAAAAAACAACCAAAATAATTTAAGTAAATGACAGATTGGAAAACAGGGTTTATAAAAATTATTCTCTTGAGTTTATAAATTGTTAAACTCAATTTATAGCTATGTTAAACTACGTAAGAACCACTATACTGAAAGACCATTGAAGAGTTATTAGTTTATCTTTTAGGGAGGAAAATTAAGAAAGAAAAAGTAAATAAGATCTTACCTAAAGAAGTTTAACTGAAGCTTAGAACTATTTTGCTCTACACCCTCAGCTTTCGTTGGCATCCTTATAAACTACTGTAGTTAAAGCTTTGTAGAAACAGCACAGTTTTTTAAGACTGGCTGAATTTAGTAGCCGTCAAGAGTTCTCTTGTACTAGACCTGTGTCCCTGAAGAGTACCTCGCTGGGATTATTTCCTTTCCTTGCATTGAAGAAGCAGCATCTAAAAGATCTAAAAAGGTGTTTCTCCTTGCAGAGATATCCCTTAAGTTATCTAGGTAATTTAATCCTGATGAATTGCAGACAACACACTTATATCTGACCAGCATTTATCTTACACAAATATAACAACAACTTTGCAATGGACCTTAATTATACTACCCACTCCTTAACTTATTTAAAATAAAAAGTCTATAATTACACAATTTCCTTTAGAATTATTTTATTAAATCATAAATGTACAACAGCTTCTTAACTCTACACACGCACTTAAATTTTTTAAAGGAAAAACGTTATGTCTTATTACACCATGATCCTGGCTAATAGCTTTTCAAAACTTTTGAGAAAAATCTTAAAAAAGGTTTCACATGTCACCTGAAACTTACAAATTTAACATTATCAAAGAAGGAATGCTTCTACACTCTTACAAAGACCACTAGAAAGAAACAACAATTAAAAAGCTAAGAAACTGTCTCAAAGGCATTTTTTTTTTTACAATCCTTCCTCCACAGTAAGGTAAGTGTTATTAAATAATCCAATCCATTCACAAAATGGCTCTCTGCATCTGCTCTGGTGTGTCTTCTGCCATATCACTGCATATTTATGCATGACTGAGATAAGAGTTTCCTTAACATTGTTATTTCGATAACCTGAAGCTGTTCTGTTACCTCTGGGCTCTCATCCTCTCCTATTTATACAGTGAAGCCTGTTTCAACAGAAGTAAAGAGTAAAAAAAAATAGGTTATGAAATTATCCATCTAACCAGATTTTAAGGAAAGATAACATGATCCTAAAAAGCTTTTTACTCCTGCAGCTAGGTCTCCCAAGTCAATAATAATTGTAAAACTCAAAAACTACTTACCCATGGCAAATGGGAAGAAGCTCAGTATCGGCTCCTCCCACCATAACCCCCACTTCCTCCACTGCCTCCTGGACCATAGTTTCCTAGAATGGTTGGACAGCAAAAGAAAGCATACTTAACTTTGATCTTCCATAATCAATACATTTGTTATAGTTGATTTTATTTCACAGCTAACTGCTCTTAAATTAGACGATAGCCTTCGTATCCAAAAATAACTTGGGTGCTATGAAAATACTGTAATGACCTTTTTTTTGGTGGTCCTGGGATTTGAACTCAGGGTCTACACCTTGAGTCACTCCACCAGCCCTTTTTTCTTTTTTTTCATTTTTCTTTTATTATTCACATGTGCATACAAGGCTTGGTTCATTTCTCCCCCCTGCCCCCACCCCCTCCCTTACCACCCACTCTGCCCCCTCCCTCTTCCCCACCTCAATACCCAGCAGAAACTATTTTGCCCTTATCTCTAATTTTGTTGAAGAGAGAGTATAAGCAATAATAGGAAGGAACAAGGGTTTTTGCTGGTTGAGATAAGGATAGCTATACAGGCACCAGCCCTTTTTTGTGATGGGTTTTTTCAAGATAGGGTCTCTTGAACTATTTTGCCTGGGCTGGCTTTGAACTGTGATCGTCTTGATCTCTGCCTCCACAGTAGCTAGGATTACAAGCATGAGCCACACTGGTGCCTGGTGGTGATATTCTTTTAAAAAGCACTTATCATTAATTTAAGTAAGGTACTTTGTCAGCCAGACACAGTGGCTCAAGCTGCCACCCTAACTATTTTGGAGGCAGAGATCTGGAGGATCTGTTGAAGGACTGCCTGGCAGTACAAGATCATCAGATCCCCAACTCAAGAGAAGCAGCTAGGCATAGTGGTGGATAAAACAGATAAAAATTATTTCCTTTCCTTGCATTTGTTCATTGCATAGTAGAATGGGTAGAATTGGAGGCATAGCCCAGGCCAAAGTAAGACCCTAGGGAAAAAAGGCCTGCAGGTGTGGCTCAAGCAGTAGAGCACCTGCCTAGCAAGCACAAAGTGCAAAAAAAAGAAAATGTGTCATGGGTAAGAGGGTTGGTCCTACTAAAAGCTCTGTCAAGCTAAATGGTTTGAGTGAAGATTTGTATTAACTTTAAAGATGCTTGTAAAGAAAACTCCACCTCTGCCCACCCCAACCCCTAATCTCCTGTAACAAGTAGTTTGTAAAGTACTACTCCAAAATTTTTAATTAGCACCATGAATGGGAGCATCACCCAGATAACTCTATGTCATGAAAGACTAATCCTTTAATCACAAAAATCTAAATAACCAATTTTTAGTCATTACCTCCACCATATGGTCCCCCCATGTTCCTGCTTCCACCAAAATTTCCACTTTTCATTGGACCATAGTTAGAAGGTTGCTGGTTATAATTTCCAAAATCATTGTAATTTCCACTTCCATAATTTCCTGTAATGAATTGGGATACCAACACAGGACTTCAAAACAATAGAACCAAACATTAAATAAAAAACATGTTGAGTATTTATGACCAATTTCCACAAAAAAAGTTTAAATATGTGCACACCTATCTACAACTGCAATTTTTAAAGCCATCTAAGTGACAACATTGAAGCAAAGTATATTTAAGTCCTTAATTCCAATCCAAATTCCCACTTAAAGGTTGTAGGTGAATTTATTACCTCCTCCATAGTTGTCATAACCACCTCCGTAGCCCCCACCCTGGTTGCCATATCCAGGTCCTCCACCACCATATCCTCCTCTTCCTCCTCCATAACCAGGGCTACCTCCAAAATTGCCACCTATTATAAAATAAGCCTTTTTTAAGTAATATTTTCGATGTTGTTTGAATAGTCTTATTACACCCATTTCCAATTTTCAAAACAAGTCATTTTATAGAGTGAAGTATCTATCCAGTGAAGTATCTGTACTGGTCTTAATACCTGCTTATTAATAAACATTTGGGGGCCCAGGGTGCCTACCACACACTGGATAAAACCATTTAAATTTAAATGCCTGTAATGCCCCAGCTATTTCCTGATGCTCAGTTACGGGTCCTTTGAGGTTTTCTTGAGACGACAGACTAATGAGAGAAATAGACCTAATATTACTACCATCTGACATTCTAACACCTTAAGACCTTATCTGTAACCAGAAACACACTTGCATACTTTTGAAAAATTGCCAAAGGGCTTCCCCCCCTTGCCCCAATGTTATCTACCTCCCTAAGCATACTGGTCTGAAATCCAGTATTCTGTATTTAGGAGGAAAAAAAAGCAGAGAGGTATGAAGGCATTTTTAAATTCTCAAACTCCTGTATTTTTGCACTCTATGCTAATATCAAATAGCGTACACTTCTCCTAGGTTATGATATAACTAAGATGCAACTTATTATAAAAGCCAAATAAATGACTGCTACTTAAGTTCCTTAGAGGGTCTAATAGTAAAACATGCACCAAAAACACATACAATTGGACAACATATATGTGATTAAGTTTTAGTCATATACATCAAAATACAGAAAAAAATTACCTCCAGGTCCACCTCCATACCCATTGTAGCCATCACCAAATCCACGTCCACTACCATATCCATCTGTTAAGAGCAAATAAAAAAAAAAATTCCTGGTCATCCTATTCAATATTGAATACTTACTTCCTCCACATTCTCTATTAGTGCTTCAGAAAGAACAAAAATATTAGGATGGAACCCCCATTACTTATTAAAGTTGCTGTTAAGCTCATTTTAACTGGCCATCAGAGGTTCTGTAAAAAATTATCCTCAGTTGCAATTAACTAGATTTGTTATTACCTCTTTCCTGGTCAAATCAGAAACTCAGTAGAATACAAATTTAAAATGTCTCATCTAATCGAAACTTAAATCTTTTTCCTTTTTAATTGAGCACATTTTACCCTTCGAACACTTAGAACTTGAACTTACCAGATCCTCCTCTAAAGTTACTTCCTGGTCCTGGTCCAAAATTTCCACCACCACCACGTGAATCCCCAAAGCCAAAGTTCCCTACGATAAATACCCTGGTTAGTAGTAAACACTTAAGACAAAATAGGAAAAGACACACACACAAAAAAAAAACATGTAAGTTACCTCCTCTTCCACTCCTAGAACTTTGGACTTCCTGCATTTCTTGTCTAGACAATGCCTTTCTCACTTCTGCATTGTGACCATTGATGGTGTGGTATTTTTGCACTGGAAATGAAAAATTGAGACTCCATTAAAACACAAATTATAGTAATCAACCATAAATGTCGCAGATATTAAAATACCCAAAATTAAATATATGCAAGAGCCACACAGACCTAGTTCCCATAGACACTTACGCACTATCTTATCCACAGGATCATGGTCATCAAAAGTAACAAAGCCAAAGCCTCTTTTCTTTCCAGACTGCCTATCAGTAATTATCTCAATGGTATCAATTTTTCCATATTCTTCAAAGTAATCTCTAAGGTGATGTTCCTCAGTATCTTCTTTAATTCCACCAACAAAGAGCTTCTTCACAGTCACATGAGCCCCTGGTTTTCCAGACTCCTGCAAATATGGGAGAGTTACTCTTTAAAAAAAAAAAAATCACAGGCATGAAAGTAACCCATCTTACAGCTCTTAAAATGTTTGAGAACCTGGTCTTTTGAAAAAATTAAATTAGCTTAAAGGAAAAAAACGTCCAGAAACCCAACATAGCATTAAGAAAAAAATTTCCCCCAAACCTACATTCTGAGATTCAGGATCTTTTATGCTTACTGCACAAATCAGTTGTTTTGCTTACCTCTCTTGCTACAGCCCGTTTTGGCTCAACCACTCTCCCATCAATTGAATGAGGCCTTGCAGCCATGGCAGCATCAACCTCAGCCATGGAGGAGAAAGTCACAAAACCAAATCCTCTTGATCTTTTGCTTGCAGGATCCCTCATAACCTTTAAAACCAAAAAGGAACTTCAGTATTTAATTTCACTATTTTTGTTATAAACTAGCAACCTGAAGTAGAATAGAATTTCTACTATGAACACTGTTACTGTTTTCTGTACAATTCATTTAACAAGTCCAACAGTTAAAGCTAGAACCTGCAGCCAGACTCCTAAAATTAACGTACCACACAGTCTGTGAGCTTTCCCCATTGCTCGTAGTAGTTTCTCAAACTTTCTTCTGTGGTTTCAAAGCTCAAGCCACCAATAAAGAGTTTACGGAACTGTTCCTTTTCTCTCTGCAAAGGAAAATATCATTTCAATTTTTATTTACATTTTTTTCTTGTATGCAGGAAATTAAATTCTTAAATATGAGGTGACCTGCTGGCAGAGTACCTTTTTCCTCTCCAAAGGAACAGTTTCTAAAGTTTTCTGGGGGGGAAAAAAAAAACTTACATCAAATTTAAACCATATGTTAAACTGCATTATTAGTTGTGTTACACCAAAAAAAAACTGCCTCAGCTGAACTATACAACTTTCAAAGTCACTAATGCTTGATCTATATTAACTTCATATTAAATTATCTTAAATTTAGCATTACTGAGCATTTTCAAACTTTGAGAAACAAATCTATCCCATGGTCACCGAGGGGTTAAAGATTCTTACCAAAATTTTCATGAATTCTACATCCCAAACACAGGCTATATATTTACTAATATTTTTAAAAATAAGTCTTGGTTCCTTATTAATTATTCCAAGTTTACCATTCATTTCAGGAACCTGAAGCGCCAATTTGCTTCCCGGAAACTGCCCCCTCTGGTGGTTACTCTTTAGCATTCTCCCAAAAATATCTAAAGCATGTTTCTCTAAACAAAGTCTATTAGAAAAAACCTGAACATTCAAGATATGCATAAAAATAACCTCTGGTAACCCAAACTCATTTGTATGCTCAATAGCACCTGAAGCTTAAATGTCTTAACACTCAAAAAATAACATTTTTCTTCCTGCCATCGCTCCTATAATTGATACTTAGGGGACAATATAACTATCACATGAACTTTGTAAAACACGTTTATCTACACTTCTCACACTTCGAAAGTCTTAAAAAAAGTTTCATTATCATACCACCACCATTTCCAACTCACTAACGAAGTTCCTGCTTACCGAACTTATTTTATTGGCCATCTGACAAACGAGTACAAAATAGTTGTCAAAAAAGGAAATCCTAGCTTAGTCCTAAGTTTTTTGCATAACAGATGTACTGTATTAAGCAGTCCCTCACTTGGGTACTTGGAAGGATTAAGCACAGTTTACAAGTAACGAGGCTAAAAAACATTTTGAAGATTCATAAACTAGAATTGGTCATAATATCCTGAACCAACTGTTAAGACTGCAGCCTAGTTTTGACTACTAACTTTAAAAAAAATTACTGTTCTCAACCTGGTTCTGTGGATTATCCCTCAATGAACAGTCTCCTCACTACTCAAAATATTGTAAGCCAATTCAATCTTCCTGCAGTTCTTAGGAATCTGAGAATTACTACGGACTGAATTTAGCTCTTAAGGCATTCCAAGTAAATCCTTTAAAATGGTTATCTGGCAAGATTGGTATTTGGAGATTCCGGCTAGTTGTGTTGTGTTCTCATTGTCAACGCTTAACTCCCCCCCCAAACCCCAACTAAACTACAAATATACATCTACGACAATTCTTACAAATCACTAACAAAAAGCAAAAGCTCATTACTTACCTCATTTTTTTCCAAACTTACCGATGTCCACTATCGATTATAAGCAAAGTTATTTTATAAACGTGCTTAGGGTCAAAGAAAATAATCGGGTAGACCCCTTCACTTGCAATCTTATGCTTACGAATGTAATGATCAACCATGATTGCAAACACAAATGAGAAAAGCAAGTGACAAAGTTCAGACAGACAGCGGGCCCGGACCTGAAGCAATCTTGTGCAGCAGTGCACGCATTACAGGGCCGAGCCAGGTTTGAAACAAAGTACAGCTAGGAGAAATGTCCATCTTCTAAACGACTGGAGCCGAGCAGGCGCCGCGGCCCCGCTTCCACCTCGAGCCGCGCCGCTCCAGCGCTCCCGCCGCAGCGCAGGCCAGGCCGTTACCGAGGCGCGGCTCGCGTCGGCGCCCGCACCCCGGGAACCCCCTCCCCCTCCCGCCCGCCTTGTGGCTTCGGAGCGCAATGGCGCCATTTCAGCGAGGGGAAGGCAGGGCGCCTTTAATGAGGTGCGCAGGGCGCTAAGAGCCAAGCTCACAAAGCACGCCAGCCCCACCTCGGAAGGACACGGAAACGACCCGAGGACAAAGAAAAGTCGCTAGCCGCTCCGGTGCTGCGATAAAAGGGCCCAACTAGTCGAATCGGGAGCGTTAAAAGGAAAACGATGCGAGGAAAAAGAGACGGGAAAATGGCGGCCGCCAAATCCGGTTCCCGGGAGAGCGGGGGAGGGGAAGCTCCGCAGACTCGCTCACGAGGACCCGAAGCCCGCCGAAACGCTCAAAGGCGGAGGCGCCCGGGCCCCCAGAACAGCGTGCTTTAAACAGAGTCCCAGCCCCAGCTTCTGCGCCCCACTTTCACTGAAGCCGGGCGGGCCGCGAACGCTCCCCATCCCCCACCCCGGGGAAGGGAAATGGCGCCGGGAGGCTGCGCGAGGGTGGGGAAGGTGTCTGAACAGCCAGGCCTCCGCTCGGCCCTCTCAAAAACACCCCGAGGCCAACCGCTGCTGAAGCGGCCGTTTTCCTGCCGCTCTCCCAAGGAGGCGGCTGGCCGGCTTCCACTGCAGCACCAACGGCCTCGCCATGCCCTTTCCAGTAACTCATTGATTTCAAACCCGTTACCTCCATCGCGGACTCAGTCGCTTCAGCCCGATTTCCCGCAGCCGAGCGAGACGAGAGAGATCTCCGCGGTCGGACACGAACCGGACTCGTCCTGGCGCTGTAGTGAGAACTGCTGCTGCTTGAGAAACAACACCGGTAGGAGAACCTCCGCTCAGGACCCGGCGCTGCTGCTACTGCCGCTAGAGCCGCTGCCGCCGCTTTTCTAGAACCTTCCCCCAGTCTAACGCGTCTTCCCCTACGTCAGGCCGTTACGTAAACGCCCTAACCGCCGCCAATGGCGGGAATGCGCTACGCCCACTTTACGCCAAGTACGTGCTCCGCCCCCTCTGTACGTAGCGGTAGGGCTTTACGTCACTTGCGCAAATAGATATAGTGAATTGCGGAAGGCTCGCGTCCTAGCGTGTTACTCCTCTCGGAATTAAGTCCGGCCCACCGCTTTAGCGCAGGGCAGGTGAGAAACGGTCGCGCAGTTTGAAATTAACGCTGTCGGGTGGAGCTTAATCCGCAGCTCTAAAATCCGGCCCCCACGACCCGAGAAGCACTCCCTGAAGCTACACCTTTGCTAATCCCACCAACCCTGCTCCCGCCTTAAAAAAAAATCTTCGTAGTTTTTCCCTTTTGCCACCCCAGCACAGAGGACTGACTGGCCCCTTCCGGAAATACCCGCAGCGACTTTTAGTCAAATTACACTTCGCGATGCACCCATTGAACCTTGACCAACGGCCTTGAGGCGAACCCTTCAGGCTCGGGAGACCTATTCAGAGGATGGTCCAAAAGGGAGCCCTTTTCTTAGCACCCAATTCCTGCTTCCACCCCCTCCCCCACGGCCCTAGGGCGAGGAAGTGGGCGGAGCTCGGTTTTGGCGCCAGCCGCTGCTCCGCTTTGCTGAGAAACCTCCGCCAGGAGGACTCGGGTCACTGTTCCCGCCCTTCTCTCCCCGCGATCCTCCCCTCCGGGGACACCAGGCGCCCCGCCCAGGAACGACCAGTGCAGCGGCTTCCACCCCCAATCCCTCCGTGGCCCCTCCCACCGCCGCGCGCCCGCCCCGCCCCTCACGGCCGCCCGGCGTGGGTGGCGTCACCCCTCCTCCCCGTGGCCCGCGCTGCGCCCCAGCCCCCTCCCCTCGGATGTGACTCGAGCTGGAGGCGCGCAGGCCGGAGACGCTGCAGGACCCGCGACCCGGAGCATCCGAGGTGGTGAAGTCGGTGGCTTGCTTTCTCTCTCTCTGTCGCGCTCCGGTGCTGGTGCTTAAGATGCTGCTTGCGCCCCGGGGACCCCCCGGTTCCCCGTTCCCTGCCGAATTGCGCATGGGAGCTGCAGGGAGGACTGTAAGGCCGAGGGAGCGGAGGCCCCGTGGCCAGCCTGGCGCCGCGCCACGCCGCCCCAGCAGTTAACTGGGAGGACAGCCCTGTCCTCGGGAGGGCGGAGGGTCGTGGTGACAGCTGCCTAATTCTAGACAAAGCGAGGCACTCCCTTCCCCTCCCCCCAACCCTGTCCCCGCTGCACCGCTCGGCGGGCCGGGCTTTCAGAGAGGGCGGTGCGTTGGCCCGGCCCGCGCGGCCTCTGCTGCCCTAGGGCTGCGGCGCGCTCCGCTACGTGGCCACCGCTGCCGGGGGCGGGAGTCGGGGGGGAGGCGCGGACCCGCGGCGCAGTGCCCTTGAGCCCCACCGCAGCCTTTGTTTCCCCCGGCGGCGGCGGCGGCGCTGACCACGAGGCCGCGCTCGAGTGGGGGCGGCGCTGGGCCTGGGGAGCCGCTGGGAGGGGCCGGGCCTGGGGCAGCGGGTGGAAGGAAGGGCTTTGGAAATCATCGCGGGGGGAGGCTGGCACCAGACTAGACGCCAAACTCCGGGTGATCTAGTGGCTTGGCTGAAAAACAAAAGGTTTACCCTTTTAAACATTGAGTATTAAATTTATTATGAGATTTAGACTGCGAAAATGCTTGTCTTGTTTTGCCTACGTAAGGTTGTCCTAGGTACCAGTGCCCCTACTAGGTTTTTCTGGACTAACTTGGGTAGAACACTGATATTCTCAGACACAAAACACTAATGACTTGGGCAGGCCCTCAGACCTGCTGCTCTATATTTGTATCCACTTCAGATGGGCGATAACTAACCAGGGGTTGAAATTCAAATAAAACTTGCCGTTAGCTACATTTTTGTGTCATGAAAACTTTCTGTCTTGCATTTTTCTAGCAATAGCCCTTCAAGTCTACAATTAAAAATGGCCTCCAATAAAACTACTTTGGTAAGTTAATGAAAATCTAAAGTGTGTAAGGATCTAACTCAAGGGTTGTCACTTTCCTCCCCCTGCCCCCGAAATTATAACTTTGTAGCTCCCCCAAGTTCCCCAGTGATATTTTGGGTGAGGGGATTAGGGACAAAAAAACGGAAATAATTAACATTGAGATATTTACTGACTTGGCTTAATACTGTCTTAATGCATTTAAAGAAACCTAACTTTTTTTTTTTTTTTCTCCCGGTGGGGTTAAACTCAGGGCTTTGGCGCTTACAAAGCAGGTGCTCACACCTCAAGTCCAAGAAACCTGATCTTGAAGACAGCACAATATGACTTTTGCTGAGTATTTCTATGTTGAAATTAAAATACACATTTATGTAATGTGAAACAATGTTACCGAAAAGCTGTAAAGCTTTATTGATGGGTATAATTTTCCTTAAACCTGCATTAAAATTCTACAGATTAGTATTAATGGCAGGTTTTAAAAACCAGGTACCCTGTGCACCTAGAGAGGATTAGAGTCTGAAGATTACCACCCTGAACATTCCTCATCTAAAGTGGATCGGAAGTCATTAAATCTTTCAGCTATCTTTGGTCACTTTGTCCTGTTTTTAATTTAAGTTATTGCTTGGTGTAGCTTTATGAACAAAAAAATTAAATATGTTTAGGAAGGAGAGAGGACTAGCTCTTCTGAGCAGTTTATTTCTCCAGTAATTTCTTAAACCCAAAGTTTGTGTTACTAGGTATCATAACAAGCTACACAAATGTAAGTTATGTTTTTAAAAAAAAGAATATTTACAAAAAATCAAATTTCAAAGTTATGCTTCCCACCATATTTAATTTTAACACATTGCATTAATAATCATAAACGTAAAGATGAGTGCTAACACCTGACTAAAGCAAAACTTTGGGTTTTGATCTGTATGTTTCACCTTGGGTTTCACACTGAAAAAGGCAAGTTGGGCTGGTGGAGTGATTCAAGCAGTAGACACTTGCCTAGCTTGCTGGAGGCCGTGCGTTATTCAATAAAAGAAAAAAAGCAAGTTGGTGGTTTTGATTTGTGCCATCATTAGATTGTGCAAACACTACAGAGCAGATTGAGGTATGTAATGTAAAGGCTGTTTGGGGAAGTGCTGGCACATTTTTATATAGGTCAAAGCCATCAGTGATAAGAGAATGAAGCATCTTCTGTACCTCTTCAGGATTAAGCTGACCTTCAAATTCCATAGTCAGCAAACCAAACCAAAGATAATTGAGTTAACTTCATTGTTTGTATTCTTCAAGAATTGGATACAAAAGGAATGCACTAACCATGACATAAGGCTTTGAGAATGCACTTAGATACAGAAAGCAAACATATTGAAGCTTATTAAAATGAAGCTGCTTTTGCGTACAATTTAGTAGTCTTCTGTATCTATATTGGTTTTGAAGTATTTTCTTGTTTTGTAAAGGTCACAGATTGATCTCTTCAAAAGGTTTAAATTTAACTTTTCATTTTTAAGTTCATTAGTACTGCAATTTAAATGAAAACTGAGTATCTTAAAAACTGCAGGATATTTTGGCTTCAAAATCCACCCCATGCTTGGAGAAAGTGCTGGCTTAAAGCCAAGTATGTATCTTGAAAAAAAATGAGCACTTGAAAGTTATGAATTCCCTGTTAGTAAATAAGAATTTTTTTTAAAGTACTGTTTCAGGGCAACACTGGGGTTTGAACTTGGCCTTATGTTTGCTAGGCAGGCGTTCTTCCTGCTTGAGCCACTCTGCCAGCCTTATTTTTTTTAAAGGTGAACTTGGGGTTTGAACTCAGGACTTCTTGCTTACAAAACAGGCCACAATTATTCCAGTCCTTGATTTTCCCTTTTTTTTTTTTTTATCATTTTGTTGGGGCAGAGTTTTGACATCTTCGGTCTGTTAGCCTCTTCTCTTCATGGACAGTAGCTCTTTTGTTCTTCACTTAGGATCAGTATCTTATGAATGTCTGTCTACTCCAGTTGCTTTGCTTTTCCCACCTTGTACTGTACAGAGCCAGAAAATTATTTGGATCCAGTCATAAAATAT
Organism: Castor canadensis; assembly: GCF_047511655.1. NCBI lineage: Eukaryota > Metazoa > Chordata > Mammalia > Rodentia > Castoridae > Castor > Castor canadensis. The sequence continues at coordinate 85,511,391 of NC_133387.1, forward strand.
TTTGACCAATGAAAATCATCATAAAGCCTGACTTGCAAATAGTATACAACAAAATCAGGGGTTTGCTGCACCTCTCTTTAATTGGGGGAAGGGGGGGAGGGCCTGATACGTTTACAGAGCTTTAAATGTCTTTTTGCAGTCTTGAGGCATTGCTGTCCTATCACTGTTTTCTGTTTGTATACTTCTCTTGTGGGGTAGCTATAGTGATTGGGCAGTTGAGATTTTTTTGTTGTAAATTTTTAATAGCACATTAAGATGAAATAATTACTAAGCACATTACATTGGGTGATTTTTTTTTTGTCTCTTTAGCGTATTTACCCAGTTTCACTCCCTCCTATGACAAATCTGTATGAGTTATTAGAAATAGCTGGATGCGCAAGAGAGAACAGAGGCTAAAATAAAAAAGAGCCACATATTCCTCTCTTTTAAAGTAAATTTGAGGGCTGGCGGAGTGGCTCAGGTGGTAAAGCCTAAGACCCTGAGTTCAAACCCCAGTACCACCCAAACAAAACAAAAAAAACCACTAAAGTAAATTTGATTGCTTACCAGTTTTGATTCTTTCCCTCCAGAAACCAAGAAAGAAATGAAAAATCAATCTTTTTCCCAGTCACATTAGAGAATTAAAGTCTCAGTGTGTTGGCCTCTTGAAGTAACAGCATTAAACTTAACATAGTCTCCACGGTTGGCCCTCCAATTGGTAATCAGAGTTGGGTTTCTTTGGGGCTTTTTTGTGCAATGAGTATTGAACTTAGGCCCTCAAGCTTGTTTTTACCAATTAAAACCATGCCCCCGGTCCTTTTGCTTAATGTCTGCCATATGTCCACTTACGCCTGTCACTGCTCTGTTCTCTAGCATTCTGTAGTGCTTTCCAGTTACCTGTTGCTGTGCTTTGTTTAAAATCAGTAAAAACTGGTAAAATTGATCCTGTAGGCTACTTAAGAGATAAGATTGAGGAAAGATAACTTTATTTCCCAGATACTTTATTTTATTTCAGTGAAGGGTATTGGGTCATAAATTTGAGCTAAATCAATGGAATAAAGCATTCCTTTTTTTTTAATCTGTTGACTTTTCAGAAAATGTCTTCCCAATGCTATAGAAGTAAAAAAATTCGCGTGTCCAATTTAACAATATGTCCTTTAAAATTCACTCAATTTAAAAAAAAAAATTCTTAATTTCTCTTGTTTTAGCAAAAAATGGGAAAGAAACAGAATGGAAAAAGTAAAAAAGTTGAAGAGGCAGAGCCTGAAGAATTTGTGGTGGAGAAAGTACTGGACCGGCGTGTAGTAAATGGGAAAGTGGAGTATTTCCTGAAGTGGAAGGGATTTACAGAGTAAGAGACCTCAGTGCTTTTTTTGTACCTTTAGTTGCACTTAATTAGCCTTATAATTTGTTTTTAAGCTATTTCTTTCATCAATTTTCCCGTAGGTCTTTAATGCCAGAGTATCTTGAAAGGCAAGTCTTAAAAGCTGGGCATGGTGGCTCACGGACCAAGTGTTTAGCATAGAGTTGAAACCAGGCAATTGGAGTGTAGTTTATTGCCCTGGAGAGTCAAATTTATAAAATTATAGACATAGAATGGAGTTTACTATGCATTCTAAATGTAGTTAGATATCTGGCCTACAGTTTTTTTCCAAACAGATGACACTAAGAACATTGAAACCAAAGTGTTCATAAATAATCTAGGTCCAACACTAAGTTTACAATATCCTAATCTCTGAGGAAGACAGCCTGAACTTCAGGGGTTTGTGGCACTGGGGTTTGAATTCAGGTCTTGGGCATGCTAGGCAAGCAGTCTACCACTTGAGCCATACTTCTAGCCCTGGATTGAACATTTGTTATGCTTCCTGATATTCCTTGTTTTGAATTGCTCTTGATTATGTTAGCTGCCCTATCACTAACTTAAACATGCAAGTAATACACTGTTAATATTTGTGTGTGTTGTGCTAATTTAGTCATGTTCATCTTTATACCACAAAAATGGGGAGTAAAGCTCCATGGTCAATGACAATTAAAAATGGATGAGTGACAGATGCCTGCGGCTTATGCCTGTAATCCTTGCTACTTGGGAGACTGAGATCAGGAGGATCACAGTCCAGACCTGCCTGAGAAAAACTTGAGACCCTATTTCCAAAATAACCAGAGCAAAGAGGTTGGAAGCATGGCTCAAGTAGTAGAATAACTGTCTAGCAAGTGAAGCCTGAGTTCAAACCTCAGTACCACCAAAAGAAAAAAAAGTTTCAGTAATTACTCAAGCATGGTGAAGATGGTGCATATGATTGTCACATGATTTTGAAATACTTGACCCACTATCCATATTTAAAACCACTTCCAATGCCCAGTGCCAGGTGTAGTGGCAGATACCTGTAACCCCAGCACTGGGAGCATTGAAAATTGAAGGCCAATCTGTGCTACATAGCCAGACCATGTCTCCTTATAGCAATTTGGAAATTGGAATTGAATAGAAGATACTAGATAGTGTAAAAAGGCTATGTACTGAAAATAATACTGGGTTGGAGACTTCAGTCCTTGTCAACCCAAAAACAGGTTTGCCAGTTTTCGGGTCTTAGGATATCAACTAAGTTTGAGCCATCCTCTCTGCAGATGTAGTACACAGCAGTAGATAATACATTAAACAAATGGGCATGGCTGTATTCTTGTAACCATTTGTGGGCCCTGAAGTTCAAATTTTATGTAATTTTCATTTCTAACTTTTTCCCAACCTTCTAAGAATATTTTTTAAAAGTTGTTTACAGACCAAAGAGAAGCCCTTGCTTTATATCACTTCTCAGTTTGAGCACCCATCAGATGTTGAAAACATTGACTCACATTTGAAAATGTCTTGAGCCTGGACATAATAATGTACATATAATAATGGGGGTTGGAATTAGGCTCAGTGGGTTGTATTTACTGCGTTTTTTGCTTTTGTTTTTGCCAAACAGGTGGTTGAACCAAGGGCCTTGTGCATGCTATGGGAATCTGGTTTTAAAAACACAAAAAGTTCTAAAATGGGTTGTCTGTGAGTCTGGGGAAAATGTAAGCTTCAATAATGATTCTATTGGAGTCCGGTGCAGTTAACTTTGAGGTAAAATAGCAGATTGCCTACTTAACAGCAGGAAAGGCAGGGACAGAAGTAGATCTAAACAGATCAGAAGAACATGGGGAGGAGGGAATGGTTACTCTCAGTAGCACAAGGAACCTTTTTTCACATAACTATAAATAGTTCCAGATAGTGATGGTGAACCATGTTTAATTAATCAACTGGTTTTTTTTTTAACCAAATACAGTGCTGACAATACTTGGGAGCCTGAAGAAAATTTAGATTGTCCAGAGTTAATTGAAGCATTTCTTAATTCTCAAAAAGCTGGTAAAGAAAAAGATGGAACAAAAAGAAAATCTTTATCTGACAGTGAATCTGATGATAGCAAGTCAAAGAAGAAAAGAGATGCTGTAAGTATAAAATATTGCCAACCAGACTGGCTTTTTATTAAAGGTGATGGCTTGATTTTTTTTAAGTACTTGTAAGATAGTTCCTAAAATTCAGGTACTTTTAAAATACCATTAAGCCTTTTAATAAATGCTTGATACACAGGACAAAAAAGATAAGCATGGGTTAGCCTACACTGTGTAAATGTGCAGTAAGTACTTGAAAATACTGTGCTAGTGCTATTTTTGGTCATGGATTTGGTATGTGATGAAGCCCATTGCCTATGATCTAAGTTTAGCAATTTTAAATACAAACAGTACTGGTACTGGATCATTAAAATGCTTTACCTTGTAGTAAGGGCAATCAAGAAAGTACCTCTTATTTGTACTTCACATGTGATCTGTATTACAAAACAATACTTTGACATATGTAATCTTTAGTAATAGTGGTAGCTATAATTTGGAGGCATGTATTGAGACATTTGATTCATTCATTGCACATGTACTTTGATTTGGTCTTTGCTGCACTAATGTCTCTGTGACTTTGAGCAAATCAGGTAACTTCTACTCTTGACTTTAAAACTGAGATTATACTTGGTCTACCATGGTCATTTGGGGGAAGGTCTTAGCATTGAAATATTTTCTAGGCTCAAGCTCCAAGCATCTAATGCAGATTAAATTGGTAAAAGATATGAATTTGCAGTTAAACTAGCTACTAAAAAACTACAGATGGCTCATTAAATCTTCATGGCAATGGTTATACAGGGTGTTCCCATTTTATAGATTGGTTACAAATTGGGTTCTGAAAATAAATTACATGCATAAAAGAAGCACAACTTTGATAGTAATACTTAGCCTGTGTTAAACCCTTCCCATGTGCCAGTGTGCTGAATAGCTTAATTTGCATTTCATATACTATGAAATATCTATGAGGTAGATACTGTAATTACTTAATAGATAATGAATCTGAACCACAGAGGTTAATTAGCTTGCCTAAAGCCACAGACCTTAAAGGGATAGAGCCATTCTAACCCAGGCAGTCTGACTCCAGAACCTGGTACATTGATGTAAAGCTCTGGTAGTTATAATTTATTGATATTATCAGTTCTCAAAAACTGAAAATTTTCCTCTAGAAAATTTTTGAGGATCTCAAAGAGCTTTTTATTTTTGTAGTTTATAGCTATGAATATTTATTGTATTGGAAATTTGAAATTCATTTTCCAAAATGCTTATATTCTGTCCAGAATAACAATTCAAATTCAGACATGGTAGTACATGCCTGTAATCCTGCACTTGGAAGGCTGAGGCAGAAAGATCTGTGGGTTCAAGGACAGCCTGGGTTACATACCAAGACATTGTCTCAAAGGACCAAAAAAGATAAAGCAATAACCATTAAAAAACCAGTTGCATATTAAGTGTAACTTTCCATGGGAAAAAAAAAATTAAGGGCTGGAAGAATGTACCTGCTTACCATGAGGCTTTTAAGTTCAAACTCTAGTACTGCCACAAAAAAAAAAGTTGAGAAGAGTGTCTTCTTACATTTTTGTATATCTACAATAGCTTAAAGAAGACAGATAGCTCTACTTACACATTTATTGTAGTTATATATTTTGGTGGAGGTACAATACTGAACACAGTCCAAAGTCAGGTACCTAAAAAGAAAACACCTTAGAAAACCTCTAAGGAAAGTCTTAGGGATTCCCAGTGTTCTCAGACCAGCGTTTGAGAACCTGAGTACTTTATAAGGTTTCAGTTTTTACTATTTTTATTTTGTTTATGCTCTTAAGATATGTAATTTATACTTAATTCCTAGAAGTGGTGTGTTTTTTTGGTTTTGAGGGAGGGCCTCACTTTATAGCCCAGACTGTCCTTTATCAAGTGTGGTGGTACAGACCTGTATTCCCAGTACTGGAGAGAGTGGGGCAGGGAGATCAAGAGCTTGAGGCCAGCCTGAACAGCACTACATAGTAAGACTGTATTAAAAACAAGAGCTGGGCTCCAGTTTTTAGCTATAGCTTAAATGGTCCTAGCTATAAGCAAAATGAACTGGAGGTGTGGCTCAAGCAGTTGAGTGCCTGCCTAGCAATAGCAAGCATGAAACCCTGAGTTCAAACCCTAGTCCCACCCCCACCTCCCAAAAAAAAACCTTATAAATATTATTATCAGAAATAATAGGGATTCGGTTTGTTTTTTTTTTTCGTAATTCCACACAAGTTTGCCCTTGGGGTCATTAGAAGAAATAAATTGTCTGTTTTCTCAACTTTGAATTCAGAATGTTTTTAGAACTTTTAATACATTCTACATCAAGTAATCAGACACTTGACTTATTTTTTCTGCATATAAAATTAGTGGAAATCACATGTTTTAGTACCAAATATGGACTCTTTGTCTAGTTTCTGTTTCATTCACTATTGGAAAGTTTTGATAGTTATATTTCACAAAGACATATTAGAACTTTATTCTTAGTTTGCTGTGTGGAACCATTTTTGTAAGTAATCACTTAATCTTCTAAACAGGCTGACAAACCAAGAGGCTTTGCTAGAGGTCTTGATCCTGAACGAATAATTGGTGCCACAGACAGCAGTGGAGAATTGATGTTTCTCATGAAATGGTAAGTGTGCCAGGTGATTGTTATATTTCAATTTTTAAAAATTGTGAAGCCATATCTAAGAAAGATTTTATAGTTTCCATCATAAGATAGTGAGTATCTGCTGAAAGTATGATTGTAGTTACTTCTGGTAGCAATGTTTTAAAGCTAGGGTCAGCAAACCTATGACCTGTTTTGGAAAATACAGCCACAGCTCTCATTTACTCTCCTGAAGCACTTATGTACCTTTTAATTAAATTATTTCTTAAATGAATGATCTCAGTTGGCATATGATTTAACAATTAACTGGATTTTTTTTTTTTTTTCACAACAGGAAAGATTCAGATGAAGCAGACTTGGTGCTGGCAAAAGAGGCAAATATGAAGTGTCCTCAAATTGTAATTGCATTTTATGAAGAGAGACTAACTTGGCATTCTTGTCCAGAAGATGAAGCTCAATAAATTGTCTGCGTTGTTTTTTATATATATTTATACATATATATAAAATCTGACTGAGTCTTGGTTTTTGAATTACTAGTGTGAAAAAGATAACCACATTCTAATAAAAATCAAGTTTGGTATGTTGGTTTTGAAAGTAGTATTGGGGGAGTTGTTGGTTTTTGTTTTTGTTTTTTGCATCAATAGCACTGGTTACTTTGAACAGATAAAACAAAAGCTTTCTGTATTTGCTTCCTTTATCAGAAAAGACTATTTGATACCATGGTATATTTCCTCTGCATTTGAGAATAGCTTTAATGTTAAGGAAATTTTACAGTCATTAATCAGAACTTATCTTTTAACTGGTATGTGAAAGGACCATTCTGGGCTTTTTGTTTGTGTTGGCGTATACATAAAATATTTACATGGTTTTAGGTGCTGGGGATTGAAGGCAGAGCCCTGAGTATGGTAGGCAAGTACTGTACCACTTGGCTTCAACCCCAGCCTTTTCTCTTTTTGTTTGGAGATAAGATAGTCTCAGTGGGCCTCAAACTTAAAATCTTCCTGCCTCTACTATCCAAGTGCTTGGATTACAGGCATATATCACCACATCTGGCTTGTTTTGGTTTTCTATAGACACATAAATACAATAGTTTGTTTGCAAAATTCCTTATTACCAGTACCAGAAACTTCCCCAGCCAGATGAGGAAACTAGACAAATCCTGGTTTATTTTAATTAGTTAAACAAGACCAAGTGCACATTTAAAGGTTCCTCTAGGGAGCCATTCCTTCACAGAAAGTTGAAATCTGTACTAAGGTTTAGGAATCATGAAATATCTCAGACTTGGCTCATGCAAATGTAATCTGCTGGTTAGAAATACTGGCAATTTAGGACCTGCTGGCATAAATTTGAAAATTTTATAAATTGACCTGCATGCTTTTTCTTTCCCCAGACTCATTCCTTACATGTAGGCTCAATCTTCGCAGTATTTGGGTTACTGGTTCTGCAGAAGCCAGGAAAACAACTTTGTAGTATCAGAATGTTATCCAACTGTATATTGTTTACTTTATTGTAAATAATGGTGAACAGTGGTCAATAAATAGTTTTATATTCCTTTATGTGATGAGACTTTTTCTTCACTTTCTGATTTCTTTTACAATGGTAGTGGGAACACAGTTTTACTGAGTTTTTCATGTTCTAGATTGGTTGACACCACTAAGGCAGTAGAGTCCATCTTCTAGAGCCTTTAACTTAGGGGTTTTAAACTTTCCACAGAAAAAGTGTCTAGTGGGGAGATAAATACTAGTTTTGTGTGGTTTCTAAGAGGAATTTGCCTCGTGAGAACACAATTTGATGTTTAGGGTCTGTTCTGTCAACAACTGCCTTTTAAAAAGCAAGTGTTCTGAAAATAATTTTCTGATAGAACTGATTTTGTTGATTTTGTTTTTTTGAGAAAGGGAGGGAAGTCATATCCCTGCTTCAAGAATCTCCTTATAGACTAAGTGCTGTTCTCAGGTTCACAGATGGTAAATAACCTACTATTCATATTGTTAGTAGCCCTACATTAAGTTTTAGTGCTGGTATTTCTGAAAACTATTACCTATATATTTTATTATGTGTCAGGTGTTGTATTAATTTCCTATTGATGCCTTCACAAATGACCACTTTATTATTTTTTTTGGTGGTGGTGCAGGTTTTGAACTCAGGGCTTCTCACTTATTAGGCTGGTGCTCCACCACTTGAGCCTGTCTCCAGTTCTTTTTTGCTCTGGTTATTTTGGAGAAATAGCCTTGCTTTTTGCCAAGGTGGACCTGGACCACAATCCTATTGTAAGCTTTCTGCCATAACTGGGATGACAGGTACATGTAACCACACCCAGCTTTTTCCTGTGTAGATGGTGTCTTGCAAACTTGGCTGGGCAGCCCTCAAACCACAATCCTCCCATTTCAAATCGCCATGTAGCTTGAGATAACAAGCAGGAGCCACTGCCCAGCTATTGGTAGAGACTGGGTCTCAAACTTTGCCCTGGCTATCCTGGAACCACTATCCTCTGGTCTCAGTTTCCCAAGTATCTAGTGTTGCATGCTTAAACCACCTGTGCCATCTCAAATTACCACAAATGTAAAGTCTTAAAACTGTAAGTTTATTAAAAGTTTTGGTGATGAGAGTCTAAAACCAGCCTCACTGGACTGAAGGTATAGGGTAGTTCTTTGGGGAGGTTCCAATGGCAAAAGTTTTCTTGGCTAGTCTCCCATTTCTAGAGGCCATCTGCATTCTTCAGTTCCTGGTCCATCTCTTCAAAACCAGCAAGCAGTGTAGCATCTTCCATTGTCTCCCTCCCTCTTATCTCCCACTCACTGCAGATGTTTTGTGGAAACATTGAGCCAAACCACTGAAGTTCCTAGAATACCTGAATCCTTTATCATTAGTTAAAAAAAGGCTTCCATCATTTTACCTTTTGGTATATAATTACATAAGAAAAAACTTAAGAAGTTACATGCCATAAAAATTAAAGCTGCCTCATTGATCTCTTTTCCAAAGCTCCAAAGTAGTTTGGTGATGTTTCCTTCCTATGTACTATTTTATATGGTTAAGTACTGTTCTTAACAAAAATAGGATTACATGTTTTAGAATTTATTTATTACCAATCTCAGGCTATCTTACCTAGTGAATATATTGAAATTATCCACTGTATTCCAATTTTGCTGCCTAACTTTTGCTGGTCAAATTGGGTTGGAAGCTGCCATCTGTTCTTTGATCGTGAACAATTATTTCACCTCTCTCCCTCAATTTCCTGATCTGTAAAACATTTTCCATGGGCTGGTGTAGGATTGAAATATATACATGTGAGGCATTTAGAACAGTGACTGTATTTAGCAAACAAGACAGTTTTTTTTTTAATAGGGTAGGTACATAGGCTATTGTGCGGCAATTCCTGAACCTAACCAATTGCTGAGTATGAACCCTTAAGGTTCATACTGTTGGATTGGATGTGACCATTGACACTAGATAGATGTAGATGGATTCACAGATTAGTGAAGTCAAGCTTGCACTGATTTACTCTTCCCATATCTTCACTAGAATTACAAATTAGCAATATTGATCTTACTAATTTTAACCAAGATGATGCCATTTTAATTTTCATGTCTGATTATTTTGTTGTGTGTTCTTTTCATGCTTCATGACTGCATTTGCTTATCTGTCACCAATTTCACTAATTTTTTTTTAATTGGTAGGAGTTACTTACAAAAGATTAACAAACTTTAGGTCAGACACTGGTGACTCACACTTGTAATCCTAAATACTTGGGAGGCTGAGATTGGGAAGATCATGATTTGAAGCCAGATCTGACAAATAGTTCTCAAGACACTATCTCCAAAATAACCAGAGCAAAATGAACTGGAGGTGTGGTTCAAGTGGTAGAGTGCCTGCTTTGCAAGCATGAAACCCAGAGTTCAAGCCTCAATCCCACCAAAAAAAAAAAACTTACATTTTTTGCTTTTGCTACTTTGTTTCATTGATTTTCTTTTTAATGTGGTCAACTGTTAATCTCTGTCTTTTTGGTTTCTTGTTTAAAAAGAAATCTCTACTCCCTTTTCTCCCCACTTTTATCCTGTTACACTAAATTTCTTTCCCAATAAACTTTACTCTTATGTTTCAAACAAAAAAAAAAATCGATCCTGAAGTTGAGGTTATGCAAGTATTTTGTTTATTTATTTTTGGCAGAAAATTGGACTAGCATGGGCCCACACCTCCCATTTTGACTGAAGAAGAGAGGGAGTGAGAACGCGGGATTGAATTAAATCCATGATGGAAATCACTATCCTTCAGCCTAGCAGACACATTCAAATTATGAACCAAGGGTTAAGCATTTGCTCAGAACTTGGTTGGCACTGTACCAGGTGTTGGACCCAGGTTTATTTTACACAGACATATTTTCTTCCAGGTGGCATTTACATTTTAAGATGGATGTTAGTGAGAACACTCCATAAAGTTGGCTTAAAAACAAGGATTGAATAAAACAGACACTTGCAATTGGGACACTGTGTTCAGCTAGCCTAAAGCATATGCCACTGCCGGGCACTCATGGCTCATGCCTGTAATCCTAGCTACTCAGGAGGCAGAGATCAGGAGGATCACAGTTCAAAGTCAGCCCAGGTAAATAGTTCAAGAGACCTTATCTCAAAAAAAAAAACACTTCACACAAAAAGACTGGTGGAGTGGCTCAAGGTGAAGGCCCTGAGTTCAAGCCCCAGTATAACAACAACAACATTGTTCTTTTGACTGAGTATTGCCTTGGCTATTCGTGGCCTCTTGTGTTTCCATATAAATTTCACAGTAGATTTTTCAATCTCTTTAATGAATGTCATTGGAATTTTGATGGGAATTGCATTAAACATGTAGATTACTTTGGGGAGTATTAACATTTTTACTATGTTGATTCTACCAATCCATGAGCATGGGAGATCTCTCCACTTTCTATAGTCTTCCTCAATCTCTTTCTTCAGAAGTTTATAGTTTTCCTTGTAGAGGTCTTTCACATCTTTTGTTAGGTTTACACCTAGGTATTTGATTTTTTTTTTGAGGCTATTGTAAATGGAATTGTTTTCATACATTCTTTTTCCGTTTGCTCATTGTTAGTGTATAGAAATGCTAATGATTTTTCTATGTTGATTTTATATCCTGCTACCTTGCTATAGCTATTGATGATGTCTAGAAGCTTCTGAGTAGAGTTTTTTGGGTCTTTAAGGTATAGGATCGTGTCGTCTGCAAATAGGGATATTTTGACAGTTTCTTTACCTATTTGTATTCCTTTTATTCCTTCTTCTTGCCTAATTGCTCTGGCTAGGAATTCCAGTACTATGTTGAATAGGAGTGGAGATAGTGGGCATCCTTGTCTGGTTCCTGATTTTAGAGGGAATGGTTTTAATTTTTCTCCGTTAAGTATAATGCTGGCTGTAGGTTTGTCATATATAGCTTTTATAATGTTGAGGAACTTTCCTTCTATTCCTAGTTTTCTTAGAGCTTTTATCATGAAATGATGTTGGATCTTATCAAAGGCTTTTTCTGCATCTATTGAGATGATTAAGTGGTTTTTGTCTTTGCTTCTGTTAATGTGGTTTATTACGTTTATTGATTTTCGTATGTTGAACCACCCCTGCATCCCTGGGATGAAGCCTACCTGGTCGTGGTGAATAATCTTTTTGATGTGTTGCTGAATTCGATTTGCCATTATTTTGTTGAGGATTTTTGCATCAATGTTCATTAAGGAGATTGGCCTATAGTTCTCCTTTTTGGAGGTGTCTTTGCCTGGTTTTGGGATAAGTGTAATACTGGCTTTATAAAATGTGTTTGGCAGTTCGTAGGCCACGAATAGCCAAGGCAATACTCAGTCAAAAGAACAATGCAGGAGGTATCACAATACCTGACTTCAAACTATATTACAAAGCAATAACAATAAAAACAGCATGGTACTGGCACAAAAACAGACATGAAGACCAGTGGAACAGAATAGAGGATCCAGATATGAAGCCACACAACTATGAGCAACTTATCTTTGACAAAGGAGCTAAAAATATACGATGGAGAAATAGCAGCCTCTTCAACAAAAACTGCTGGGAAAACTGGTTAGCAGTCTGCAAAAAACTGAAACTAGATCCATGTATATCACCCTATACCAAGATTAACTCAAAATGGATCAAGGATCTTAATATCAGACCCCAAACTCTTAAGTTGATACAAGAAAGAGTAGGAAATACTCTGGAGTTAGTAGGTATAGGTAAGAACTTTCTCAACGAAACCCCAGCAGCACAGCAACTAAGAGATAGCATAGATAAATGGGACCTCATAAAACCAAAAAGCTTCTGTTCATCAAAAGAAATGGTCTCTAAACTGAAGAGAACACCCACAGAGTGGGAGAAAATATTTGCCAATTATACATCAGACAAAGGACTGATAACCAGAATATACAGGGAACTTAAAAAACTAAATTCTCCCAAAACTAATGAACCAATAAAGAAATGGGCATGTGAACTAAACAGAACTTTCTCAAAAGAAGAAATTCAAATGGCCAGAAAACACATGAAAAAATGCTCACCATCTCTAGCAATAAAGGAAATGCAAATTAAAACCACACTAAGATTCCACCTCACCCCTGTTAGAATAGCCATCATCAGCAACACCACCAACAACAGGTGTTGGCGAGGATGCGGGGAAAAAGGAACCCTCTTACACTGTTGGTGGGAATGTAGACTAGTACAACCACTCTGGAAAAAATTTGGAGGCTACTTAAAAAGCTGGACATCGATCTACCATTTGATCCAGCAATACCACTCTTGGGGATATACCCAAAAGACTGTTACTCCAGAGGCACCTGCACATCCATGTTTATTGCGGCACTATTCATAATAGCCAAGTTATGGAAACAGCCAAGATGCCCCAGCACTGACGAATGGATTAAGAAAATGTGGTATCTATACACAATGGAATTTTAAGCAGCCATGAAGAAGAACGAAATGTTATCATTCGCTGGTAAATGGATGGAATTGGAGAACATCATTCTGAGTGAGGTTAGCCTGGCTCAAAAGACCAAAAATCGTATGTTCTCCCTCATATGTGGACATTAGATCAAGGGCAAACACAACAAGGGGATTGGACTATGAGCACATGATAAAAGCGAGAGCACACAAGGGAGGGGTGAGGATAGGTAAGACACCTAAAAAACTAGCTAGCATTTGTTGCCCTTAACGCAGAGAAACTAAAGCAGATACCTTAAAGCAACTGAGGCCAATAGGAAAAGGGGACCAGGAACTAGAGAAAAGGTTAGATCAAAAAGAATTAACCTAGAAGGTAACACCCACGCACAGGAAATCAATGTGAGTCAATGCCCTGTATAGCTATCCTTATCTCAACCAGCAAAACCCCTTGTTCCTTCCTATTATTGCTTATACTCTCTCTACAACAAAATTAGAGATAAGGGCAAAATAGTTTCTGCTGGGTATTGAGGGGGGGAGCGGGAGGGGGCGGAGTGGGTGGTAAGGGAGGGGGTGGGGGCAGGGGGGAGAAATGAACCAAGCCTTGTATGCACATATGAATAATAAAAGAAAAATGAAAAAAAAAATAACAACAACAACAACAAAAAATGCCACTGGTTGCACACACCTGTGACTATACATTTAATTGTACACTTTGGGGTTGGTGAGTTGCATGGCATGTGAATTGTATTTCAATAGGGCTGCTTGAAGAAATTGGAACATGAGAGCTTTTAGCTAAAAAAGAACCTTAATAATCATATTTTAATAGGATGATTTTCAGATTAAATCTGATTATTTTCTTACTCTTCAGTTGAGTTCCTCATATGTTTTTGGATATCAATCCCTATCTTGCTCCAAATGTACAAGAGTACATGAAAAAATGTTCAACACCATCAATGATCAGAGAAATGAAAAATAAAAGCCACAATGAAGTATCACTTAATTGATAAGAATGGCTATTATTGGGGGGGAGAGGTGGGGATGGGGAGCAGGAGGAGAAATGACCCAAACAATATATGCACATGTGAATAAATGAATAATTAAAAAAAAAGAATGGCTATTATCAAAAAGACAAAAGATAAAAATTGTTGGTAAGGATATGGAAAAATGATGGGAATGGAAATTAGTACAGCTGTGATGGAAAACGGATTTTTTTCAAAAAATTAAAAATAAATAGAACTACCACATGTTCCAGCAGCCCTGCTTCTTCCATTTTAAGGAAAATGAAGTCATTATGTAAAAGAGATATCTACAATCCCGTTTTCACTGAAACATTATTCATCATAGCCAGCACATAGAATCAACCTTAAATGTCTGTTGGTAGAAAGGATAAAGAAAATGAGGACTGGAGGTGTGGTTCAAGTGGTGAGGGCCTGCCTAGCAAATGTGAAGCCGTGAGTTCAAATCCCAGTTCTGCCTAGAAAAGAAAAGAAAATGTATGTGTGTAGCAAAATACTGTTGAACCTTTAAAAAGAAGGAAATCCTATCATTTGTGACAATGCAGATGAACCTGGAAAACAGGCTAAGTCTCAAAAGCCAGACACAGAAAGACAAATACTGCACGACCTCACTATGTGCAGAATCTGAGACGGTGGGCCTCGTGGAAGCAGAGTAGAGGGGTGATGATGGGGTGTGCTGCTGAATGGAGAGATTTTGGTTAAAAGGAAAAAGTTTCAGGTAGGATGAATATATTCTGAAGATTTACTGGTGACTGTATAATTAATAATGTATCATACACTTGAAAATTGCTAAGAGATTAGATCTTAAATATTCTCACCCCAAAAATGGTGGTAAGTTTGTGAAGTGATGAATATTTAATTAGCTTGACTTAATCAGAAACAATGTACACTTATATCCAAGTATATTGTACACAATAAATATATACACTTTTTTTTCCAATTATACCTTATAAAACTGGGGAGAATTTTAAAATAAAATTTAAAAACTAAATTTTTAAAAAGCCTAACCTCTTATTGTTCTCTTCCATGGACCATTTCATTTGATCATGTCATCATTTTCTGTCATCTCCTTGAAGTTTTCTCTCCTAATCTTGCCTCTGTCTCTCTTCTCCTCCACACTTCTACAGTGTAACATCAACAAAATCAAACAGTTAACAGAATGGTTATGAGAGTGTTTTGTACACAAGGACCTGAACTGGATAAACTCAGCCTCAATCCACTCAACAAAAGTGAGCTGAGGATGACAGACATCTCTATGGACAAATTTCTCAGTCAACTACGAGAACCCATAGTTTATGCTCTGGTGTTTATACCACAGGGAATGCAGGTGCTATGTGTAGGTGCTGTCAAGAGGGCTCTGCATTTTGTCCACGTCCTCAGCTGTTGACCTTGGCATTCATTACTACAGTTCCCAGGTTAGGTCTTTGGGGTCGCCTATGGATTATTCTGACCTTGCTGGGGTGGTAGTGATTTGCTACAGACAGGAAAACCAAGTGTCAGTCAGGAGAAATCACTCGAAACACACCCTCCAAACAATTCCTAAACTTTGGCAGACTTTCTGGGGTTTTGACAGAAAGCAAAGTCAATAAAGCAGATACCTTAAAACAACTGAGGCCAATAGGAAAAGGGGAACAGGTACTAGAGAAAAGGTTAGATCAAAAAGAATTAACCTAGAAGGTAACACCCACGCACAGGAAATCAATGTGAGTCAATGCCCTGTATAGCTATCCTTATCTCAACCAGCAAAAACTCTTGTTCCTTCCTATTATTGCTTATACTCTCTCTACAACAAAATTAGAGATAAGGGCAAAATAGTTTCTGCTGGGTATTGAGGGGGTGGGGAGGAGAGGGAGGGGGTGGTGTGGGTGGTAAGGGAGGGGGTCGGGGCAGGGGGGAGAAATGAACCAAGCCTTGTATGCACATATGAATAATAAAAGAAAAATGAAAAAAAAAAAAGAAAGCAGAGTCAAAACTTACATTTTTAATATTTGCTTACGGGTTGACTTTTAATGATTTTTCTCTGCCCCCCGCTAAAAAAAAGTATGCTTGCCAGCTTCAAAAATCAAAATGCATAGCAATCTCTAAGGTAACACAGACTAAAACCCTAAGATAAAGCACTGAAATAAGCTGGCAAGTTTTTAGAATAACTTTCTAACAGGTCAAGTTATATATTATTGCCGACTTGTTCTTATGCAGATGAAAGCCTGCTGTATAATTCTTCATAGCACATAAGCAGCATGAAGCTAAAGACATCTTAAAAGAGTCTTTAGAGTTGAATAGAAATATTTGAGAGAGGTGCTGGGGATCAAACCCATCTCCTGGCACAAATGTTTAGGCAAGTCATACTGTCTCTGAGTGACTACACCTCCCTGACAGAAATGTTCTTTTTTTTCTTAGTGGGAGCCACACCACCAGTGTATTTTGCTCAGGCTATTTCCAAGATGGGGTCTTGAGAGATATTTGCTAGGGCTGGCCTCAAACTGTGATCCTCCTGATCTCAGCCTCCGAAGCAGCTAGATTACATGAGCCACTGTAATCTGTACTGGCATGAGCCACTGGGTCCTGGCTCAGAAATGTTCTTGACAGGCCTCGTTTCATGCTCAGAGAAAAAGCTTTTGCATAACAGTGGTCAACTAAGTCTTGGAAGGAAAAAAGAAAATCGCTTAAAATAAATACAACTGCCCTAAAGTTTAGCAAAATGACTGTATATCTCAGCCAGGGAACTGACGTTTCCAATAAAGGGGGTAGAAGATACAATGGGTTAAGTATAAAGTTATATCTCAATTTTTATATCAGTTATTTTTAAATATCACCCTAAATTAATAGTTCCTATATAGACTTATTGTATATTTTAAATTGTCTTAGTTTTAGTGATATATTTCCTAAAGATTAATATAAGTATTAAGAGTAGGTGAGATGTTTTTAAAAGTCCTTATCTTGTCCAACTAAGTAAGACATTAAATGATCTGTTTTTATGAGAATAATTATTGATATTTGTGCCAGATAACTTACATTATTACTTAGGTCTTTTGATGCTTACTAACTTTATTATTCTAAGATAGAGGGTGGCAAACATTTTCTGTATGGCACCACCCCATAGTGGATATTTCAGGCTTTTGTGGACCATATGGTTTCTGTTGTAAGTCCCATTCCGCTGTAGATGAATGGCATGACTAGGTTGCAATCAAACTTTAATGGTACTAAATTGTAAACTTCATATAATTTTCACATACCATGAAATATTCCATTGTTATTTTTTTCAACCATTTAAAAGTACAGAGTCAAGTGAGATAATGGTGTGTACCTATAGTCCCCGACTCAGGAGAATCAATTGAACCCAGGAGTTCAAGGCAAGCCTGGGCTAGCCAGACCCCACCAAAAGAAAAAAAAGGTAAAAAACCATTTTTAGCTTTTGCATCACAGAAAAACAGGCAGTTGGTCTCATAAAAATAGGCAGAGGTCTGGATTTGGCCCAAAGACTGTAGTTTGAAAATCCCTACTGTATAGGATTAAGGTGTAGTACATAAACCTTTCCCCTAAAAGACTGGATAAGAATCTTCAGATAAAGACTGGACAATCTGTCGTTATGGACATGCCAGAGCTGTTTTGTTTTGTTTTGTTTTGTTTTGAATCATAGTACCCCATGACCTTCCAGGCTGATGCTTGGCAGATTATGAGATTTCTGTTCCAGTTCCTCCTCTCTTTCAGAGATTTCCCTTCTCTGTCTCTGGCTTCCCTGCTGCTACCCAGGGTCTCCTCCCCTGCACTCCCCCTGGGGACTGCCCACACCTAGGCTTCAAACCAGGAGTTCTTAAGCTGATGCCAGAGGCCTCAGGAAATACATGGCAGGGGTAGGGGTGGGGTCCATAACTGTACATATTCTCAAAGAAGTAATTAAGGACTAAAGGTTGGTTTAAAATGGCTGTTTTGAGGTTTTTTCTTGCAGCATTTGCCAAACCCACCTATTTTGTCTCCCGCCTCTCAGAACTGTTGATTCTGAGTCCTTTCCAGCAGCAGGTGAAGTGTAGTGCCAAGTCAGGTCTGCTGGGCTACCACCACTTAGTCTCAATCTGGAATGAAAGGTGACTAGGGATGCTTAGAGAGGCTTTCGTTCAGTACAGCATGAGAAAGTGTAGTTTCAGGGAGTGGAAGAAAAGAAATCATTGGAAATGACTGTCTGCATATGGAGAAGCTTTGTGATTCCCTCCCTGATCCATGTACAGTACACTGGTGCCAAAGGTGCTTCTAGGGATCCTGCCTTCACACGAGGAGTCCCATGCCTAGGTAACGATGTATGCAACTATCAGTACTATCAGTACTCCAGTGGTCTTCACGGGCTGAATGTCTGGTCAGTGACGCCAGGTTCAGGTTTATCTCTGCATATATCAGCTGGAGTCCGGCAAGTTACTTCAAGTTCCCCTTTGCAGCTGGAGCCAAAGGATGAAGTATTTCTTGCTATTGCTAAAGCCATGGAAGGGATGGTGGAAGATAACGTTAACTGTTACTGGATCATCTGATCTTTGTGGACCAGTTAAATAACCAACACCCGATTCTTTACCCCATTGGCCAGGCTTTTGAACAATGCTTAGATCTGGAAGCTAGCAGGCTGCTGAGTTATCTGAGGGTGACTTCTGCAGCATCCAAACTTCCTCATGATGTCTGCTGCAGAAGATACCACACCTGCAGTCCATTTTGCTCTGGTTATTTTAGGGATGGAGTCTCAAACTTTTTGCCCAGGCTGGCCTAGAACAGCAGTATGCACATATGAATAATAAAATAAAGTAAAAAAAAAAAAACCCATCACAAAAAAGGGCTGGTGTAGGCCCTGAGTTCAAACCTCAGTACTGCAAAACAAATAAAAAGACCCCAAAAACTCAAACACAGAATTCCACCATTAGAATTTCAGTGTTCTGGTAAATTAACGTTCTCATGGTCACCCTCAGAATGCTTGTGTACAGTGCTTAGACACACTCAGCTTTCAATTACCCTTTCCTACTAGTTTACGTTTCCTCGAAAGAGAAATTTATGAGTTAGACTTCCTCCCATGAGCTTCTGTCTCTATGTCACAGTATTGTCATTGTACCTAATTTGCCTGTCTTTCCCTGACAAGCTCCTAGGGAGAAAGGACTATGTTGGCCTCTGTGCCTGGCATATACACAACTGGTTCAGATTAAATATTTGATGAAGATCTGATGAAAATATCAACCAGTCACCCATCCAAGCTCTTCACAGACCCATCTGCTCCCAGAACAAAAAAAGGTGATTTCCACCTAAGTTCACAGATTTATTCTTTTTCATGTACGTGCTTGCCATTGACCAATAATTCAACTTGCTTCACAACCCAGACACTGCGAGCCCTAGACAGATGCTGTTCATGTATGTATGTGACATCTTGCAAAATTCTAACTATCTCTAACACAATGGTTCATAGGTACCACAGTGTTACTGTATCATAGCAACAAAGGAAGCACCAGTCTGCTTATTTATTGACTCCATATCAATAATTCATAACCCTTTAGCTCCTCCACATACAATCTATTGTTCAGGAAGAATCCTCTAGAAACATAAGATGGACTCCCCAAAAGCTATTTTGAAAATCTACTCTTTAACAAAACAGATTGGGAAGAAGGACACATTGTTTGATGGAATCATTTTTTAACTAAAAGACTTAGAGCTCTATGACTTGTTGACATCTCTTCACAACATCCCAGATCATTTTAGCAGTGTTTTAAAAGTTCTAGTAGAGTTTGGGGATTACATTATCTATTCTCGTTCATTCTCTGCTGTCTTCTTTTTAAAAATTTTCCTGTCTCTAAATTCTGCGTGTGCTAAAGTTGATTGTTGCATTGATTCTGAAGGGAGAGACAAATTGGAATCCTTAGACACCAACCTGCAGCATGCGAATGGGATGACAGACTGGAATGCTGGGAAGGAGGTGTCCACGCAGAAGCAGCTCTGATTCACTACCTATTTTGTCCCCACCAGAATGCAGGCTCCATTCAAATCTCACTGGTCTTCTCTCTGTTATATCTTTACTGCCCAGGTAGACCCAGTAGCCAGTCACGGTGGTGCCTGCCTATAATTTTACCACTCAGGAGGCTGGGAAAGAAGGATTGCAAATTCCAGGCCAGACTGGCCTACATAGTGAGACCCTGTCTCAAAAAACAAACAAACAAACAAACAAACAAACAAAAACCAAGGGGAAGAGAGAGATACCCAAGTGGAGAAGATACTTAGTAAATATTTGATGCTTGGGAGATTGGTGACGAGATAGTGCCTTCAGTACACAATTAACCCAATTTCACCTTTCCTTTCGTATCCCCTGTAGGTTGAATCAAGTTGGCTTTAGGGTGCAGAAAACCACCTACCCTCTGGGATCATGGTGAAAGGTTTCTTAATGGATTTACCCCCAATTCAACAACTGAATCAGATACAGTATCCACAACCCCTCTCACATACTTATCCGAAATTAAAGTTTCAAAAAGCAACATGTTTTCTAGTGCTTTTTGTCTTTTATTATTGTTTTTGTTAGTTTGCAGGTCCCAGACCACCCCTAATTTCATGCACAACCCACTAATACATCAGCACAGGTAAAAGACCTGACTTAGTTATTCCAGGGTGTCAGCCTGAGAGGCCTATGCCAAAATGAAGGTCATTGGGAGAAGAGCACAGAATAACCAGGCATACTTTGAACTCAGGGCTTTGTGCTTAGAAGACAAGTACCTTACCATTTGGGTCATACCTCTAACCCCTAGGTAGAGTCTTTTTTTTTTTTAATTCATTTATTCATATGTGCATACATTGTTTGGGCCATTTCTTCCCCCTGCCCTAGGCAGAGCCTTAAGTGCAAATTTTAGTTCCACCAAAATGTGGCACTAGGGAAAATACCTCAGTCTCAGTTTCCTGGGGAAAGAGCCAGCCTCCTTCTTTGGGAAAGGACAGCCCTATCCTTGTGGGGTTCTTCTGAGGACTAACTGAGAATGCGTGTCAGAGTTTCTCAGCCCCAGCACTACTGACATTTGGGGCTGGATAATCCATTATGGTGGGGACTGTCCAGAGTACTAGAGGATGTTAGATAGCATCCCTGACTGCCACCCACTAGATGCCAGTCACACCCTCTTCAGTTGTGCTGACCACAAATGTCTGCAAACATTGACAGCCTCCCCTGGTTGAGTCACTGATGTTTACTGTGTCTGCCACCGCCCTTGGCCACTGTTGTTCACCTGATCCTTCTTGCTGTGGAGAGACTACAGTTTAGTCTATGGGAGAGTACCAAACTATGTGTCCACCATCGGAATTAAGGACATGAGCACTGCAATGGCTGGAAGACAGGCACAAACTGTGGCAGCTATGGCCATCACAAGGGATGGAGCTGGAGGAGCCTCAGCCAGCAAGAACACACTTTTACAGGTGTGGCATTGCAATGGGGGCTGAAGAGGAAATGAAGCACTGGGATTGACTCTGAGCCTAGAAGACAGGGAAGGCAAGGTTAAGTGGGACCTGCTCATGACTAGATGTGGAAGGTAAAGAAAAGCATAAGCTGGGGGCATTGCTCAAGTGGTAGAGGGACTATCTAGCAACAAGGCTCTGAGTTCAAACCCCAGTGCTGCTCTCCTCCCGAGAGAGACAGAGACAGAGAGAAATGAAGAAAACTAGAGCCAAAGCCCAGCAGGCAGCCCCTGCCTGGACTCCCCAGAAGGAAAAATATGGCAGGGACAGCAGAAGCAAGGGTAAAAGTAGGTGACAGCATACCTGTCAGAAGGTAGCTCACTCCTGCCTAGAAGACAAAACTTCAGCTCTTGGGCATAGCTCATTGTTTCCAAAGACAGCAGTGAATATAGCACAAATACTGTGTGCACCTGTATGTAAAGGGAAAAATGAGATCTGTTGAAACTGTTCCAGGAATGGGGGAAGGGTAGGTAAAGGAGAACGGTGGAGGGGATGAATTCAACTATGATATATTTGATATAGTGTAAGAACTTTTGTAAATGCCACGATGTACCCCCACCCAGCACAACAATAATAAAAAAAGAAAGCAACTAAATGTTTAAGTCACTTAGCATTTTAACTTTTGTGAACAAACAATAAAAAATCTATTTTATATCTTTAAAAAAAAAAAAAAGAAGGAGTCTTTTCTTTGTTTGCATAAAGACCAAGGAAATCCGATACATCCTGATAGTGGGTGCAAGTATTTCCTTAGACAATAGGGAGTACTGCTTTAATTCTACCAAAATCTTAAAAAGAAGAAAATGAGAAAATTAAACCATAATCTAATAAAATATTGATTTCTATTTGTAGTTGTTTTAATTGTAAAAAGCAATTGCTTAAGATTGCATTATTACCATAGTAGGTATAGTCTTCATCAGGCATTAGTATTCCTTACTGAGAAATAGAATATCTAGGACCATATGACACAATGTGAAAACAGAAGTATTTCTTTTTCAGGATATTTTCATCACTTTTTGTAAAATATTGGTTAAAAATACTTTTAATCCACAGCTTTTAAGGTTAGTTGTGAGCTAGCTAATGGAAGCTTTTATTTAGGCACAGGTAAATTTAAGAGTAAATTACATAGCTGCATTTTTATATTCACTCAAATACCTATAATAGTAGGTATGTTTCTTTTCCACTGTAATGGTAGAAGGGTCTAGTGAGTGTGAGGGCATTAACCTTTTCATGAGGACTCTATTCTTCTGAACAAACCACTCCCCAAAGGCCCCACTCCCTACTACCATTACCCTGTAGGTTAGGGGGCTACACTAATA
Source organism: Castor canadensis (assembly GCF_047511655.1). Lineage (NCBI taxonomy): Eukaryota > Metazoa > Chordata > Mammalia > Rodentia > Castoridae > Castor > Castor canadensis. The sequence goes on from NC_133387.1 coordinate 85,534,096, forward strand.
CTCAGTCCATTGCAGAAGGCATGTATGTTAGTTTTCTTTTGCTACATAACATTTTACCCTGAAGTTTAGCAACTTCAAGTGCCAAACATTTACTATCTCCCACAGTTTCTAAGAGTAAGAAATCTAGGAGTGGCTACACCAAGTTTCTCATGAGGACATAGTCAAGGCAGAGCTGGAGCTGCAGTCATCCCAAGGCTTTCTTGGGGCCAGGAAGCAGCTTCCAAACTCCCTCTTGCTGGTAGCTGTAGGTGGACCTCCGTTCCTTAGTGACTGTTCAGCTCCTCACCAGGTGGACCTCCCCATCAGGCCACTTACCACCGAGCAACTGACTTCCTCTTCATGTTGGTGTGTGAGTGAATTTAAGGAAAACAAAGACTCTTTGAAAAAGATATCATAATTATTAACATAAAGTTGGCAACCTTCTGGGGGGGAAAAAAACCTTTAATGTCTTTAAAAAAAAACACCAGTAATCTTGTAAGTAGAGAGCTGGCAAAATTTTATATAAAGTTAGTCACTTCAGCAGGAAATAAAGACCTATAATGAAGTAACACCAAGAGTGTATTCCAAGAGAGCAAAGAAATTCCCACTCCTTGTAACATATGCCTCTAAAAACCACATAGGATTTGGCAAACCATGGGTGAGTTCCCAGTTCCCAGAGGAACTAAGTAGAAAGCTCATTGCTTGGAAGTGAACTGGAGTTGCAGAGTCAGTAGGTATTGTTGGATGCTGTGGTAGCCAGCCACCAAGGTTGTCAGTAATGACTGTGGCTCCATTCATACACTTGGGTATTCCCTTCCCATACTGCACCATCATTGATCTGTGTGACCAGAAATGTAGAGCATAAAAGATGGTATGTCCCCTCTGAGATTAGGATATAACAGAATGCAGCTGTTTTAGGTGGCTTCCATACTACCGACAACCACAGATGACTAGCTCAAGAGAAGTCAGTTGCTCGGTGGTAAGTGGCCTGATGGGGAGGTCCACCTGGTGATGAGCTGAACCTCCAACCAGTCACTGAGGAACGGAGGTCCACCTACAGCTACCAGCAAGAGGGAGTTTGGAAGCTGCTTCCTGGCCCCAGGAAAGCCTTGGGATGACTGCAGCTCCAGCCCTGCCTTGACTACGTCCTCATCAGAAACACTGGGTGTAGCCACTCCTACATTTCTTACTCTTAGAAACTGTGGGAGATAGTAAATGTTTGGCACTTGAAGTTGCTAAATTTCAGGGTAACATGTTATGCAGCAAAAGATAACTAATGTACATGCCTTCTGCAATGGACTGAGTGTTAGTGTAGCCCCCTAACCTACAGGGTAATGGTAGTAGGGAGTGGGGCCTTTGGGGAGTGGTTTGTTCAGAAGAATAGAGTCCTCATGAAAAGGTTAATGCCCTCACACTCACTAGACCCTTCCACCATTACTCTGCATTTACAGAGAAAAGATGGCTGTCAGTGAACCAGGAGGTAGGTCCTCAGCAGATACTGAAATTGCTTCTCAGTCTCTGCAAATATGAGAAATAAATTTATAGTGTTTATAAACTACCCAGTTTACGGTTATTTTGTTATAGCAGTCCAAACAAACGAAAACACTTTCCTTGTCTTTCACAGAAAGACTGCTTGGGAAACTGATGAAACTAGTTTTGCTAAACTGACAGACCATCAGCATAGGGGAGAAAAAACAGGAGGGAAAATCAAATAAGTGAATAATGCATGAAAGAGAAATGGGACTTCCTTAGATGATTCCTATGCTTTTCCCTTCATTAATGAAGTATTAACATCTACGTCAGTCTTCAAAACGTACCCATCATATCCCTGAAATTATGCTAGATTTACGATGTCTGGGGAGACAGAGAAGTGAGAAAAGATTCAATGACTTTCTCTCAGATGTCTTCAGGGGGGTTGGTGATTCAGTCAACAACTGTCATTGAACTACAAAACTATTAAATGAGACATCAAAATGAAGTTAAAATGACATGCCTAGGTCTGGGTATAGTGGTATACAACTATAATCCCAGTTACATGGGAGATGCAGGCAGGAGGATAGAGGTCTGAGGCCAGATGAAAAGCACCAGATCCTATCTGAAAAACAACTAAAGCAGAAAGATCTGGGGGTGTGGCTCGGGCGGTAGAGCTTCTACCTAATAAACTCAAGGAGCTTTGTTTAAACTCTAATACTCCCTCCCCCAGAAAAATGTCCCATGGCTGACAAAATGCGCTATACCAGGAAAATGATAAATTATAGCATGGACTTTTAATGTAGTCATTGGAAAGAATAGTGCTGAAGAATGCTAAAATTAGGGAGAGTTTTCAGGTTGATAAGCTGTACTGTCCCAGTGCTTGGTCATGGAAGGCACTTCACAAAGGCTTGTTTCTTGTGTATTTTTCCTATGATTAGTGTTCCAGGGACTGGGCATTCTAGGTTTGGATCGATATTATCTTACATCCCAGCTGAATGACCTTGGTCAACTTTTAATCTTTCTCAATTTCTTCATTTGTAAATTAAAATACCTTGTTTGAGAACAGGTGATCTGCTGAGAAAGGCATAAGGACCTGCGTGCAAAAAAGGTTCTGAAAGGGCCCTTAAATGACATTATCTGAATCCAGGACTGTTCTAAATAGGGGAGACCTTGCCAGGTCAGTGCAAGAGCATAGGGGCTCAGAGGTTTCTGACACACTGAAGCAGTGACAGAGCTGAGATCAGAATTTAGGCTAGCACTTTGTGTCATGTCCAGGTTTCATTGTCATACCATCAGACATCTCTCTTCGAAGCTATATAATTAAATAAAGAACGAGAACAAAAATACTCTATGAAAAAGATTTTCAAATTTTTTTTCTCTGACCTTTTCTGTTTCTTTTAAAAAGGTCTTTTTTTGCCTCAGAGACTACACAATTACTTTCTATTATCTTATCATTGAATACTTTAATGACATCCATGACAACAAGCTCTGGTGTCTACTTCTGCCTGCGCTATAGGCACGTAGAAAAACACAAGCATAACTAAGAGGCACATCCCCAGAGAGCTGGATTCAGTGCAAAGAAAAACAAGGTAAGTTTGGTAACATCAGTAGTCTAGGTACCTTCAGAGCCCACAGTCAGCAGAGCTGTAATTTAGAATTTATAGGATGTTATTAAAAGCAAATGGTACTAGGGGTGTGGTGCAGTGGTAGGGTGCTTACCTAGCATGCACAAGGACTCAGGTTCAAGTCTCAGCACCACACAAATAAGTAAAAGCAAAGCAGAGGTCATATTCTGAAGCTTTTCTAATGTAACTTTTTTTAAATTCCAAAGATAATGCGATCCCTTGTTTAAAAAAAAGGAAATGACACAAAAAATGTAGATTTTTAAAACATTCATTGTGAATATTTTGATATATATTCTTAGTCTTTTTCATGCATTAAAAAAAAATCTCACACTGGGTGCCTGTGGCTTATGCCTGTAATCCTAGCCACTCAGGAGGATCATGGTTCAAAGCCAGCCTGGGCAAATAGTTCCCTAGACCCTATCTTGAAAAACCCTTCACTAAAAAGGGCTGGTGGAGTGCTCACTTCAGCAGCACCTATACTAAAATTGGAACAATACAGAGATTAGCATGGCCCCTGCACAAGGTGACACACAAATTTGTGAAGACTATCATATTTAAAATAAAAAAAAGGGGGGGGGGGCTGGTGGAATGGCTCAAGGTGAAAGCCCTGAGTTCAAACCCCAGTACCACAAAAAAAAAAAAAAAAGGAAACCCTCAGAACTGGATTAAATTATATTCTTGGGTGTGCAAGAACTGTAACACTTTATCTACCTCTTAAGCCACTCCACCAGCTGGAAATGTGTTTTCTCTCCCACGGAGATAATGACTACCACCTATTGATCAGGGAAAGAACAACCAGTTCTAGGAAATGTGGGGGCCCTTTCTTAATATCTCAAAAATACAACTATGATATTTGTTATCATATACATTACAGCTATTTTGTGTGTGCTGCTGAGGCAGGAAATTCAGCACAAGTACCCAAACCAAGTAATGGGGAACAGGTGGCTACCTTCCAGGTACTGTCACTGGAAACAGGTGTTTTACTCCACCCCCAACCACCCCAAAGCATGTCTTTTGAAATAGCATTTTCATTTGAACACAAACTGGGGCATGTACACTAGGACCACTAATTATGGCCTAATGAATATGGAGTGCATTTAGTTATAGCAGAGTGAATTCACATGTGCGGTACCCATCCCTCACCAAAAACCACTCCTAAGTACCCCCCAAATCTCCCCAGCCCTTGCTAGCGTGTGAACTCCCACCTGAACAGGCACCAGGACTCTTGAGCCCCACACACCCGTGGAGTGCATTTTCTGCTTTCACTTTCAGATAAACTTCACTGCTGTTCTGCAATTTGCGTGACTCGGTTCAATTCTTTGTTTGAGATGCCAAGGAGATCTTGTCAACCAGGTTCTTCTATTTCTTTTTTGCACAGGATGAGGGTGTGAACTCAGGACTTCCAGCTTGAACTCCACCTCCAGTCCATTTTGCTCAGGTTATTTTGGAGATGGGGTGCCTCAGACCTCAATTCTCCCGATCTCAGCTTCACAAGTAGCTAGGATTATAGGTATGAGCCCCACATGCCTGGTAAAGTCAAAGCCAGTTGTCAATCTACCCTTTTATTTATTTATTTATTTTTTGGTGGTATGGGGATTTGAACTCTGGCCTCCTGCTTGCTATGCAGGGGTTTTTACCACCTGAGACATGTCCTCAGCCCAAACAGGGTCTTCTAGATCACCCATCAGTAACAATGTTGGGGATCAAACCTAGGGCTTGGTGCATGTTGGCATGGGCCCTACCTAGCACTCAGCTACACCCCATCCCTTTTTCAGGCATTTTGATTTGCTTCCTGCTACAGGTGGAGTATGGTGTTTGTCTTGTCTGATCCACTCCCCACGGTTTCATGAATACCTTTTCAGGATTTTTTCAGATAGTATGGTAGAGAGAGGGAAAGAGAGAGAAAATACGCATAGTACACACACACATTGATTTTTAACAACAAAAATGAGAATATATACTAATCCATTTTTTCACCTAACGTATTATGAACAGTGATTCATTCAACAATTATTTACTGAATATCTATTATGTGATAAATATTGTTTTATATACTAGGTATTCATTTTTCCATGTCAATAAATATAATTCTGAAGCCGCGTGTGGTGGTACATACCTGTAATTCTAGCACTTGGGAAGCTGAGGCAGGAGGACCATGAGTTCAAGACCAGCCTGGGTTACATAGTGAGACTGTCTCAAGAACAACACAACAATATATTTTAATGGTGCATCCATTGTATGATTCAACATAAGTAATTAATCATTTATTATCATTAAAACTATGTTTCATCCTTATAATCCATCTTTGTATATTTGAAATATTTTTCTTAGATTCTCAGAAGTAGACATACTGAGGCAGAGGGCATGTACAATAAAAGATTTATCCCCAAGGAAGATGGCTTGTTTCACCTATAGGTTATGAGAGAATTCTTGATTCTCAACATCTTTACTAAAACAGGCACTCTGTCTTTTTTATTTTGGCTAATCAGATTGACCCAAACAAAATAAAAAACCTAACTCACTGTTATTTTGGTTTTAATCAGTACTTCATTCTCTGTGTAGTTGAGAGAGCCAGTGAAACTTTTTGGGAGGCAAGAACTTTGCTTTTCAGTGTGAGGGCTAAAGTTGAGGGAGGAGACCTAGAGAGTGGGAGACTAAGTGAGAACCTTCTCAGGCTAAAGCAGGCTGTGAGGGTGGAATTGGAGTGCCCGGGGCAGTCAAAACTCACAGACCATCTGGATGAAATCTCAGGACAGTGTGGCTGACATGGTTATACCTAAGAAATAGCAGATTTAATCATTTACACGGTGCCTTAAGAAAGAATTAGCAACAGGAAGTGCCACTCATGGTAAATGTGTGGATTTAACCAGCTCTATGGAGTGAAGAGGGAGGCTGGCCTGAAGATTGTGAATTGCCCAATGAATGGTTTGCTTTAAGGCACCATGGGGTGGAGCTGAACTGATTCTTTGAATTCACCATGATATGGATTTTTATTTTAATTTAGCAGAATATTTTTTTCCCTGAAGGAAATCATGTAATAGGTTTCTTAAAAATCAGTGTTTGCTAATACAGTGAAGAGTAGGCGTCCTTCCCTTAAGATTGCCTTCCATCTTCTCTCTGAACTTAACATTAATAATGACAGCTCATGTTTGTTTGTTTGCTTTGAGTGATTGATATATGACAGAAACTAAATTTCTTCCATGTATTAACTCATTCAAATCCCCTAAAACTCTCTGAATACGAATAAGTACCGTTTATAGTCCTCATTTTCACATGAGAATAACCTGTCCAATACTGCAAAACTTATAAACAGTAGAGCTGGAATTCAAACCTAGACAGTCTGGTCCTAGCCGATTTTCTTAATCTAGTTCTACCTGACATTCTTTTCATTGTTGCAGATAGAAATTTCTAAAAACAAAGAGACAGGTGTCAAAATGTTTTGCATTAGTTCCTGTCATAGGTGATATTGAATAGATTTTATCTATCTGATTTTTGAGTCAGTATGACCCAAGGGGTTTGCCAATTCTTATACATCCTTCCGAGACTACATAAGTAGAAAGGGGGTCTCTCTATGTAAAGTCATTCCTTTTCAGCTCAAAGCTGATACTCCATTTCTTTACTTAGTCAACTCTCTGCCATTGTAGCAATGCTACAATGAATATCCCTTGCATAAGTGGAAGCTATGCTGTATTCCTAGAAGTGAAATTATTATGGCAAAGGTTGTTCCCATTTTAGAGATTAATAGTTTGGACTTAATAGCCCTTCAAAAATGTACTACTCTGCAGTCCTGCAGACACGTAGAAGGGTGTTAAATAGACTTCAGTCTACTCCCTTGGGCCCATACACTGATTCCGTTCTCTCACACAGCCTTTTGGTTAGCAGTTCTGCCTAATGGGCAGAAAACGGTACAGTGTTAGAGAACATTGTTATCTCTTTTACTGGAAGTTATATCCTCTCCATTGAAAATTGACAAATACACCAGGTGTGGTCAAACTAAATCTGTCTATTTAACTCTGGACGATGAACGAAAGCAAGCTTGTAGAGCCACAAATCTGGACATGAGACCCCGAATGCTGTGGCCATACCAAGGCTCCGACCACACAGATGGGCCCATTGGTAGGGAACCTTGTAGATCATTGAAGGGATTTTGGCCTTTTACCCTGTGGTGGGAAGCTAGAAAATTTTCCATCAAAAGAAGATTTTTAATGGAAAAAATGCAGTTCAGTTGTTGTTCTCTCCTTGGTCTTTTCCAAAGGGGTTTGGTGAGAATCTGATTAGCCAGTGAAGTGTAGTTAGTTGTTCTTTCAAGTTGAAAAATTAATGAATCAAGATTTTATTTATTTATTTATTTAGCAGTACTGGAGCTTGAACTCACGGCCTACACCTTGAGCCACTCCACCAATGCTTTTTGTGTTAGGTATTTTCGAAATAGGGTCTCATGAATTATTTCCCCAGGCTGGCTATGAACCGTGATCCTCCTGACCTCTGCCTTGTGAGTAGCTAGGATTGCAGGTATGAGCCACTGGTGCCCAGCTAGGATCAAGATTTTATATCTGGGATTTTTTTTTCAGATATTGTACAAATATGGCTGTGGCTGGACCTGCTGCACATAGGAGGCACAGACAATATACGATCTTAATAGGTGACTCTGCCACTATTCTGTTATAACCAGTAAGGACCTACGCTTGACTTGTCAGTTGGATCACTCAGGTTTGGGGGCATGATAATTTCTTCAGGTGTCATTAAACTATTTTGTTCTCCCTGATTTTCCATCTCTTGCCCCCAAGCAGCTGAACATGAGTGTGGTCAGCATCTACATCTCCCTCTGGAAATTTGAGACCTGTAAATAATATGTGATCATCAGTGACATCCAGGATACAGAGACTTAATTGGAAACATGATCAGGAGTGACTTGCCATCAGACCTGCTGGTGTTGGTGAATTTGAAGGTGTATGGCCTACAGTCAGAAAAGAAGAAGAAATTGTTAAGGAAGTCAGCACCTACAGTAAGAAAAATCGATCCCAACCCCAACACAGTATCATTTGTTCCAATTTGTGGTTGGAACTTAATACCATATTGAGGCCAAGCGCTGATGTGCCTTGGTTCAAGAGGTGGAAAGTCACCCATAAAGACGGCAATGCAGAGGAACTACACTGCTTCAAGTTCTGGCTTGCATCCTACTACCAACTCATCCAACTGACAAGTCCTACATCTGGCCCTCCAGAATGTCCATAAAATTGGTAGTATTGGTACTGTCCCTATGGGTCAAGCAGAAACTGGTGTTCTCAAACCTGGCATGGTAGTCACCTTTGCTCCAGTCAAGGGTGCAAGTGTGCTGAAAGGTACCATGATGCTCTGAGTGAACCTCTTCCTAGGAACAACATGGATTCTTGGTTAAAAAACGTGTCCGTCAAAGCCAGAGGTCTTGGTGAACACATGTAATCCCAGCACTTAGGAGATAGAAACATGAGGACTAGGGCTACATAGCAAGTTAGAGGCCAGCTTGATTTTTGGTCTTAAAAAAGCGAAAAAATAGAATGTGTCTGTCAAAGATATTCATCATGACAGCAAAAATGTCCAGCCAATGGAAGCAGCTGGCTTCACTGCTCAGGTGATTATCCTAAACCATCCAGGCCAAGTCAGTGTTGGCTGTGTCCCTGTACTGGATTGTCACACAGTTCACAATGATTATAAGATCGCTGAGCAGAAGAAAGACTGCTCGCCATTTTGCTAAGAAGCTGGAAGACAGTTCTCAATTTTTGAAAGCTGGTGATCTGGCTTCTCGAAAGCCCAAGTGTGTTGAGAGTTTCTCTGACTCTCCTCCTCTGTGTCATTCTGCTGTTCATGACATGAAACAGCCAGTTTCTTTGAGTATCATCAAAGAAGTCTGCTGGATCTGGCAAGGTCACCAAGTCTTCCCCATATAGTGCAGAAGACTAAATGAACATTAACCCCTAACACCTGCCACCTTGTTTCTACCAGTGGTAGAAGAACGTCTCAGAGCTGTTTGTCTCTGCTGGCCATTTAAGTTCAATGGTGAAGACTGATTAGTGGTGATAGTGTAAAACCTTCAGAAGGAAAGAAGAATATTTGGTGGACCATTTGTGTGTGTGCCTGTGCATGTGTGAGTTTTAAGTTACTAATTTTAAAAACCAGTACTTTTTAATGGAAACAACTTGACCAAAACTCTGTCACAGAATTTTGAGACCCATTAAAGCAAAGTTTAATGAAGAAAAAAAAGGCTAAAAGAAGTCTTATTAGAGGGTCACTACTATCAAATCTGAAATAATCTGTTATTAAAATAAATATTTTTTTTGCTGGACACCGGTGGCTCATGCCTGTAATCCTAGCCATTCAGGAGGCAAAGATCAGGAAGATGGAGGTTCAAAGCCAGCCCGGACAAATAGTTCTTTTAGACCATATCTTGAAAAACCCTTCACAAAAATGGAGTTGGTGGAGTGGCTCAAGGTGTAGGTCCTGAGTTCAAGCCCCAGTACTGCAAAATAAATAAATAAATAAAAATATTTTTTATTTGTATAAACAATTCTATTATATTATAAACTACTGAAAAAAATAGGAACCCACTGGTCTCCTATGAATACCTAAATGAATGGGGGGAGGGGAAAGCTCAGCCTTTTAGTGGTATGTCAACAAATAAATGTAGAAGAATGACAGTCAGAAAATTACCATTGGTAACTACCATAAAAGCAACAAATGATTCAGACTAGAATTATCAAGTCCTAAAATTTAACAAAGAAGTAAAACAAAAAACAAACAAACAAACAAAAAAAAAGTCCTAAAATTTACCAGTGAAAGTTGGATGAGGACTAGGATATTTTAAAAATATAAAGTATCTCTTCACACACACAAATCACTGACCAACTAATATCAACTAGTAGTACAAAATACTACTTAATGTATAGTTAAACAAGAAAGACATTATCTTAACCAAGTGATGAAAGGTATCCTCACCAGTAATGCAGCCTCTTGTCATGGGTGTGGAGAATGACACAGCAGCACCATCTTTCTGCCAACAATGCATTATGGGGGATTATCAGGCAAGCCCAGATTTTGAGATAATCTACAAAAATGAGACAAAAATGTCAAGGTCAGGCTGGTAGAATGGCTCAACTGGTAGAGCACCTGCCTAGCAAGTGTGAAGCCCTGAGTTCAAACCCCAGTGTCACCCAAAAAAAAAAAAAAAGTCAAGGTCCAGCACTTAGGAGGCTGAGGCAGTAGGATCAAGAGTTCAAGACCAGCCTGGGCTACATAATGGGACCCTGTCTATAAAACAAATGAACAAACAACAACAACAAAGCAGTTAAGGTCATGAAAGACAAGAAAGACCCAGGAAATATTCCAGATTGGAAAGACTAAGGAGACATAACAACTAGGTGCAATTTTGACCTAGGGTTAGACCTGTAAATGACATTAATGGGACTACTGGTGACATCTGAATGGGGTTTGGGAATAACTGAAAATATAATAGCTTGTTAATTTCTTCACTTTGTTGGTTGTATGTGGTTATGTAGGAGAATATGTTTGTTTTTAGGAAATATGAGCTGAAGTATTAAGAAGTAATGGAAGACTGGGGTGTGACTCAAATGATACAACACTTACATAGCAAGTTCAAGGCTAAATTAATCCCCAGTAACTGCCAAAAGAAAAAGATGTAATAAAAAGGTAACGGAACTTCATGTCTGCAATTTATTATTCTCAAATTGTATATGTGTGTATATATATATATATGTCTATATATAATACATATATATATAAAGAGTAATAAGGCAAATATAATATAATTTTAAAAATTGGGCAATCTCTTTTTTCATTTTTTTTGTTTTGTTATTTTGAGTCAGGGTCTCACTATGTAACCCAGGCTGGCCTCAGTCTTCCAAGGGTTGGGATTATATGCATGTTTTACCATGCTTAGCTCAAGATGAAACATTCCTTCCCCTCCCTGCCCCTCCCCTCCCTTCCTCTTCTCTTATTTTCAGTACTGGGGATTAAACCCAGGACCTCTTGAATGACAGGAAAGCGCTCTACCCTACCACCGAGCTACATGCACAGCTATGATTGGGCAACATGGGCGAAGGTTATGTGGAAGTTCTTTTATTGTGTACTTATAAGTTTTTTTTATAAGATGAAGTTATTTACAAACAAAAAATCAAGACTTTTTTAAAAAATGGTACTGGGATTAAACTAAGGGCTTCACACTTGCCAGGCATTTGCCACTTGAGCCATGCTGCCAGCCCCTTTTGCTTTAACTGTTTTTGGGATAGGGTCTTGCATTATGCTAGGTAGGCTGGGTAGCCATGCTTTTCACAGATTGGGATGACAGGCATGCACAGTCTTTCCACTTTATTTGCCAGGGCTGACTTTGAACTGCCATCCTCCCAATCCTTCCAAGTAGCTAGGATTACAGTTGTGAGCCACTGTGCCTGGCATGACATTGTATAAAGTAAAATAAATCATGCTTATAAGAAAATTTTAATTAGCTTTAAAGGTGCAGACAATTCCATTTAACACGGTCTTCCAAAGAATATAAAAAAAGAAACACTCCTCAATTCATTCTATAAGCTAGTGTGACCTTCATACCTAAGCTAGGTACAGACAATATAAGAAATGAAAATTGTACACCAGTCTCATTCATGAATAGGGGTGTGAAACCATAAACAAAATATTAGCAAACAGAATATAGCAAAGTGTAAAAAAGATAAGTTTATTTTATCTCTGGACTATTTATTTCATGTAACATTAAACATTTTATAAATGTAATTCATTAATTAGTAGACTTAAAAAGAAAAATCATGTGTTTTCAGTAGCTATGAGAAAATGTTCTTTAGGAGATAGGAATAGAGAGGAATTTTTTTCTTTCTGGTTTTTTAAAATTCATTTATTTATTTGTGCATACGTTGTTTGGGTCATTTCTCCCCTTGCAGTACTGGGGTTTGAACTCAGGGCCTTCACCTTGATCCACATCACCATCCCTTTTCTGTGTGTGTGTGTGATGGGTTTTTTTGAGATAGAGTCTTGTGAACTATTTGTCTGGACTGACTTCGAATTACAATCCTCCTGATCTCTGCCTCCTGAGTAGCTAAGATTATAGATTCGAGCCACTAGCACCCGGCTTTCTTTTTTTGAGGCAGGGATCACTCTGTGTTGCCCAGTCTAGAACTTCTAGCCTCAAGCAATCAGCCTCCTGAATAGCTGAGACTATAGGAATGTACCACCACCAGAGAGGAATTTTATTTTTTTCTGAGGTACTAGGCTTTGAGCTCAGGGCCTCACATTTGCTAGGCAGGTGCTCTACAGCTTGAGCCATCCCACCAGTCCTTTTTGTGTTGGGTATTTTCGAGATAGGATCTTTTGAACTATTTGCCTGGGTCTGGCTTTGAGCTGAGATCCTCCTGATCTCTGCCTCCCAAATAGCTAGGCTTATAGGAGTGAGCCATTGGTGCCCTGCTAGAGAGGAATATTTTTTAACCAGATAGAGTATCTACAAAAACCTGTAATAAACATCATTCATAATAAAGTTTCTCTCTCTCTCTCTTTTTTTTTTTTTAGAAAGTTTCTCTTTATAAAGCTGAGTGCTGGTGGCTCACACCTGTAATCCTAGATACTCGGGAGGCAGAGATCAGAAGGATCAAAGTTCAAAGTTAGTCCAGGAAAATAGTTTGAGAGACCCTATCTCAAAATTACCCAACACAAAAATGGGCTGGTGGAGTGGCTCAAGTGGTAGAGCACCTACCTGCCTAGCAAGTGTGAAGCCCTAAGTTCAAACCCTAGTACCACAAAAAAAAGTTTCTCTTTAAAAATCAGGGAAAAGAGAAGGATACTTCCTATATTATTTCTATAGGAAAGTATACTGGAAGTCATAGCCAGTATAGTAAGATAAGGAAGGGAGGGAGGGAGAGAGGAGAGGAAGAAAAAGACAGAAGAGAGGAGTAAAGATTGGCTTTATTCAGAGATGACATAAATGCTTATGTAGAAACTCAAAAAATCCTTCAGACAAATTACAATAACTAATAAGTTTAGCAAGATGGTAGATATAAAGTGAATACATAAAAATTATTTATATTTGTATACACCAGTCTAAAAACTTGATTTTGGCTCATAGTTTTGTAGATTCAGTCCATGACCAGTTGACCCCTTGTTTTGGGCTCATGGTGGCACATACTGGCTGGAATGTGTAGCAGAGCAAAACCCTTCACTTCACCCCATTAGGTCCTGATAGTTCCTTCAAGGGCATGCCCCCAATAATCCAAAGACCTCCCTCTAGGCCCCTGCTCCCAATAGCTCCAAGCTGGTACAAGCTTTTAACATGGGGGCCTTTTGTGGGAGGCAACAGGACAGGAGTCATGGGCTTTGGGGAACATTTAATCCAAACTATAACACAGAGCAATACATTAAAACTTTGGTTACCTGACCAGCACTGCAGTGATCGCCTCTCAAGGTTTTTGTTTTGATTATTATTATTAATAATAATTTACTTTTTGGCAGTACTGGGGTCTGAACTGAGGGCCTCATGCTTGCTAGTGAGGTACTCTACCACTTGAGCCACTCCACCAGCCTTGTTTTGAAATTTGCTTTGAGATGGGGTCTTACCATATAGCATAGACTGGCTTCCTATGTGATCCTCTTGCCTCAGCCTCCCAAGTGCTGGGATGGCAGATATGTGTATGCCAACACACTCCACCACCTCAGTTTTTATGAGTGAAATACAGTTCTTTCTAGTTTAAGCCACACCAGCTTGGGGTTTTCTCTCCTTTGTTACTGAGCTTAAACCTAACTAATACCCTGGCTGATCCAACAGCCACTGGCAATGTTTCCCCTCCCCTGTTCCCACCAGGACCTGCTTCTCCTACCTCTCTTACAGCCCTGTGTTCACAGGTGGGCCAATAGTCTGTAAGGAGCTGTATGGGGCATCTGCACAAGGGCCTTTGGGAGAAATTTTCCTCTCCAATCAAAAGTAAAGATAGCAGGGAGGGAAAGTTGTTTGAATTTCTTCAGGACAGACTCTCAAAGCAAGATTTGAGCATCAGAAGTTTTTTGGGGAGATATTCTTAGGAAACATTGGTAGAAAAGTGAAGCGAATGGCTGGCAGAGTGGCTCAAGTGGTGGAGTACCTGCCTAGCATGTGTGAGGCCCTGAGTTCAAACTCCAGGACTGCAAAAAAAAAAAAAAAATTCAGGAAAAGTGAAGTGAGGCAAGGAAGGCAAAAAGCCAGTGAAAGATGGAATTATGGAGCAAAATTCTAAGTGTAGGCAACTGCAGTATAATCCTGCTGGCGAACAATGGAGAACAATACAGACACAGCTTCTGCTCAGTCACCCTTCCCAGGGCGCACTGATCCCCAGCTCCTTCTTGCCTGAGGGCTGCTCTGGGGACATTTTCTGTGAGAGCCATAGGCCAGGAGTCAGCCCCTGGGGAGGTCCTGATGCTGGGTCAGCACCCAGTGCAAAGGACATAGGCCAGGGGGAGGTGGGTTATGTACTTCCCCGGTTGACATGGCTGTGGTGCAGGTTTCTAACATCTAAGAGCCCCTGTGAGTTAAAAAAGAAACTTCTCTGAAACATTCGCTTTGGCCAAACGCATCAGTCGCACTCCCTTTCTCTTGATGTTTCACTTGGGACATGAAGTGTCCCAAGAGATTCAATGATAATTCTGATTTTTACCTGACTGTGACAGGGCGGGGAGACGAACGTGGCTCATTGTGGCTAGAGCTGAGACTGTTGAGGCATCTCAATGAGGGCAACCCTCGCTTTGGTTGTAATGAGTTGTAACCCATTATGGTTCTCTCTCGGCCTCCCAATTAGGGAACTGAGACTCGACTAGAACATTAAGAATTTAAAACAACTCTAAAAAAGACTGGGAATTAGTTAAGGTGTAATTTCCTTCCCTCACTATAAAGGTTGGGTTTAAACGGCTGAGGAGAGAACTCTGCCTAGATACTGGAGTATGGGAAGAGGCACATGAAAAAGGATGCCAGGAGAAATTACACCGTTACACTCCTTTTCTTTCTTTCCTTCACCTGCTTGGTTCCTCTTGTTTCCATGTCAGGATTAAGTCTATGTTACCCTGTCTCACTGCTTACTGTGTGCATTTTATCTTTCAACAGCTGCTCCTTGACTGACTGGTAGAACTAAACCTCAGCCTTAGAAGGAACCTCTCACTTGGTCCTGGTTCTTTGTCCCATATACCATGTGGCCTCTGTGTTGGCTGAGAACCAGTAGCAGCAGCACCCTGAGTCTGAGGAGTTTGTAACTTCCTTCTGTTCTTCCAAATACCATCTACTCCTGTTTTTGAAACTTATTACCTAGTTAGGATTTTTTTTTTCTCCATCATCTGAATCATGCCCCCAGTGCTTTTTGCTTCTTGTTATTTTTATAGTAGGGTTTCACATTTATGCCCAGGATGGCCTGGATTGTGATTTTCCTATTTGTGCTCTCCTATGAAGTTGGGATGGCAGGTGTGTATTACCATGCACAGCTTTTCTTGTTTGACAGGGGGGCTTGTGAATTTTTTTCCCAGGCTGGCCTGGAATGGAGATCATCCTGATCCCTGCCTCCTGCGTAGTAGGACTGCAGGTGTGAGCCACCTGTCCTGGTTTCCTTTCCAGGATCTTAAGGAAAAGGAGAAGGACAAGGTATTAGACTTTCAGCTAGATTTACTCAGCTTATCCTCCCTCCCAGAAGAGGGCGCTGTTCTGCCCATGCAAAATCATTCATGGAGACATTCAAGGTCTCCAGGAAGCACTGAGAGACAGTGGAAAGGAAAGGGTCCCAGGTTGAAAGGTATTTGGGTCCTTCAAGAAGGACCACCAAACTGAGTGCCAGTTGCTCAGGCCTGTAACCCAAACTACTCAGGAGGCAGAGATCAGGTTCAAAACCAACCCCAGGCAAATAGTTCATGAGATCCTATCATGAAAATACCCATCACAAAACAGGGCTGGTGGAATGGTTCAAGTTGTAGAGCACCTGCCAAACAAGGGTGAGGCCCTGAGTTCACACCCCAGTACAGTCAAAAAAAAAAAAAAAAAGACCACCCAAAATCTGTTCTGCCTTGTAGAAGAAAATTGCCTCCTTCCGTAAGGGTGTACCAGCTTCAAACCTTTACAAGAGTTTGTATGTGGGCTCCAGTCCACTTCCTGACTGCAGTCTGGTTATTTGTCCAGGCTGTGCACTGCCCTTCTTTCTCAGCCCTGCCTGACAAGACTGGGTTGGTTCACTGCATTTTCTGGCAGGCGCAAGGCCCTGGGAAGCCTTGGTGCTCAGAGGGGGCAGACTTTTTGAAAAATGGCCTCTCGGCTTTACCAAAGCTGGCATGGGGGTTGGGGCCTGGCCCCTAGCAGGGTCTGCAAGCTGAAACAATGGGTGATAAGTAGGAGAGAATGTTCTCTGATAACCCAAGGCCAGCCCTTTGGCTCTATGTAAGACCTATGCCCAACCACGGTAGAGGCAGCCCCAAGAATAACTGCAACTGAATTTCCCTCTTACAAGTCAAGGGAAACGGGCAACCGGAACCAGTTGGCTGGTTATAAAAGCCAAGGCATTTCTTGCACATCTGAGTTTACAGAGTGATGTAACAGGTTACTTCTAAACAAAGAAAGCTCTGGGATGGAGATGCTGCTCAGTGGTAGAGTCCTTGCTTAGCATCTGCACCACAAAGAGAGAGGGAGAGAAAGAGAGAGAGAGAGAAGAAAGCTCAGAGTCATTACGCAACTAGTCACAGTCTATATAGCTAATAAGTAGCAGAGCTGAAAATTAAATGTACTTTTGTTTCTACAACCAGGCTTTTCCCATTCTAACTTGCTATCTTGCTAACTTGCTATGCGAATAATGCCCTTTTTATACTGTCAGGTAAACCACTTATAGTTAACAGTCAATTTTCCTTCTAAACACTTCTTAAACTTTCAGTGTTCTTCACACTGTGCTAACTCCCCAGGCCAGTTACCATTATCTCTTACTAAATAATTTGTAATAGCTTCCTAACTGGTCTCTTTATATTCACTCTTCTCTTTCCAAATACTATCCAGAGTTATCTTCTCAAAATAGAAGTCTGAACATACTCCTGTTCTATCTAAAACTGTCTACTGGCTTCCTGATATTTTAGGATTTAGCCCCAAATCACTAAAACTTGGCTACAAAGTGCCAGGGTTCATCTCTTCAAACCACATTGCAGATTTATTTCTGGCCATCCTCACGGGCTACATCTTCACAGGGCCCTGGCACATTCTATTCCAAATGTCTGAAACAACTTTCCCACTTCTGTCCTGTACCTTTCCAGATATTATGTGGAAGCTCATTTTCTCAGTGAGACCTTCCCTGATTCCTCCAGACAAGTTCAGTTTTCTTAGCTTTTACTTCATAACACTTTTTCTTCATAGCACTAGTTATTAGTTTTTGTGGTTACTAGATAAACATCCACCTCTCCTAAAAGATTGCCACCTCTTTAAGGAAAGGGACAGTGTTTACTAAAGCAAACAAACAAACAAACTAGCTTGTGAATTGATGCCGGACAGGTGCTCAATAATAATTATCTGTTAAATGAATGAATAAACATTAAGAAGATAAACATAAGCCAAAGCAAGAACCAAAAAGAAGTTCTGATTATGGTTCTGGGCTTATTTTGATGGCCTTTATTACACAGGAGGAATTGTGGAGAAAAAGAGTGAGAGATTTTAATTTATTTTTGTGGTGCTGGGGTTTATACTCATGGCCTCACACTTGCTAGGGACGCACTCTACTGCTTGAGCCACTCCATCAGCCCTTAACTTCTCTTTTCTTTTTTTTTTTTTAATGTAGGTGTGGAGCCAGGTGCTGGTGGCTCATACCTGAAATCCTAGTAGCTGCTTGGGAAGCTGAGATCTGGAGAATCACAGTTCCAGGCCAGCCCAGACAAAAAAGCTTGCCAGACTCCATCTCAATGGGGAAAAGCTGGACTTGGTGGTGTGCCTGTCATTCCAGGATGGTGGAAAGTTTTGAAAAATAGGATCACAGTTCAAGCTTACCAAAATAACTAAATAACCAGAGCAAAAGGGCTAGAGGTGTGGCTCAAGTGGTAGAGCACCTGCCTCTCAAGTGGAAGTCGTGAGTTCAAACTCCAAATGCCACCAAAACTCAAACCAAACCTAAACAAAAAAAGATCAAGTAGGTGTGGAGGTGATGATTTTGTTTTCTAGAAGTGTTGGGGATCAAATCCAGGGCCTTGCACATGCTAGGCAAGCTCTCTACTACCAAGCTACGTCTCCAGCCATGGAGGTGCTATTTTATACTACAGTATTGATGAACAGCTGAAGTACATTAATTTCTGTATAGGAAAATTACTGCAGGACAGCTTGTGATTGGCTTCATCTGGTTCCCACTTAATTGAAGAAAGATAAGTGCTCTAAATGAGCCACCAGCACAGGACAGCCTGATGTACTTGGCCTCCTTACTGCCTCACCACCCACTCAAAGGCTGCTTGTACTGACCACAAAGGCATGGAATGGTTTGATTGTTAATTCCATTTTCTTTCAAATGGAATCTGAAATATTAAAATACTCCAGAATCTGCTGGGCACCAAAGGCTCATGCCTGTAATCCTAGCTACTCTTGAGGCAGAGATCAGGAGGATCACAGTTCAAAGCCCGCAATGGGCAAATAGTTTGTGAGGCTCTATCTTGAAAAAACACATCACACAAAAGAGCTGGTGGAGTGGCTCAAATGGTGAGAGCCTACCTAGCAAATATGAGGCCCTGAGTTCAAACCCCAGTACTGCCAAAAAAAAAAAACAAAACAAACCAAAAAAACCACGCACAACAGAAAAACACTACTCCAGAATCAAGCTACAATCACTTTGGGCTTGACCAAGGCCTACATGAGAAGAAGGTATCTTCTTTTCAGATCACAGGGGAAATGCTTGAGAAAAGATACGGGCTGTTTGTTTTCTTCCCATACAATTTGTGGTTTTCTTTGCAAGAGTCCCTTTGCTTCATACAATAAATATTCTGGAAAAAAACACATATCCTATCTCTTTGCTCCACACAATTCTGTCATTTCATTGGGGACTTACTTCTACAGAACAAAAGTTGCCTTTAGGATTGGCTAATCGGACTTTTTTGACAGCGTTCCTTCAAGAATGTTGCTTTAGGGCTGGGTATGGGACTCAAGTGATAGAGTGCCTGATTAGCAAGTGCAAAGCCCTGAGTTCAAAGCCCAGTATTGCAATAATAATAATGATGATGCTTTAGGGGACTGCAGGTGTGCCTCAAGCCGTAGAGTGCCTGCCTAGCAAGATTGTTTCTTCAGGACCAGGTATAAGAGGCAGATATGGAGGAATTTCATCTGAGACCACCTGGGGAAAAATCTGGAAATACTATCTGAAAAATAACTAAAAGCAAAAAAGGGTGGGGGTAGGGGTGGAGGTGTGGCTCAAGTTGTAGGGCACCTGCCTAGCAAGTTCAAGGCCCTGAGTTCAAATCCCAGTATTGTCAAAAAAAGAATGTTGCTTTGAGACTATGTCCTCCTTTCTTCCTTTCCTCCCTTTGTCCTCTCCCTAAGGACTTTTATTAGTGAGGACCTACGGGTGTCAGGCTCTGGGAACTACACCAGTCTGCATGCACAGTCCCTGACCCCAGGGAGCTTACAGCTTGCAGGAAGGTGGACACCAGCCTTGTAGTGTGCTGGGACATCTGGGATCCAGTCAGACTTGCTTTTCAAAATGTTTTTCTGGAGACCACAAGTGGTAAGATTTCAGATTAGTCTCTTTTTCTATATAGCTCTGTGAATGAGATGAGTCGGGGTAACAAAGGAGATGTGAAATTCCAAAGAGAGAAAGGGAGGAAAAGAGGCAGAACACTGAGAATCATGAAAAAGGTGACAGGAAGCTACTTGGGAGGCAGAGATTGGGAGGATCATGGTTCCAGGCCAGTACGAAGGAAAAAAGTTCATGAGACCCCATCTCAACTAATGTCTGGGTGCAGTGGTATATACCTGTTATTCCAGCTATGTGGGAAAACACAAATAGAATTGCAATCCAGACTGGCCTGGGCATAAAGTGAGATCCTATCTCAAAAATAACCAACACAGAAAGGGCTGGTGGAGTGACTCAAGTGGTAGAGTGCATGCTTAGCAAGCACAAGGCCTTGAGTTCATCTTCCAGTACTGCCTCCCCCTCCAAAAAAAGGGGGGGACAGGAAACTGAAAAACACAGAGAAACAGAAAAATGACATGCAGAAAAAAGAAAGAAACATCCTGCAGCTCCAACTCTGGCTCTCTGGGGTGGATGGGAAGCCAAAGCCATAACCACAAGCCAGGCAAACCTGGTGACAACAGACTGGCAGACCTAGCCACAAAATAAGACCACACTTCCTGCAAACCTTAAACCCACTGTGAACATTTTGTGTGACAGTGACTCTTCCTTCATAGCAGGCTAGTATTGGAGAAAAAAAACAAAACAAAACATTTGTTGCCCTCATATCTTGGAGTACTATAGCCAGGCACCATCTTGAGAGGAGGCCTCTTGTTTGAGACTGAACTACTTTGGGGACTTAAAAACAAGGAGCAACTGTGGTTCATGGAACCAGTGGACACCCTGCCACAGTGTCTTGGTGGAAGACAGCCACAAGAGGTGGCTGTGAAGAGAGGGAGGGTCTGATGTAGACCTGCTGAGAACTTTAAGCAGCAGGGAGCTTGGGCAGTGACAAGAGTGGTGATTGTGGCCCTGCCATCTGTGCTGAGGAGCTAGCCCTATTGCCTGAGGATTACAGTGGAAACGGCTCTGAGCCCATGCTGGTGAATTGCCTTGCCTCTGGGAGCTGCCTCCCGGCTTCAGGAGGTTTGCTACCAGACAGGACTGAGTTGTCTGAGTACACATCCTGTGGACCACTCAATTTTCCCAGCCTCCTCTCTCCCACAGGGTGGTTTACTGCTGGCCAGGGTCTGAAAGTGCTGAGACCCAGCAGGCAGAGTGCCTGATTAACTTGTTTCTCTATCTCTATTGCAGAACTCAGTGTTCTGTTTGCTTTCCCCCAACTCTCCAACACTTTCAGAGGACATCCCTAAGCTTATATGCTTGCTGCTTCTGGTGACTGTGTGTGTGGGGGGGGTGTCTATGGGGCAGGTGGGAATGTGCCTCACCCACAGGCTATAAGACTCCTTGCAACCTGTAGTGGCTCCCTGTACACAAAGAAAAGGAACTTCTAAAGTGGATGTAGTTGTTGCTGTTACAGTGGTTTGTTTTTCCTCTCTATGTTGAACTGGGACTGAGCCCTCAAGAGAAGACTAATCACTAAGTCAATTGAATAAAATTGGGAGAGATACTCACCCCAACAAATATGTAAATCACAACCTAAAAAATAAGGAACATGAAAAAGCAGGGTGATATGACTCCTCCAAAAGCTAGTAACTCCTCAATAAATGAACCTGAAGATACTGAAATGGCTAAAATGCAAGGCAAAGAAAATGATCCATGGACCTCAAAGAGTGTGCAAACAAACAGCTGAATGAAGTTAGGAAGTTAATTCAAGACCTGGATAAAAGGCTCAGCAACATGGATGAGAAATTCAGCAAGGATATTGAGATTCTGAGAAAAACCACAATCACCACCACCACCACCACCACCAAAAACCAGTCAACTAACCAACCAAACAAAAAACCTTAGGAATGTTGGAAATGAAAAATTCAATAAATCAAGTAAAGAACACAGGATCATTAATAGATGAAACCAAGCAGAAGAAAGAACATCAGCTATTGAAGACAAAGTCAAGAAAACATTACATTCAGACAGCAATAAAGAAAAAACAAACAAACGAAAAACAGGGCTGGCACAGTGGCTCAAATAGTAGAGTGCCTGACACAACAGATACTGATGAAATTCAGAGGATCAGGGAATATTTTGAAAACTTATATTCTAATAAATTGGTAAATCTAGAAGAAATGGATGAATTCATAGATACATAAGACCTACCAAAATTGAACCAAGAGGATATAAATAACTTAAACAGATCTATAGTGAACAATGAGATTAAAACAGTAATATAGAATCTCTGAACAAAGAAGAGCCCAGAACCATCTGGATTCACTGCTGAATTCTGCCAGACCTTTAAAGAAGAGCTAACCAATGCTCCTCACAGTATTCCATAAAATAGAAAGAGAAGAACCACTACCTAATGTATTCTATGAAGCTAGTATTACCCTAATATCAAAACCAGATATGGAGAGAATAAAAAAAAAACTATCAACCAATCTCCTTGATGAATAAAGACCCAAAAATTTTCAATAAAATACTTATAACAACGTATCAAAAAAAAATCATAAACCATGGTCAAGTTGGTTTCATTCCGGGGATGCAAGGATGGTTCAACATACACAGATCAATAAACATGATATGACATGTGTAGAATCAGAGAGAATAATCACATGATCATTTCAATAGATCAATAGATGCAGAAAAAGCTTATGACAAAATTCATCATGCCTTCATGACAAAAGCCCCAAAGAAACTAGGAATAGAAGGGACATATTGTAAACCTTATAAAAGCTGTGTAAAACAAGCCTATAGCCAACATTGTATTAAACTAAGAAAAACTGAAAGCATTTCCTCTAAAATCAAGAACTCTTATTCAATATAGTGCCTGAATTCTTAACAGAGCAATAAGGCATGAAAAAGAAATAAAAGGTATACAAATATGAAATGGAGAACACAAATTATCCCTATTTGTAGATGATATGATTGTATACTTTTTTTTTTAACTTTTTTACTGAGGCTTGAACTCAGGGCCTATGCCTTGAGCCACTCCACCAGCCCTTTTGTGTGATGAGTTTTTTCGAGATAGGGTTTTGAGAAGTATTTACCCAGGCTGGTTTTGAACTGCGATCCTCCTGATCTCTGCTTCCTGAGTAGCTAGAATTACAGGCATGAGCCACCAGCGCCTGGCTGATCCTATACTTAAAAAACCCTAGAGTCCACCAGAGCCAGGCATGGTAGTGAACAGCTGTAATTCCAGATACTCAGAAGGTGGAGACAGAAGGATTGTGAATTTGAAGCCAGCCCAAGCAAAGTTAGCAACACTATTTCAGAAATAAAATGCAAAACAAAAGAGCTGGGGACATGGCTCAAGAGATAGGTGGCTTACCAGGCATGTGAGAGGCCCTAGGTCAATCCCCAATATGAAAACAAAACAAAACAAAACAAAACAAAAAAAACTCCACCAGAAAATACTTTCATCAAAGTAGAAGGATACAAAATCAACACACAAAAACCAGTAGCTTTTCTATATATACCAATAACAAGCATGCTGAGAAAGAAACCAGGAAAATAATTCCATTCACAATAGTCTCCAAAAAGAAAAAAACACCTAGGAATAAATTTAAGTAAGGAGGTAAAAGATCTCTGCAATGAAAACTGTAATAGACTGAAGAAAGACATTGAAGAAGACATTAGAATATGGAAAAACATCCCATGTCCATGGATCAGCAGAATTAATATTATGAAAATGGCTACATTACCAAAAGTGATCTACAGATTCAAGGCCATCCCTATTGAAAGCTCAGTGAAATTCTTCACAGAAATAAAAAAAAAATCCTAAATTCATATAGAAACATAAAAGAACTAGAATAGCCAAAGGAATCCTGAGCAAAAAAGAGCAATGCTGTGGGTATCCCAATGCATGACATCAAATTATCCTACAGAGACATAATAACAAAAACAGAATGGTACTGGCACAAAAACAGACAGGTGGATACATGGAATGAAATAGAAAATCCATATATAAGCCCATATATCTACAGTAGAATGATTCTCAACAAATGTGCCAAAAACATATGTTGGAGAAAAGACAGCCTCTTCAACAAATTGTGCTGGGAAAACTGGTTATCCACATGTAGAAGACTGAAACCAGATCCCTATCTCTCACCCTGTACAAAAATTTAAAATAGATCAAAGACCTTAATATAAAACCTGAAACTTTGAAATTACTAGAGAAAAACATAGAGAAACACTTCAGGATCTAGGCACAGGCAACTTTTTTCTGAACAGGAGTCCGACAGCTCAGGAAATAACAGCAAAATTGACAAATGGAATCACATTAGATTAAAAAGCTCTGCACAGCAAAGGAGACAATTACCAGAGTGAAGAGGCAGCCTACAGAATGGAAGAATATCTTTGACAGCTATTCATCCAATAGGGGATTAATATCCAGACTATATAAAGAGCTCAAAAAATTAAACCTCAAAAGAACAAATAATACGATTAATAAAATGGACAAATGAACTGAACAGTTCTCAGAAAAAGAAATACAAATGGCAAGTAAATAGATGAAGCACTCAACATCTTCAGCCACAAAGGAAAAGCAAATCAAATCGACCTTAAGATTCCATTTCACCCCGTCAAGAATGGCTATCGTCAAGAAAACAACAAGAAATGCTGGCAAGCATGTGAGGAAAAGAAACCATTATACACTGTTGGCGGGAATGCAAATTAGTGCAGTCACTATGGAAATTGGTATGGAGGTTCCTCAAAATACTAAAACTGGAACTACAATATGACCCAGATAAACCACACTTGGGCATTCAACCAAGGAACGCAAGTCAACACACAATAGAAATACCTGCTGTTTATAGCAGCACTATTCACAATAGCCAAACTATGGAATCAGCCTATGCCTCCGTCCACTAGTGAATGCATAAAGAAAACGTGGTATGTTGACACAATGGAGTATTAGTTGGCTATAAAGAATGAAATTATGTCATTTGCAGGAAAATGGATGGAACTGGAAGTTATCATGTGAAATAAAATAAGCCAGACTCAGAAAGAAAAGTAGTACATGTTTTCTTTCCTATGAAGACTCCAGATCTAAAAAAACCCACACAAACATAAAAGGTGGATTATTTGGTGGGGGAAGGGGGGAACCAACAGGAATCGGAAGGGGGAAAAGGGAAGAGATATGATCAAAGTATCTTCTATGTATGTATGAAAAGGACATAATGAAGCCCATTTGAAAATTTTGAAGAAAGTTTAAAACGGGAAGGTTGAGGGGAGGTGGATAAGACAGAGTAACAGAGGAGTTAAATATGATCGAAGTACATTATGTTGTATAGAAATATTACAACGAAATCCCTCACTTTGTACAATTAATACACACTAATACAAATTTTAAGTATGTTTTTCTGATGTCATAGTGCCCACCTCTAACATTTCCTGTCTGCTTCTGCTTTCTGGGCTACCATATAACTAGTAGTTCAGAGGCCCAAGTCTGGGGGTTCCAATAAGTCACATCTGCTCACTTACCTCAATATACCAATTAAAGAGGAGTAGTGGCAAAGGACAGAAAAAGATGCAGCATGCAGGGGGAGGGAGGCTAAGCATTTCAATCCCTCTAGGAGGCACTGAACTTTAGGCTTAAGTAGAGAAAGAATTGGGGTAGGAGCAGGGGTGAGAGGTGTGCATAATTCACTAAGCAATCCCAAGCAAAGTGTGGCCTGGAAGGTCATTATCTCAGTTCTGGTTCTGCCAGGTGTTCTGGAGAAGTTCTGTCCTCTCTTGAGAGGAGCAATCTGGTTCCCAGGAGTGCAGCCTCATCATTATGTAATTGTCTTCATTTAGGGGGATGGTCTGTCCCAAGAGGCTCTGCTGTTCCTTGGGAGTAATTTCATTCCCTTGTCATAAAGAGATTATCAATCAGTCCTGTCCTTCCTGGAACAAGGTGATTGCAAGAGAGAGAAAGAGACTCAACGCAAAGGAGACAGATGTGAAAATGGAGGCAGGGACGCCATGCATTCTCTTCTCCTGCTCTTAGTTATGTTGTGGGCTCAGGTAAGGAGTCAGTGCTTTTTAGCAAAAGCATTTTCTAAGTACTTGTTATAACCAGACAGCCAAGAACAGCAGTAAATAAAAGGAAAAGAGATCTGGCTGAACTTTAAAGGGTTTCCCTACAGGTGAAACCTCAGACTTTAGTAATGTGATTCTTTCATATCTCTTTTAAATAATCATGAATATATGAACTTTGTTGTAGACAATTGTGCTGGCCAGAATCCTCTGAGTGAGCAGGGGTATTATTTTATTTTATCTCATCTGGAAAATATGCAATGTTTTAAACAAAAACAAGAGCATAATTTACATACCTGTATAACCTGCCCTTTTTCTTCCTTTCCTTCTTTTTTTTTTAGGTACTGGGAGTTCAAACTCAGACAGTTTGAACCACTCTAGTATCCCTTTTTGAGCTGGCTTTCAACCGCCATCCTCCTGATCTCTGCCTCCAGAGTAGCTAGGATTACAGATGAGCCACCAGCGCCTGGCTAACCTGCCCTTTTTCACTAGGTGTTCTACATCCTAAGTGTCTTTCCATCCTCACATATTTTCTCTTGTTTTTGTTAATTTATTTTATTCTTTTGTTGTGTTCATTGTTTGGATTTGTTGCTCAGTGCATTTCTCGCATTTTCTCTTTCTCCATACTTTTTGTATGTTTCCTTAATGAACTCACCTGTGTGTACCCCGCCCTTCCTGTGGAGGGGAGCTGGAGTGTGCACTCCTTCAGGCCTGCCTGTTGCCATGGAGAGAGAGACTGTGTGCCGCTGGGAGGTTAGTGTGCAGCCAGGGTATGGAGAGGAAACCATGTCTCCCTGTGGGTCCTCTCCTGCAGAGTGACATGGCAGCAGGGGATCTGATTGAGGTCAACTGTGTCATGCATTGGAAAGCAGTGAGGGAGGACATCTGGGCTGGGTCAGGACTGATGCTCACTTGAGAGGAACAAGACATTTCCCCCCAGTTTGCCTCCATCAAAGCAGTAAATGGGGACCTTCTTGAAGGAGCTCTATGGGCAGTGGGTATCTACATTGACTGTTGCTGCAGGACGGAAGGAAATGTAGATTCTGGGTGGTGGCTGAACCTGTCAAGTTTGTAGACACACATGAAGACCCCCTCTGGGGACTCCCAAAGATAACTGGACATAGGTCCAGGGAGAAGGAAGTTGAGGTTCCTCTCTCAAGAAGGGGAAGAAAGAAAAGCATTATTGTCCCAAAAGATGGGACCATTAATGTAGATGTATTTTTAAATTATTTGTAGATCAGGCTCATCAGAGGGCTTTCATCTCAGGTTACTTGAAACCCTAGTGCATCTGAAGCACATCTGTATATATTAATTACTTAAGAATTCAAGAGAGGTGACATTTGCTAACAAGTTAATGGCCATGCAGATGAAATAGAGAAGATATCCAACCAAATTCTGGTTGAGACTGATGATGCTACAGCCACTCCCAAAAAGGTACCAAAAGGGTTATTGCTCACAGAATGAGTCTTCCTGGGGACCAGGGTGGCTCCCAAGCAGGTCCAATAGCTTGAGCAAGCAGGAGAAAGAGATTGGCCTAGGATAATATGATGCTTGGAGGTAGTGCCAGGTAATGGTTCCTTGTGTGTTTCAACTCTCTATCCATGCCAAAGAGGGTGAGGACCAGCTTTTCTCATCAGCTTACCTAGATGTGAGACAGAAGGGGAAAGGGAAGTGTGAGATGCAAAATCTGTCAACAGTCAAACTAAAGTAAAAGGAATCACGTGTATGTGACCATTATTACAGTATGCGACACTGTGAACATAATTATGACGCCAGCTAGTTGCAGCTATGCTGATTGATGTTTTGACGTGACATAGTTTCATGCTGACAAAATAGCCAACCATTAAATTTGAGTTTTCTTTTATTTTTAATAAAAATACTGAGTCATATGTACAAAAGACACTCTCCCTCTGTCTACCCCATCCTCCATCCTTGGTCCATCCTACATTCTTTCCTTCTGATTAGCTCCAAAAAGTTGCTCCCGTTGCTGCCCTCAGGAATACTGGTGATGATGCAGCATGACCTGCTACAGGTTAGCAAGTGTGTCTCTGGATCAGTAGACCAGGTGGCTTGGCAGTAGTTCAAGAAACTGGGTACCAGGTATGTTCAATAGAAAAACGGATCACTGTGCAGGAATGACTGCAGCAGACACGTGTAGCTGGGAGTGCAGAAAATTTGCTCACAAAGGCTATGTATTCAATGGAATTTTACTCAGCCATGAAGAAGAATGAAATTTGTCATTCGAAAGTAAATGGATGGAACTGGAGAACATCATCTTAAGCGAAGATAGCCAGGCTCTGAAGGCTAAAAATCGTATGTTCTCCCTCATATATGGATTGTAGACCTAAGACAAATGCAGTAATATTATTGGACATGGGTCACACGCTAAGGGAAGGACACATGCAGGAGGAATAGGGAAAGGAAGGAAACCCAAAACTTGAAAGTTCCTCTGTATTACAGAAGCTAATATAGTAATCTTAGACTGACAGAGGTCACTATGGGAAGATGACCGGGAAGTAGCGAGAGGTCTGGTAGAGATGAACCAATTTGGGTTGTAATTCACATGTGCATGGAAGCAATGCTAGGAATCTCTCTGTATAGCTATCCTTATCTCAACTAGCAAAAACGCTTTGTCTTTCTTATTGCTTATGTCTTCTCTTCAACAAAATTGGAGAAAAGGGCAGAGCAGGTTCTGTCTGGAAGTGAGGGGGGTGGGGGAGTGGGAGGGGGCGGGGGGGGGACAGGGGGAGAAATGGCCCAAACAATGTATGCACATGTGAATAAATGAATTAAAAAAGATATGTATTCCTTTTTTATGGCTTCAGCAAGCTCAAGCACGCATCAGAGGGCTATAAGGTCAGGTTGCATTGGCCCAGGAAAAGGTCTGCTTGTGGTAAATGAAGACCACCATGGAAGACACATGGAATTTTTACAATTCATGCTCACATAAATGTTGAGCAGAGAAATTCTTGAAGCTCTATATGTATCTTCCAGTCCTATGTAGCAGGACCCTTGAGAGGCAGTGAAATAAAATGCCAGATACGGAACCAGTGACAAAATAATCGCATCCAGCAGAACCACAGACTTGACTTCAGTAGTTCACTCCAAGGTGGTTTGCCTGGTTTGTGTTTGAGTACTCTTTTGGGTTTGGTTTTTTTCACTAACCGTCAGGCTGTGAGCTGTCATGTTATTGTGCCTCTCCATGGATGTCAGTTCACTCTTAGTGCGGAAGGCAGGTACCATGATTTTCTTTCCTCTCCTGATGTTGATGGTCATTGGGTTGGCAGCTTGGGGACATTATAAACAGCCTCTTATGAACATTCTTGTACACGTTTTTTAGGGAGCACATGTGTGCTGGGCATATATCCCTAAGAACATTTTCTAGGCCATGGTATGTGTGTCTTCAAAGTTAATAGATAATTCCAAGTGGCTTTCTTTTCCTTCCTTCCTCCCTCCTTCCCTCCCTCCCTCCCTCCTTCCTTCCTTTTTTTTTCTTGTGTTTTTTTTTTAAGACAAGATCTCACTATATATCCCAGACTGATCTCCAACTCATGATCCTCCTACCTCTGCCTCTTGAGTGCTGGAATTACAGGTATGTACCACTATACCTGGCTTTCAAGTGATTTTTCAAAATGCATTATAGGAGTTCCAGTCTTATTCTATTGAGCAGTGTTAACATATATTTCACTGGTGGCTAACAAGGTTGAATACCTTTTCATATGTTTACATGTTTATTACTCACTTGAGTATCATCTTCTGGGAAACAAAACTTGGCCTGCTTTTTCTACTGAGTTGTCTGGCTTTTTTTTTTTAAGTTACTGTTAATTGATTTTAAGAAGTTGTTTATATATTCCAGGTACAATTTACTTGTTAGATTTACATATTGCAAGTATATTCTTCCACTTTGGTTAATTTTTTTCACTCTCTTGGTATCCTTTGATGAACAGAACTTTTTTTTTGTGAACAGAACTTCTTGATTTTAAGGTAATACATCTTTCAAATTTTCCTTGATCATTAATACTTCTTATACTCTGCTTTAAAAACTCTTGTGTACCTCAAAGTCTAACAAATAGCACCCTAAATTTTCATCTAGAGGCTTAGCAGTTTTATCTGTCACATGTAGATCTATGAGGCACCTTTTTTTTCAGTGCTGGAGCTAAAACCCAAGACCCCATCCTCTACCACTGAGCAACAACCCGGGGGCCCATGGTGCACTGTGTGGTATTCTATACATACATGGATACGTGTGTGTGTGTGTGTTCATATTCATATGGATATACATACACAAATGGGCCCCTAACAGTGATAGGTCCTGGGCCAAGTGTAAAATGGAAACCTGCAAATCAAACGTCTAAATATTTATAAGTTATAAATCAAACAAACTGTTAAATGCAATATAATCTATTCTTTACCTTGACAGATCTATACTGTCAAAATTGAAAAATATGTTCAAAGTCATGTTTTTGTGTGATTGACAATTGGTAAAATATCAGAGATTACTGCATTTAATTATCATTGGGCATGTCTGGGTGTGTTGATGGATTGATGTTTGCATGAGGGATGAAATAAATGCATTCATACTTTGTTAATTATCACATTTACTCCATAGTTATTTTTATTAACTTTAGGTAGATTGTTGATTTTATTGTCATAATCAATACTGTTGTGCAATTTGTCTTCAGTTGACAGTAATGACCTAAAGAATTAAAAATAAGATAGGTATAATCAAAATTTTAAAAATTGAATATATTTTAATTTAAAACTCTCTAGTTTTCCAAGTTCTTCTTCTCAAACATTCAGTACCAACTGCTAGAATTAAAAATTATATATACCATGGAGTATTGTTCAGTCACAAAGATGAAATTATATCGCTTGCAGGAAAATGGATAGTAATGGAGACTGTCATGTTGAACAAGATAAGTCAGACTCAAATAATGGGACATGAGTGTAAAAGGGGATCAGCAGGAGGAGGGGGGTAGAAGGGAAAGGATGTGGAGTGTGGAGGGATAAAGAGGAGCAAAATATATCATCTATCTATCTATTTATCTATCTATCTATTTAATGAAACCCAACAAACACTATTTGAAAAAGGAGGGAGAGAGAAAGAGGTTAAGGGAATATAATGGAGGGGTGAGCTTGTTCAAAGAACACTGTATTCATCTTTGGAATTATCACAATGAAACCCCCTGGTACTATCAATGTATGCTAATTTTAAAAGAAAAAAATTTAAATTAAAAACTTTTTTTAAAACCTTAAAAAAATTAAAAACAAAGAACTCAAAAAAAACTAAATAGCAAAAGAACAAATATCCCAATCACTAAATGGGCAAATGAATGAACAGACACTCTCAAAAGAAATACAAATGGCTAAAACACACACGAAGAAACACTCAATATCCTTAGCCACAAGGAAACACAAATCAAAATGACACTGAGATTCCACCTCACCCCATCAGATTGGCAATCATCAAACAATAATAAATGCTGGTGAGGATGTAGGGGCAGAGAGAAAGGAACCCTCATATGCTGTTGGTGGTAAGTAGCCCAGCCATTATGGAAAAGCTAAAAATCGACCTATCTTATAACCACTTGCATAGCACTTGGAGACATGTATCTGGAGGGGCGTAAATCAACCCACAAGAGAGACACCAGCACACCCATGTGTGTTGCAGCCCTAGGTACAGGAGCCAAGCTATGGAATCAGTCTAACTGCCCAAGAAATGATGAGTGGATAAAGAAAATATGGTGTATGAACACAGCAGAGAATCATTCAGCCATAAAGAACAGAATTATGTTGTTTGCAGGAAATGGATGAAAAGTAGAGATCATTCTGAGTGAAATAAGTCAAGTTCAAAGAGCCAATCACAGCATTTTCCATCACATGTGGAATCTGGGTCTAAAATAACTGTGGTAATAAAGAGAATGGGACATGAATGGAAAAAGGTGACATTGAGGGGGTGGAACCAGTGTGTGTGGGGAGCTAACAGGGGTACCGGGAGGTGAAGAGCCTTGAAAGATGTTACATGCATATATGAAGATAGCATAAGGAAACACACCCAACACTGTTCAGGAAGGGGTAGAGGAGGGGCTGGGGACTATAATGGAGGGGGTGAACTTGTTCAGACCACACAGTACACATCTATGAAATTTTCACACTGCAACTCCCTTGTAATTTAAAAATATACAAAAATTTAAAAAGCAAAAAAAATTATGTTTAATAAATATTAAATTTTAGCCGAGCGCTGGCAGCTCACAGCTGTAATCCTAGCTACTCAGGAGGATCACGGTTTGAAGCCAGCCTGGCAAATAATTCCACAAGACCCTATCTTGAAAAACTCTTCACAAAAATAGGACTGGTGGAGTGGCTCAGGGTGAAGGCCCTGAAGTTCAAGTCCCAGTACTGCAAAATAAATAAATATTAAATTTTTAAAAATAAAATTATTTAAAGAAACTGATTATTTAAAAAGAATTACTATTTCATTTAAATAAAATTCTTCACAATTTTAATATCAAGAATGAGTGTCAATTTCACCCATGTTATGTTTATATTTATTTTGTGGTGCTAGGGTTTGAACTCAGGCCCTTCACCTTTAGCCGCTCCACCAGCCCTTTTTTTGTGATGGGTTTTTTGAGATAGGGTCTCTCTTTTTTTTTTTATTATTCATATGTGCATACAAGGCTTGGTTCATTTCTCCCCCCTGCCCCCACCCCCTCCCTTACCACCCACTCCGCCTCCTCCCTCTCTCCCCCCAATACCCAGCAGAAACTATTTTGCTCTTATTTCTAATTTTGTTGTAGAGAGACTATAAGCAATAATAGGAAGGAACAAGGGTTTTTGCTGGTTGAGATAAGGATAGCTATACAGGGCATTGACTCACATTGATTTTCGAGATAGGGTCTCTTGAACTATTCGCCCAGGCTGGCTTGGAACCTCATCCTCCTGATCTCTGCCTCCTGAGTAACTAGGATTACAGGCGTGAGCCACCAGCACCTGGCTGAGTTTTACATTTTTAAATGACAGTTTTCCAGAAGGTGGCGATAAATTGTGTGGAAGAAAGGGAGCCTTTAAAAAATTCTCACTCCAGCACTGCTGACGTATTCTCTTCAGAGACAGCTGCTGATGGAAGTTTGAAGTTGTCCTTCTGGACCAAAGATGTTTATCATCCACACACACACACACACACACACATACATTTATAAAACTTACATATTTATGCAATGTATATACTTATGCAATTTATATATATTTATTTGAACATATATTTTATAAAAGCCTTCTCTTACATAAGTACCACAGTATATTATTTCCTATCTTGCCTTTTCACTTAATGTCTGAAGATTCTCCGGTGTTAATGCCTCATCAACGTTTCTGTGTCGGTGGACATTGAACTTGCTTCTGTGGTAAGGGTGACCGTCTAGCCAGTGTGAGACCCTGGGTTCAAATGCCAGTGCCACCAAAAAAGAAAAATAGTAAATAAACAAATGAACTTGCTCCTGTTTTTTGCTGTTACAAACAACGCTGCAGCATCCATCCCTGTATATACCTTCTTAGGCATGTGTGGGAGGGTTTCTGTAGGTGAGGAATCGAAAAGTGGTATTGCATAGAGTATGGCCATAGAGTACAGATGATTTTAGTTTTGATAGGATCCTGCCAAATTACTCTCCAAAATTGCTTCTCCAAAATTTTCACTACGTACTGGATACTTTGTCCATTCAGTACATAAGTGATTAACCATAACTGCTTCTTTGGTTCTTCATTTCTTTACGAGGACTCCCATACAGAGCAATACTTGTATTCAATAAATTGGCATTTTTTCCCTGTTAATCTGTTTTATGTCAGTTTAATTCTCCAGCTCAGCTGGGACCCTAAGAGGATGGAGATAGAGTATTGAGGTCCCTACACTATCTTCAATGCTTGTCTTTTTTTGGTGTGTGTGGGTACTGGGGTTTGAACTCAGGGCCTCACTCTTGCTAGGCAGGCGCTCTATCCCTTCAATTACTCCACCAGCCCTAATGCTTGTCTTTTGTTAGTGTATTTTGGAAAATGCACTGTATTCCACTTGAGTGGCTTAAAAGGATATAGAATGAAAATAATTTTAATATAGAGTGACCTTCCTTCCACCTGTGTCCATTTCTATGTCCATTCACAGAAAATTGTCTAAATGAATACAAGGACATCCTCTCCTGCAAGAGTCTCATACTGCGAGATTTGGATATTATGCGACCATTATTCAATAAAGAGAGAGGTGCATTAAAAAACAGTAATGTCTAAGTAATATTTATGAAGTTTGCTCTTACTCTGTGGAATGCTGGGAAAAGTTATTTATATTCATTAGCTCCTAACAACAATCCAGTGGAATAGGTATTACTTCACAGATAGGAAAAGAAAGGTTTGGAGAAGTGAAGTGCTTTGCCTAAGGCGATCTGGCTATTAGGTACAGTTGGTCTTCTGTATCCCACAGGTTTAGCATCCTTGGATTCAACTAAGGATGGAACATATTTGAAAAAAACTGCATCTGTTTTGGCCATGTACAGACTTTGTGTGTGTGTGTGTGTGTGTGGTACTGGGGTTTGAACTCAGGGCTTTGCACTTGCAAGGCAGGTGTTCTACCACTTGAGCCATACCTCCAGCCCCATGTATAGACTTCTTTTTCTTGTCATTATTCCTCAAACAATACTGTGAAATAACTATTGTCATAGCACTGACATTGTATTAAGTATTATAAATAACCTAGCTACGATTTAAAGTTCAATGTGAGGATACATGTAGGTAATTTGCAATTACCGCATATTTTCACACAAAGACTCCAGCATCCTTGGACTGGAGCCAATCTCCCATGGGTACCGAGGGGACCACTGTAGAAGCTTTGGGATTACAGAGTAATCCTTACCCATTGCACTCTACTGCCCCCACATGGCTGTTGACTGAAACGCACGGGTCAGGCACCACGCGGGGGGGGGGGGGGGGGGGGAAGGCTTCTCCACCGGTCTTTTGTTCTTCCTGTTACTGCCAATTACACCGCACCGCAATGAAAATGGGATGACTTGGGGCTGAGTTTATGTTCAAGTTATGCTCAGCAACAGTAAGCTTTGTTTTTCTGTCAGTTTTAACCAACTGACTTGTTGGTTTGTAATGACAACATAAAATTTGCCATTTAAACTAATACTTTTTAAATGCAGTTTTTGTTTTTTGGTTTTTTTTTTTTGGCAGTACTGGGTTTGAACTCAGGGACTCCCACTTGCTAGGCTTGTACTCTACCACTTGAGCCTTAACCACCAGCTCTTTTTGCTTGTCATGTATTTTACCAATAGGATCTTGATTATGCTGAGCTTGGCCTGGACTGTGATTCTACTGTATTTCTCAAATAGCTGTGATGACAGGCGCATGTTACCGTGCCCAGCCATGGCTCGAGATGGAGTCTCACGAACTTTTTGCCCTGGCTGGCTTCAAACTATGATCCTCCTGATCTCTGCCTCTGGAGGGTAGCTGGGATTACAGAAGTGAGTCACTGTGCCCAGCTCAAGTGCAGTTTTTCCTGGTTCCTTTCTCATCCTACTCCTCCCCACCATCTCCCCCTCATTTTAAAGGAACGAAGGTTTTAATAGAGCAGAATGGAGAAGACACCATCGCAGCGTGCATCCTGCAGGACTCACTCTGGGCAAGATGCTCACCTGTCTGCTTGGCTGTGTGCTTTAAAGATGGGTGAATGCACAGTGCATCCCTCAGTAATAAATCTCATTACGGGGATTAAGGCACTTTCTGTAGAGACTGGTCTGCTACTTGCATTTTCTATTTCTGGTAAAGTATGAGCGTGTTTTAGATAGTCTTAGTGCTTCATCTTTGAAAAAAAAATTTCAACTACTCCTCTTTCAAACTCCATATGGGCAAGTTCTACACCTGCTGAGCCAACTGAACATGCAGTGAAAACATTAAAAAAGTGGTGTCTGTACTTGAATCTATGTCGACTCTTTCCTTGTCATTATTCCCTAAACAACACAATATAACTCTTCATATAACACATTCAGTATTATAAGCAAACTAGAGATGGTTCAATGTGTATACAGCATCTTACATAAGGGACTTGAGCATCTAACCATTTTGATAGCTTTGGGGGTCCTGGAACCAATCTCCAGTAGATACCAAAAGAAGACTACAGGCTGGTGGAGTGGCTCAAATGGTAGAGTGCCTGCCTAGCAAGTGTGAGGCTGTGAGTTCAAACCCCAGTACCACCAAAGAGAGAGAAAGAGCAAGAGAGAAGACTATAGTCTATTTATTTATTTTTGACTTATAATTTGGGTTGAAGACAATCTTAAACCTAACTGTCACCATTGCAAATACTTCTCTGAATTGATTAGCTTTTTTTTTTTTTTTTTTGTGGTGCTAGGGTTTGAATTTAGGGCCTACACCTTGAGCCACTCCACCAGCCCTTTTTTGTGAAGAGTTTTTTTTGAGCTAAGGTCTCCTGAACTGTTTGCCTGGGTTGGCTTCATATTGTGATCCTCCTGATCTCTGCCTCCTGAGTAGCTAGGATTACAGGTGTGAGCCACTGGCACCTGGCAGCACTTTCTTACTATTGAAAAATAGAGAAAAAAAATCTGGCTGTTGACACTGTGATTCCAACCATCCTTCATGACCCTGATTTCAAATGTTGGTATTCAATAAAACACTTTCTTTGATTTCCTTATATAAGCAAATGGTACAAAATTGAATACATCAAGTAAATGTACAGTAATGAAATACTGTTTTTCCATTTTACAGGTAGGGTTCATCTGAAGAAAGGATCCTGTTGCTAACAGCATTTGGAAGCTGCTGACCTGGGATCACAAAGAGGCCATCGTAGGCCTCTGGGAGCGTGGAGTGTGTCAATAGGAGGATGAAAAGAAGGAGGTGCGTCCCACCATGATCTGGCTAAGCTAAGTGTCAGGGACTTGGACCTGCGTAGATCAGGGGAGGGAGTGGCACAAAGGTAGTGCCAAAGTCAGCAGGGGTGTTAACTCGGAGAAGAGCAGTCCATTGGCAAAAGGAAGACAGGTGATGGATAAGAAGTCTGAACCCTTTTGTCCTATAAATAGGACAAAGGCTCAAAACTTTTGCCAGTGTTTTTTGGGTCCAAAGGATGATTTTTAAAAACATCTTAGGTTGATATTCAAATGCAGTTTTCTTTTGAAAGAGAGATCTTCCTGTGCTACCCCAGCTGACCTCCAACTTCCTATGTAGACTGGAAGGGCTTTGAACTTGTGATCCTCCTGCCTCAGTCTTCTAGGCACTGAGATTACTGGCATGTACCACCATGCTTCGAACAAACAGTTATTTTTACTTACATTAATCTGTATGCCTTCATGCTCTTGAAAAAGGAATTATGATTGCAAGATCAGAAAACAAAATCCAAATTATTTGTCATTTGTTTAAAAAAATTCCCTTATATCCTGTTATTATTTGGTGAATGATAAAAACTATCTTTGTACATTATACAAATTTTCTGTTGACAGTGTCTTTCAAGAAGGCAGGAACATTTATTTATATTTCAAGGCACAGTGTTTAGCTATCCTTTTCTCAACCAGCAAAAACACTTGTTCCTTCCTATTATTGCTTATACTCTCTCTTCAACAAGATTAGAGATAAGGGCAAAATAGTTTCTGCCAGGTATTGAGGGGGTGGCGGAGAGAGGGAGAGGGCGGAGTGGGTAGTAAGGGAGGGGGTGGGGGCAGGGGGGAGAAATGACCCAAGCCTTGTATGCACATATGAATAATAAAACAATAAAAATAAAATAAAAATAAAGAGTTGGGCATGGTGGTGCTGAGGCAAGAGGATTATAAGTGGGGTTGAGGCCAGTCTGGGTAACATAGTGACAACCTGACTTAAAAAAAAAGAGAAAGAAAAGT
Organism: Castor canadensis; assembly: GCF_047511655.1. NCBI lineage: Eukaryota > Metazoa > Chordata > Mammalia > Rodentia > Castoridae > Castor > Castor canadensis. Next base: position 85,571,863 of record NC_133387.1, read on the forward strand.
ACAGCTTTCTTAATGCAGTATTTTGTATAGTATCAATAAATTAAAATTTTTTTCTTTTGGTGGTACTGGGGATTGAACCTCCTAGGCAAGTGCTCTCCCACTTGAGCTATGCCCCAGTCCTTTTGCTTCTGGTTTGTTTTTCAAATAGTGCCTCACACTTTTACCTGAGCCAGGCCAGCTGTGGATGCAATCTATCTTTTCCTCCCCAAGGAGCTGGGATTACAGTTGTCAGTCACCTTGCCCAGCTTACAATTTTTGAAGACCAAGTCCTGGCAACTTCTATTTTTACTTCTTTGTTTTTGTAATTTTCCCAAGAGACAGAGGAAGAACCCAGTGAGAGACAGGGGTATATGTAGATTTCTTTTTTCAAGGTACTGGGATTTGAAGTAAGGGCCTCAAGCTTGCTAGGCAGGTGCTCTACCACTTGAGCTACTCCACTAGCCCTTTTCTGTGTTGGGTATTTTTGAGATAGGGTCTCACTTTTTGCCTGGGTTGGCCTCAAAGTATGATCCTCCTTATCTCTGCCTCCAGAATAGCTAGGATTACAGGTGTGAGTACAGGCTCCTGGTAAGGTGGCTTTCTCTAAGGTGTCTTAGTGCACTTAGTGTGAGACGGCAGAGACTGGGGATCAAATTATAATAGCTCATTTTACTTAGCACTTACCATGTACCCAGCACAGCTCTGCAAGCTTTACTTGGGTTATTTCATTTAACCCTCCAACCACACTGTGGAACTGGTACTATTTTCTTTTTATTTTATTATTCATATGTGCATACAAGGCTTGGGTCATTTCTCCCCCCTGCCCCCACCCCCTCCCTTACCACCCACTCTGCCCCCTCCCTCTCCCCCCCACCCCCTCAATACCCAGCAGAAACTATTTTGCCCTTATTTCTAATATGGTACTATTTTCATCAGATGGGGAAATGAGGCTCAGAAGATTTAAGTTATTTCTCGATTATCCCAAAGTGAATGGTGATAAAGCCGAATTAGAACCCAGTTACCCTAAAAGTGACCTTCCAGGTCAAATTTGGGCAGGTGAAAAGCAGAGTGAATGCTGATGAGTGGTGTTTCTACCACAAATGTAACTACGAAGTGAGGCGTTCTCCCATTCTACCATAACAGTGCTGAGTACAAAGAACTGAGGAGGTATTCCAGGAGACAAAGATATAAAAACCACCTGTCCTCAGCATAAGGTCATTTACCCAAAGAGACAGAAATGACACTAATTGTTAATGTAAATTTTTTGGTGCCTCTTGGAGTAGATTTTGTGTACACAAAATATTGATTCTTTTTTTTTTTTTTTGGGTGGGACTGGGGTTTGAATTCAAAGCTTCATGCTTGCAAAGCAGTTGCTCTATCGCTTGAGCCACACCTCCAGCCCTATTTTGATTCTTTTTATATTATTAGATTTATTAAAGTCACAAGTTTAGTAGCATAATACTTTCTTAGTTTTTTAAAGTCTGGGTTACTAGTCTTATTATTCTACTTAAAACCCTATCAAATTTTAACAACCAAAGAAGCATCTGATTAATGCTTGAGTCCATTAACAAACTTAATGTCTTCTAAACATTTTTAACCTTATGTATGAGTTTAAAGTATTGGATTTTCTTGTTCAGCTTGATTTATAAGTAACTTGACATCTAATAAATTAAATTCATACATGTAAATCTTAAATTCTATTGAGTCCTCCTATTACTGCTTACTAACATAGAAATACTTTAACTTAAAATTAGCTATCTCTTAAACTATACACTTAAAGTACAAGGTAAATGATTATTTACAATAGGCTAAGTTCTCTTAAACATTACATATACATAGGATTCCAAATACGCCCAGATTCCCTAAGACAAAATATTAATATTATATGCTTAAATCTTGTAAATAACGCATATTCAACTCTCAGTCTTCCCACTATAAAAATACTCTCACAGGCTGGGTGCGGTGTTGCATGCTTATAATCCTAGTTACTCAGGAGGCAAAGGAAGAAGGAGAGTGCATTTGACGCCAGTCCAAGGAAAGGTATCTCCAAGATCTTGTCTCAGAAACAAAAACAAAACAAAATTAAAAAAAGGGGCTCAAGTGCTAGAATGCTTGTCAAACTTGCACAAGGCCCTGTATTTCAACTCCAGTGCAAAAACAAACAAATATCTCACAGAGTAAAAATTTTGATTTTTTTCCTTGGCAGTACTGGAATTTGAATTCAGGGCCTTGCAAACTCTGCCACTTGAGCCACATGTGCAGCTGGTATTTTTTTTTTTCTTAAAAGCAGTTTTTGGAGTGATCTTATCAGTAAGTAGTGTTTCATAACTACAAAAGAGTCCAGATTTTACCCATCCCCATCGATGGTATACCAAATGCTACAGCCTAAAAAGTGGAACATCAGTCCCCTATAGTCAGGCTGAAAATTACAATTTTATTAATTCCTATATTTTTCTTTTATTGTTGTGCTGGATAAGGGTTCATTGTGGCACTTATAGAAGTTCTATGATATATCAAATATATCATTCATGCATTCTCCCCCTCCCACCATTCTCCTTTATCCCTTTTCATCCTATTCCTGGAATAGTTTCAACAGGTATAGTTTTTCTGTTTACATACATGTGTTCACAGTATTTGCCCCATATTTACCCTCTGCAAATTACAATTTTAAACCAGAAAAGTGACCCAGTTTGTACACTGCTGGACAGGATTGAAATAACCCATTATTAGCTGGGCTTGGTATCAAACGCCTGCAATCCCAGCACTCAGGGAGGCAGGAGGATCACAAGTTTGAGGCCAGCCTTGGCTACCAATGGAGACCCTGTCCCAAAAACAGAGAAATGAAAACAATCAATTGCTGGGTTGATGGCTCATGCCTGTCATTCTAGCTTGTGAGGAGGCAGAGATCAGTAGGTGGTTCGAAGCCAGCCCAGGGAAATAGTTTGCAAGACCCTATCTCGAAAAAACCCATTACAAAACAAAGGGCTGGTGGAGTGGCTCAAAGTGGAGGCCCTGAGTACAAACCCCAGTACCACAAAAAAAAAAAAAAATCAAATCAAATCAAAACAAAAACCCAATCAATTATAGTTTCTCTCTTTTCTTGGCACACTGGAGACTTGAACTCAGGGCCTCACGCTTGCTAGGCAGGCTCTCTTACTACTCCACCACACCTATTTTGTGTTGGGTGTTTTCCAGATGGGGTCTTGTGAACTATTTGCTGGCTTCCAATGGTGATCCTTTTGATCTCTGCCTCCTGAGTAACTAGGATTACAGGCATGAGACAGCTGTAACTTCTTTCTATTCTTTTCATATTCTTCCTTTCTTTTAGGGCCATAATTCTAACAGATAATTAAATGACCTCTTGAAGACCCTCCAAGTGCTATTTGCTGCTCTACCCACAATAGTAAAGTCATGCTCTTGACAATAAGCTCGGAAAGATGTTAATTTGGCATCCCTTAGGATCCTAGATACATGTGCATTTTGTTTCCCAGTCAACGCAGAAACAAGAATTTGAAGAATACATTTTGATTTTCAAAAGTGATGATGGATCATTCTCAACCTCTCTGAGATGACCGACCCACTTTCACCTCTGAAAGCGCCTTTCTATGCTAATAAGCTTTACTATTCTTAATAAACTATACTTGGATAGACCCAAACCCCCCAAAACGTGATGATGGTGAGCGATCATTACATACATAATGACTTGGGTGAGAGTTTAGGAAATTAAATCTCAGTAATTTAGGATGCAGAGATACAAGTTCAGAATCCAAACACCTTGTATGTCCACAAGTTCTGTTAGGAAAGTCAATGCAGACGTGGACCATAGACGTGTAAATTTCAGGTCCGGGGATAATCAGCGGTAAGTGCCGACCGATGCTCTGCGGGTGTGGCTAATGGGAGAACTCAAACTTGAAAGATCATTCGGTGTCATTTAGTCCCCCAGCACTTTAAGCGCTCATTGCTGTTTTCCACGCAAACAGGTGGAAGGGACCCAGTGCAAGGCGCTATTTATGAAGATCTGCTTTACTGGCAGATCTCAAGCTTCCCCTCACGCCATGCTTATGAAGATACAGAGAAGCTGAAAAATGTACCGCAAACCCTCACATGCGCCACCTAGATTTCACTATCAACGCCCTGCTGTTCTTGTTTGTCACCTTGTGGGTCCAATCCCCAGCCCATCATCAATCCTCGGGGTAACCAGGAAGCCGAGCTTGGGAAGCCCAAGGTGGCCTTGCGCGTCGGTATCCCAGCAACGGGTGCATTTCCTTCCTGCTCCGAATCGGGGAAGCGGGAGACTCCCGGGCCGCGGTCCTCGCGGAGTCTGCCGAGTGCCCGCCCGGCGTGGGGCGGGGCGGGCGGCACCTGGGCCGGGCGGCGCGGCGCGGCGGAAGCGCGGGGCTGGGCGGCCGGCCGCAGAGCGCGGGCGCGGGGCCGCGGCGTGCGCGGTGCGCGGTGCGCGTGGGGAGCGCGGGGCTGCGCTCGTGTGCGCTCGTCGCCGCCGCGCCGCGCCTTTGAGTCAGCAAAGTCCGCCGCACGCCGCCGGCCCAGCTCTGTCCAGCCTGGCCCAGGCACCGCCCGTAAGTGACAGCAGACCTGCCCGGGTTGGGGACCGCGGCCAAGGCCTCTTCCTCCTCCATGGAACGCGTAGGTTCTTCCTGCCGCGCGCAGGTGCCGGCGTCCCGAGGGCTCGGGTCCCCCCGGGGCAGCTGTGCTTGCCGGGGAGGGGACGTGGTAGGCTTGGCCAGGGGTGAGGGGTGAGACCTACCAAATCCGGGGTTCACGGCTAAAATGAAGCCCTGGAGAGGGTGGAACAGAGTGGAACAGCAGATTTCAGAAAAAGTGCTGTGACACCTTCCCCCAGGCCGGGTTGGGGTGGGGATTTTTTTTCTTTAAATACAAGAAAAGGTGTTTTTGAGTTTAGAAATTGAGAAGGGTAGGCAAGGCTTTTCCGTGGGATTGTGGGATTAACGGAGAAGGCCGGGGAGAAAATCCACACTGATCAGGTTTGGTAACACCGGAAAGCAACAGCCTGTTTTTCAGCTCTGGATGCATCAGACTTTTCTAAAATTACACGGATTATTGAGGGGATGGTCACAGAATGTAGAGCAACGCGTCCTACTTGAAAGGAAGGGTTTCTATTTCTGCTGGACACGTTTATGTGTAAGAATAATGCAGATGGAAATTGAGAGCAGGAGGAGGTTCCACGTGATCTCCATCAAACCTTTCATTTCCCAGATGGGGAAACTAAGGTCCGGGAGGAAAGTGCCCTCCGCAGGGTGAGTGAGCCGGTTGGGAGCAGAAAGAGGCCTAGAACCTGGCGAGTTTCTGACTCCCACGCCAGAGGCACTTCCACGGTGGGAGCTGGGACAGGGGTTTGGAAGGCAAGAACACCCTCCCCTCCCCTGGGAGTGGTCTAGTCGGTGTGGATCGAGGGGAACCCCTCCAACCATATTGGCCCACCTCTCCAAGGGCTTCTCAGTCGGAGCGTGGAGATGAGGTTGAGGGGTCTACCATGAGTTCCAGTGATGCCTCTTCTTAAGGCCGGAAATGGCTGGAGTTTTAAATTTTTTTATTCATTCATTTATTGTGCTGGGCATTTATTGAGCATGCTAGGTAGGCAAGTACCATACCACTTCACTACACCCCAGCCCTGTTTGTTTATTCTTTAAAACAGCAGTACAGTTGAGTTTGACTGACAGGACTACCTTGAATGAAGATTCAAAAATAGAATACATTTAAAATTAAGTTATATGGAGATATGAAATACCACGACTAGCAGTGACTTCTGATTCTCCCGTTTCTTCTGTCAGTGCCTTGCCTTCTTACTTCCTGGTTCTGGACAGCGGTGTTGACACAATGGGACTGGGTGAGGCTGGCCTGCCCCTCAGAAAGGAGGATGGTGATGGTGGTGCGGATGTCTCTTGGTTACACTAGGGGGTTCTCTCCCCACTGCTTTAGGCTGCGCTACTCATTTCCTCTTATTTTACTAATGGGAAGACCTTCTGAGTTTGATTGTTATCCTAAAAATAGAAGCAAACACCTTTATTATTTTTCAAATAAAAGGGTGTTAATTAAAGAGTAACATTCGTGTTATAGTACAGCCATTCTACTTGACTTTAGAGTATCTTTTTTCAGCTCTAGCATGGCACTGCTTTCATTTTAAGGATTCATTTTGGTAGTGTGGTCACTGGGAAGATAGTTTTTTTTTTTTCCTCTTTTGGTGTTAGGGCTGTGGTTTAACAACCACTTGTGAAAGGCGGAGAACTGGTTGAGAACAGGGTCCAGCCTACAAAGTCTTTCATTTCAAAGTGTGGCAAAGAAAAACTTTGGCCAAGGTCATGGTTTACTAAAGGGAAGCCCCCAGACTTTGGGCTGTTATCACCAAAGGTCTTTCTGTCTGTTAGTAACATAGTAGGTTTAAATTAACACTTAGATTCTCTAAACCCTATTCAAACCAGAGGTTGTTGTCTAGGGTAGTAGTAACAACTTCTGGTTTCAGGTCCAAAGGAGTTGAAATCAGTTGAAAATTGTTTGCTAGCTGAGATGTGGTTGGCAGGCCACCTAGCCATCCTTAAGTCTGCATTATCTTTTATTCAGAAATGTAAAAAAGGGTAAAGATAATCTTTTTCCCTCCAGAATTCATAATAACTGCTGTATATTGAGCATTTATGTGTCAGGCATTGTAACAAGGGTTTTTTTTTGGGGACTTGGAGATATAGGTCAGTGGTTGAGCACTTGCCTAGCAGACATGAGATCCTGGGTTTGATCCCCAGCATGGAAAAAAAGAGACTTTTTCATTAGGTCTCACAACAAACTTATGAAGCAGAGTTTATTATTGTCCTCAGTTTACATCTGGGGAAACAAAGGCATCAAGGGGTTTATGACTTCCCTTAACTTCTTGGCTCACAATTTTACCACCCGGCAAATGTGTCTGAGGTTTTTGTAATAGGTAATAGTTATTTACCTATGTATATTATGTATATTACCAATTCTCGAGATAGATTTTTTTTTAATCTTCCTCCCTTTTGTGGGGGGAGGGTACTGGGGGTTGAGCTCAGGACCTCAGCACGTGAACCACTCTACCAGCTTTTTGTGTATTGGTTATTTTTGAGGTAGGTCTGCTTTATGACTGAACTGTACTGTGATCTTCCTGTTTCTACTTGCCTGTGTAGCTGGGGATGACAGGCTCATGATACCACGTCCAGATATTGGTTGAGATGGGGTCTCAGGAACTTTTTGCTCTGATTGGCCTCAAAATGTGATCCCCAAGATCTGTGCCTCCTAAGTAACTAGAATTCCAGGCCTGAGCTACTGTGCCCGACCCCCATTTCTTTTTACAGATAGGAAAGCATAAGTCCCAAGGTCAGACAACTAGTAAATAATGGTGCCTCAGTTTGAACTAGGCAGACTGGCTCCGGAATCTGTGCTCTCTGTCACTCCCCTGTGAATGCATATAAAGGCTCAGCCAGACCTCATTCAAGCTCGGCTCTTATTATTGGTACTTCCATTTATTTTCCCTGAGTAACCACTTCTGCTTCTCAGTTCCTTCAGAAGAGATGCTTTTAGTTCTATAAATGATGCAACTCTTAGGCTCTGTGATTCTATACACCTCTCTACTGCATTCTCTGTTTTTAAAAGGCTGTGGTAGGCCTCAAGGATCTTGACCCTGGGGATACAGAGATAGGCTTGAGGTGGGGTCTGTAATCCCTTACCGTCCTGCATATGTGTGATTTCATATTCATGGACAAAAGTGCATTGTTCTGGGGGAAGGAAGTGATAACCTTCTTCACACTCTAAAAGGTTCACACCAGATAGAAATGTTAGTAATGACTCTTAAATTCCAATAATCTCAGTTTACAAACGATGCAGCTGAGGTCCACTGGAGAGGCAGAATAACTTAATCTGTTGTACATAGTAATTAGAAGTGTACAACACTTCTAATTCCTGAGTGTACAACTCAGGCCTCCTGACTCCCAGTCTCGTATTCGTCCTGTTGCACCTAGCCTGGGTGAGGGATGGTTTCCATTTCAGTGAGAACCTATCCTTTGGATTGCCAAGGCAGCATTTCCACTCCGTTTTCTACTGCTTCTTCCAAAGGTTTGTCCCAGCCTGCACTCCTGGAGGAAAGAGTTGTACAGAGTGCCAGGCGTTTTAGAAGGGCATTTACCCTAGCTTTTAGGGGGTTCAAGCCCTTAAAGATGCCAGCATTCATCATTCTGTTTAGTTTTGGTTCCTGGGTATAGCACAATACTAATCCTGTTACCTTTTCACTGGTGTGTCTCAGTCTTCCCCTCCCCCAGTGAATGTATAAACTGGCTCTCTGGCTTCAACAGTGCAGGTGTCCTGTAATTTGCATGTATAGCTTAAAAATGTGTGTATTCTCTTGCACTCCAGAGAGCTGGCTGGTGAACAGTGTGGGCTTTTTTTTTGTAATTATACAAAGTATGAAAGTAATGAATACAGAGTTAATAATTTACCAATAACTAAAATGCTTGTATTTAAAAAAAAAATTTGTTTTCCTAAACCTTTCACCACTACCACTGCATTCTTAGGCATAAAGGAAGGCTCTTACAGCTTTCTTACCTATTTCTTTTGGAATCAAGTTGAATATTCCTAAATAATATGTTGATACTAGATTTGCTTGACTTAATAATTTTATACAGTATTGATTTGCTATATTTTGCATATGGTTTGTTCTCCCAGGGACCAAGGGTTGGTCCTCAGTGTGACCATGTGACAGGCTGTGAAACCTTTGAGGGTAGAGGTTTAGTGGGAGGTCCTTAAGTCAATTGAGGCCCTGCCCTCAGAAGGGATTAAGACAGTACTCCTGGGACCCCAAGTTAATTCTCCTGGGAGAAAGTTGTTATAAAAGCCTGAACTTAACCTCTGAATTGCTGTCTGGTGTACTGTCTGCCAAAGTAATCTCTTTCTCTCTCATGTACTCCATTTACCCTGATGCCTTTAGCAGAACTGATGCTCACAGTTCTGAACCTCCAGAAATATGAGCTAAATAAACTTCTTTTATTTACCAAGATACCCAGCCTCAGGTACTTCATTATAGTAATGAAAATGGAGACTCATCCATAATTGAAAGAAAGGAAGGCCGGAGCTCTTTCCAGATTCAGGCTGGACGTTTCCTATTAAATTCCAAATAGCTGCCAAGGGGCCCTCTCTCTCTTAGGAAACCCTAGATTCCTGGGGATGAAAGAACAGTAAAATGGGGTGAGGGGAATAAGAGTGAGCACCAAAGGACCGAGACAGCTTTGCCTGGGACCAGTCCTGTGTCTAGACAGCATGATGGAGCTTTCTGACTTGTTTCCAGGAACATCGTGTGTTTGTTCCACATGGTGACATTTTAGGAACAAGATGAGGACACTTATTCGGTACTTACCATGTGCCATATCCTACCCTGGACATTCTGATTTTACATTAGTTCATTTTAATCCTGTGAGATAGGAAACATTTTCTCTGGTTCTGAGAGATTTCATGACTTGAGTAAGTACAGAAAGATTTGAAAGCATAGCTGCTATGCCGATTTTTTTTTCCCAGCCCTCTATCCTAAGATTTCCACCATTGTGTTTACTTTCAGAGTCAAGATAGGAGCCAGGGTTGTGGCTCAAGTAGTAAAGCGCCTGCCCAGCAAGTGAGAGGGCAAAACCCAGTACTACCAAAAAAAAAGAAAAAAAAAAAAAATCTAGAGTCAAGATGGCATTCTTTCTGATAAAACTATTAAGGGAAAAATTAGAAGCCTTACTGAGTGCATTATTAGATACGGAGTCTCAGTTTTCTAGATCCTTAACCATACCATCATGTACATCCTAAAAGGCTATAATTTGGTGGCTGGATTATAAATTTTTTCACTGATATTATGGACAACCATAATATCAGGTAAAACCATGGTTTGTCCTGGTTTATTTGCAAAAACCATGGGATAGATGGAAACCTTCAGAACATTTTATCTTTGGGATCAATGGTGTAAGGCTGTTTCTATCCCCTTTTTTCTAACTTCCTTTCCCATTTTTCTGACTCAGGTGTGTGTTTTCCTTCTTTGTTCCTCTTTGTGCTTCCCTCATTTCACTCAGACCCCCATAGCATTTGGCCAGATTTCCTGGCTATCAGAGAAAATGTGGAAAAACAGGTTTTTCACTCAAGCCTTGTTTGTCCAGAACCTTAGAGAACTGTCATTCACGTGGGACACTTGCTCTGATGTGGCCTTGAACTCAGGAAAACAACCCCACCTACCCAACCTGACATTAGCAGTGGGTCACCTCCCCCGCAGTCCCCAAGAGAGCCCCACATCAGCATGGTGTTTTCCACGTGGTCTACCTCTGCGTGCAGCCAGCCTCCTCTTTCAAATCCTTGAGCTGCACATCTCCTGAGCACATGGGATACCTATGTGCAAAGTATAGCTGGGGCCTCCAGAGATCTTACTGGTGTGCAGAACCTCTGTTTTACTAGCATGGCTTCTTTCCACAAGACATACCCTTGTTTATGCGACTTCCTACTCCATGGTTCCTGTGACCATCCTTGTTGCTCACCCACAAGGGCTAGACCTGGAGGTCTGAACCCAGATTTGCCATCTCCAGGCTGAATCTATTTCTGATAGTCCTGGTGTGGTGGCTCATGCCTATGACCCCAGCACTTGGGAGGCTGAGGCAGGAGAACCAGCCCAGGCTACATATTGATACCCTGTCTGAAAACCAAATTAAATCAAACCCACGAAACATTAAAAAGGAGATTGAGGTCGCACGACTTGGATTCTTCTCCGCTGAGATCAGCCGTGGGGTGAGACTGCCTTTGCTTTGCAGATGGCAGACCCTGGAGGCCTTTGAAAGGCTTCATCACTGTTCTTTCAAGGTTTATAGTAGTTTTATTAATTAATCCCTTTGTGTGTTCACTGCCACTGGTTATATCCTGGAAAGTCGTCTCAATTACATTCACCTCTTTGTATTATCTTTGAGCTTATTTGTTTATTCATGTCCTCTTTGAGGTCAAATACTAACTTTTGTGCTTCTTTTTTGAGGTCATTAATCATTTTTACTATTGTTTTTTGGAATTAATTATTTGATATCTATCCTCTACACAGGAAGAGGGACCCCCTAAAGTTGACACCCACAATGGGTGCTTATTGTAAGGCAGCTCTGTGGAACTGAAAAGTCAGACACATGCACAGTTGCCCTATCCCTGTCTTCCCAAGAGCTGCAAGGTGCCTAACTCCCCTTCTCTGTGCCTGTCCCTTGGATTTCTCTATGTGTTGTACCTCAATATGGCTGGCCTGGCTCTCACTGCTTGTGATTTTCCACTCAAGTGCTCACTGTCCTCTCATGCAGTTTTCCTTGTCAGTTTTTGCCTTTATGACTCTGAGCCACCTTGGCTCTTCTCTGCCTGCCTGACCACTTCTCCATTCTTTTGCCTGCTCCTCCACTTTTCCTAGGTCCCACAGATGCAGCTCCTCTCCTCATGCTTTTCTCTATGCTTGCTTCGCACATTTGTGGTTTTCAAACATTTTCATGCCGGAAACTCATCTGGGAAAGGTGTTAAAGCGGATTTTTGGCCTCAGCATTTGGATTCAGTAGGTAAAGGGTGAGATCTGAGAATCAGTAGTCTAAGTTCCAGGGTACCCAGAGGCTGTGACAGACACTGAACAAGCTGGGCTTATTGACTTGCATGAATAAGTGTTGTTGATGAACCATCATCTCCCTGAGACACATGTCTAGGGGTCGGTCTCTCTCTCTCTCTCTCTCTCTCTTTCACACACACACACACACACACACACACATACACACACACACACACACACACACACACAAGGTTCTAGGGGTCGGTCTCTCTCTCTCTCTCTCTCTCTCTCTTACACACACACACACACACACACACACACACACACACACACACAAGGTTCTAGGGGTCGGTCTCTCTCTCTCTCTCTCTCTCTCTCTTACACACACACACACACACACACACACACACACACACACACACACAAGGTTACAGGGTGTTGTTTTATAGCCCGGGTTGGCCTGGAACTTGCAGTCGTCCTGCCTCAGCCTCTTAAGTGCTGGGATTATAGAATTTTACCCCCATTCCTGACCTCTAGCTCTCTCTTGAGACCTTCAGGTTTAGACATTGAACATTGAGTTTGACTGTGGTTCCTTGGATATGTCACAGACATCTCAGATAACTGTCCAACACTGTTGTTCCTGACTTCCCTAGTTTGTGGTAGCGTAAATGTGATAGGTTGGGGGCCTCTATAAGAAAAAGAACAGAGTGAACATAAAGCAAGAGTGGGGATAAGGAGGAGGATGGTGCAGATGTGAGATTGTGACCATGAGCTCCTTTAGCTTCTTGGTCTTTCCTCCTTTGCCCCCAGTCTCCTTGGCCTCCCCAACCTGAATAATGCCTATACCCTCCAATTCATTTGTCCAGGCCAGAAATCTAGGAGCCATGCCTCATCTGCACTCCATATGTGAGCTTCTGGAGGTTTTGGTTGAGTCTCTGATCCTATTCCTCTTGCTGTCTCCTTATCTCACACAGCTATCATGCATTTTTCTGATGAGTCTCTCTTTCCTGTGTCCCCTCCAACCTACTTTGCCAAAGACAACCAGAGTCATCTTTTGAGGAACAGAAAGTAGAGCATGTTCCTCCCCTGTCCTACTCCCATCCTTATGAACAAACAGCTGATCCTGGTGGCAGGGCGAGGGGTATGGGTGGGTGAGAGAGAGTCAGGGTGGGATCACACTGCACAAGCTCCCTGGTCTGGGACCAGTCTCAGAGAAGTAGGGATGTGACAGGGGAGATACACCAGAATTATCACCACACTCATTTCATACTCAGAATCACCTTTTCCTGGAAGATCTTGGATATTGTGTAAGACCTGGGGGGTGAACACAAAATGAGGATGACTGCACCTTTATTAGCTTTTCAATGCATTCTTGTGGTGTTTAGATGTTGAACAGTAAAACCAGACTCTGTTTAATTAATTTGGGGGAAGAAAGATACATTCTGATGTATTCAGCTGGGTCCTGCTCCCTTAGAGAACTAAAGGTGAGAACCCATGAACCCTTGGCCCAAGGAGGTGCAAGGCCCTCCCCATGTTTTCTGCTCATTTTCTGGGCTGCATGTTGGAGGGCTTGTAAGCTCTTTCTGTTTACTTGTCCTGACACAAATAGTCCCTTCACATATTGGTGAAGAAACCGGCCCCTACCTGGGCTTTGTCATGCAGTAGATTTTACTGGGTTAATGGGGAAGCCATGGGTGGGGCTCTGGCTTTCCCCTGAGCTTTTCCCTTTGTAGTTATGGATACCCCCAGTTCCTCTTTTATGTCTACAAACCCAGTCGGTGAAAGTACAGGCCAAAACATAGGGCTCTGTCTATAGGGAACCAACAGCCTTGAAGTTACAGATAGAGACCCACTGAGAGCTTTGTATCACACTACAGTTATCTTCTGATTTCTTACTGATTGGACACCTCTTAGTAGAGTAGTTTCGGAAGAGGTATTCTTGCTGCACGTGGGAGTGGAAGGTTCCTGCCTGGGTTAGAAGGCTATGTCACCATACCTTTGGGCTCTGGGGTCTCAGAGGGAAAACTTACTTTTCATTTGCCTGTCTTGTGGTGATCAGAACTTGAGAACCTGAGCTATTTCTGCCCTAACAGCAAAGTTTCTGTGCCAGGAAATCAGTGTCATGATTTGCATGGAGCTCATTTCCCTGATGGTTGAGAAACCGTGAAAAACTGTGACCTCTGTTTTGAGAACTTGGCCAGACTGAGTCTGTAGATGGGCACGAATCAAATGCCCTTGGATTACAGTCAGTACTTCTGTCAAATAGTCATGAATAATAACTTTGGCATTTTGCTCCCTTTTAGAAGGACTTTCCTATGTTTTATCTTAGCCTTCTTGAATTCAGGCCAGCCTTGGACATCCATGAGCTGATGATCTTGATTTTTTACAGGGAGTGGTTGTGGTGTAAGTTTCACATGTGGAGGCTGAACCTCAGAGCATTTAGATTTAAAACATTCTGTTCCTAAATATTGCTATCCCATCTGACAATGAGGATACTTGAAAAAATTTTCTTTAAGGAACAAATGCTCTGTGATCATGAGGAGGACATCTCAGGGGGCTTGGAGCAGATCTGTGAATTATATATCTGTCCTATTTTTAGAGATGAGAAAACTGAGGCATAGAGAGATCAAACAGTTTTCCTTGGCAAAGGGAAAGGGTAGATTTGACAATGAACAAATAGTCTACCTCTCCCATTCGTTGTACTTTTCTTGCTCAGTTGAGGGGGGCATGACTTGCCCACAAGTAAAATCTTCCTTGCTTGCCCCTCCAATGTCTTGGCAGTTCTTCAAATTTGGGTTGATGTCCCTTTGGGTAGATTTGAACTTGACCAGTAGATCACACATAATCCCTGGTTGTTCTGTTCCCACAAATAACTGAAACTCCTCCTCCCCAGAACCAGTTCTTTATGACAGAGGTGGCGAGTGTGGTGAAAAGATGGTCATTTCCCATATGTTGCAAGGTCTTTTCTCTTTAAATGAGAGTTTCTCAGTTTAAAAGCAAAACATTTAATGTTGAATTTTTCCTCTAATCTGCACACCTGGATCCTTCTTTATCTTAGCCTAAAAGAGGGCTACGTGGTGTCCTACACATTCCTAATTTGAACTCATCTTCTTTTTCTCTTACCCTAAAAACAGGCTCCCTTTCCAACCTCCTCATCCTGCTGGTGACACATTTTCTTCCCATCACCTGCATTTGAGTCATCCCCCAGTCCTTTTCCCCATCATGCCCTCTGGTCATGCTCTTCTTGTCAGTTATTTAATAGTTATTATTTCTCAGAGCAGTGTTGGGTTCAAAGCAAAAGTGAGCAAAAAGTGTAGAGTCTGCATATACTACCTACTCTCCCAATGTGCATAACCTACTGTTATCAGCATCCCCACCAGAGTGACACATCCATACAATCAGTGGACCTGTACTGATGCATCATTATCACGCAAGATCCAGAGATTTTATGTTAGGGTTCATTCTTGGCATTGATGTTCTATGGGTTTTGACAAAACCCACCATTTTGTATCTACTATTATAATATCATACATAGAGTATTTTCACTGCCCCCCGAATTCCTCTGTGCTCTGCTGCTTATTGTTTTCAAGTGTACTTTTCTATTCCCCCTGGCCATCTAAAGGCCATGAGCTCCTCCCCTGGCTGGTGCGTTTCAGCAGCCCCTGACTGAAACATTGGCCTGTAATTTCTCTCCTTGTCAGCCCATCCTCCACCCATCCCCAGATGAATCATAGCCATTGTGTCAGGCTTCCACTTACAGTCAGCTTTCCATATTGGTGGGTTCCTCATTCATGAATTCAACTAACTGTGATTTGGTAAACAAAAATAATAATAATAATTCCTGAAGTTCCCAAAAGCAAGGCTTGAATTTACTCTACTGAGTAGTATGCTGAGTCCATGTGAATAAAGAGATTTGTAGGCATTGTATTATTTTCAGTGCATGCTAGGCAGTTGCTTTACCACGAAGCTACATGCCTATTCCTGTGTTAGATTTTATGAGTAATCTAGAGATTATTTAAAGTACAGGAGAGGATGCATAGGTTATACAAAAATACTGTGCTGTTTCGTATAAGGGAATTTAGTATCCTAGGTTTTGGTATCTGTGTATGTGTTTGCATGTGTATGCTGGGAAACCTCTCTTCCAAAAGGCATGGCTGTATTTTGCCAGGTTTCTAACAGGATAGCAATCCAGTATCCTCCTCTCCTTTTTCAGGGACCTCCTCATCCTAAAACGCCCATTGCAGCCCTTCTAGATTTGCCTCCTTGCAGTATTTTGCTGGCATGGCCCCCAACCCTGGGAGCTAAGCCCCTCGTTTGTCCCCAAAGCATTGCTACTGCTGAACTACCCAGGCTGGTCCTGATTCTGTGCTTGTCCTAGTGTGAGCCTCAAGATATAGTCAAGTCCTGCTTTTTCTTTAAAGCCCCCTGCTCTGTTCTCCTTCCTGTAGCCCAGTCACCAGTGCTGTTCGGAGCTTTGAATTGTAAGTGACCAGTTTCTCATCTGTGTCTTGGCATCTTTAGGGCTTAGGACTTGGGGAGTATTCCATCAAAAAATATTCCTCACTGGGACCAAACCTAGAATTACCACACAGTAGGCTCTCAATGATTGCTTATTGGATTGGCTTGTCATTGTCCTGTAGTTATCCTTAGGCGACTCTTTGTAGCTGATGACCCTAAACAGATCTGTCCTGTATAACCTCCTGTATGAAGATGAGAATGCCATTTTCAGATGTCTGGCTGTTGGCTTTCCCCATGGTCATGTGTGGGCAGAACTCTGGTCCTGCCCCACGTCCTTAAAGGATTTGAACTCTTTATAATAACTCAGGGCTTTTGGTTGGGATCCTCCACTCCTAGCTATCTTTTAAGCATGTATTTCTGAGGAGGAAGTGTAGATGCCCAGTTAGTTATGTGGGTCCCCTGTGGTAAAAGTGAGGGATTTTCTGAGTCTGTCTACTTGGGCTTGGATCCAGGCTTCTTTAAGTATCATTTCCTTACTTATAAAGTTGGGGTAATAATGATACCTTGCTTGTGGGGCTATCGTGAGGATTTGATGGATAATTCATGTTTTAGGCCTTGCACAGTGTCTGGAACATAGTATAAAACCAAATATTCTTTTCTCAATGGTCATTTTTTATTTAGTTATTTGTGGTGCTGGGGATTGAACCCAGGTCTTCAAGCATGTTAGACAGGAGCTCTACATCTGCGCTCCACTCCAGCCCTTCTGATTTTTGTTTTTTTAATGGTAAAATTTTAGCATTATTCCCTAACTCATCTTCTGCAGTCTGGTGGAGTTAGATCAAGAGGAAAGGGAGAAGACAACAGAGGAAAACATGTTCCCTTTAACCACTGTGCTCTGGGCTGTTGTTCACTGGATGAAGGGTTACCAAGATGGGGGAATGTGGGCTGGCAGGAGAGGTGGGGTTGGTCTTGTGCTCGTCCCCTCATCTCAGGTTGTCTGGCACTTAGAAACTTGATGATGATGCATAAGTGGAGAAAATAGCTGGAACGCATTCAATCAAATTTAATTTACCCAATATCTATTGAGCACTGACTGTATGCCAGGCGCTGTGCCCAATGCTAGGGTTATAAAGCATGAATGATTTGTCCTCAGGGGACTTTTGAGATGACAGACAATAAATAGGAAATAGATTACTGGAGAAACTAATACCAACTGCAATAAAGTCTAACGTGAAAATAAAAGAATCAAGTATTCTGGGAGAGTCTGCTCAGGGAATAGTCAGGGAAGCTTCTTTGAAGAAGTGGTGAGTAGACCTGGAAGGTGGGATGGAGCCATGGTGGCGAATTGGGTAGGAAAGAGGAGTGGGTGAATGTCAAGGGAACAAGAGATATGAAGGGCCTGAGACAGGAAAATTAGGGACTCATCTGGTCAGTGTGAATGGACGTGATTGTATAGAGAGTTAAGATGCGCGTGATTGGAGAACCCAAGGGGTGTTACCTACACGGATTGCACAAATACAGACCCTGTTCTCTGAAAAGGGGTTTATATTTTTTCCCATCGTAGATGCACTTGAGGGGCATGTGGTGCACTCCTGGGATGGGACTGCCCAGTATGGGGGTGTTGGGGTATGTGGTGATTTTGCTGTTTCTCACCTTCTTCACTTCCCCAGACTGAGAAGCACTGCTCTTCACAACCTGTCAGCATCCTTGGGGATTTGGGAATGTTTCCAGTCCTTGTTTTTCATTTGCGTTTGCAGCATTACACAGGCCCACTATAGGGACATTGGACTACTGTCAGCTGATGAGAATGTTGACTGGACCACTGAGGCTGAGTCACTGTTTAATTGTATTACTGTGGGGCCCACTTAAAATCAATACTGGTTTTGAATGGAAAAGTTATTCACATTCCTTGGGAGTTTGTTGGGAATAACTTCAAAGATGTCCTTAAAATTTTAATGCATGTCAGGATGGAGGTGTTGATTAGCAGCTACCTTGTCAGTGTGAGGCCCTGAGTTTAAGCCCTAGTACCACTCTCTCCACCCAACTGTTTTTGGAGGGTTTGAGCTCAGGGCTTCACACTTGTAAAGCAGGTACTCTACCACTTAAGCCACACTTCCAGTCCATTTTGCTCTGGTTATTTTGGAGATGGTATCTCAGAACTATTTTCCTGGTGCCCTCGAATCGCGATCCTCCAGATCTCAGCCTCCCATATAGCTAGGATTATAGAGTGAGCCACCAGTGCCTGGCCTCATTTTTTTTTAAATGCATATAGATGTTGTCCTTTCATTAAGAGAGGCAGTGTAGGGAAAGGAGAGAACAACTGACATCCAGGAGTCCTGACTTGAGTGTGCACCACACTGTGGCTGTGGGAAGTAATTTTACCTCTCTGTTAAGATAAGACAAATAAGTCTTATATGCCTGCTTCACCAACTGTCACAGGATGGTGACTATAAACTGTCACGTATCAAAAAGCAATAGTTACTAAAAAATTAAATTTAGTTTCCATTCATTAAGGCCAATATGCCAGGATGCAATCTGTGACCATAGAACCGAACTTCTCACTGCTCATGGATGATTGGTCTCTGGGAGAGTGAAAGGAGAATATTTTGTAAGTTTGGAATAGGTTGGTCTTTCTATGTGTGATACAAAATCTAGACACCATAAGGAAAAGAGTGATAAAATTTTTTACCTAAAAAATCTGCAGCCAGGTGCCAGTGGCTCACACCTGTAATCTTGGCTAGTTGGGAGGAGGATCATAATTTGAAGCCAGCCCAGGCAAATAAGATTGTGAGGCTTTGTCTTGAAAATGCCCAACACGAAAAAGGGCTGTTAGAGTGGCTTAAGTGATGGACCTCCTGCCTAGCAAGCATGAGGCCCTGAGTTCAAAACACCAGTGCCACACACACAAAAAAAAAACTTTGTAAAAATGGTCAAAGGATATTGTTATGACATGGATATGAAATGTTCATACAAAAAGAAAAAAATACAAAAGGCTCATGTATTGAAGGTTTTGCTCCCAGCTTGTGGTGCTATTGAGAAGAGATTGGAAAATGAAGGCACTAACTAACTTTATCAATGGATTAACCCATTGGTGAGTTCATAACGAATGGGTTATTAATAGGTGGGGCCTACTTGCAGGAAATGGGTTACTGGGGGTATACCTTTGAAGGGTATACCTTGTTCCCAATCACTTTTCTGTCTCTCTGCTTCCTGGCTACCATGAGGTGACTGGCTTTGCTTTGCTGCACCTTTCTGCTGGCATGATGTTGTGCCTTACCATAGGCCCATAGCAATGGAGCAAGCTGAACACGGACTGAAACCCCAAGCCAAAATTAATCTTCCCTCCCTTTTGGTTGTTTTAATCAGGTATTTTGTCATAGCAACAAAAAACTGACAACTGACCTGCACAGATATGAACAAACAATTCATATAAAAGAAATTAATGGCCCCTAAACACAAGAAAAATGCCCGTTTTTTTACATGTAATTGAAAAAAAAAATCAGTTAAATCTCACCTAAATAGATCCTATTTCACCTTTCTGGGATTGGCAAAGAAAAAAATTTAAAACTGATCATATTAGGGAAGGTACAAAAACAGCTTATTCAACTATGAGTCCTTTGCCAAGGACACCTTGCTGATAGCTGTCAGTGTTAGTAACTTACATAACCTTACTGCACCCAGAAATTCCAGTGATAGCAATTTATCCCTTAGATGTGCTCATGCAAGTACTCACTGAACACTGTTGATAATAGCACAAGGGTGTAATGAGCATCGTAATCAGAGGTCAGTGGAAGGGTCACATGGACAAGCATGGATGGGATGGGACAGCTGCAGTATGGTGGGGTCTGTACTTCTCAGAGGGCCACTGTTCAAGGCTCATATGCAGAGATGGTGATGGATGGAGTAATGGCCAGGTTTTGTTCTCTGGAACCTGTGAGTGCATTTCCTAACCCGGACAAAGAGACTTTGCAAGATGGGATTAGTTTAAAGGCCAAGATAAGGGAGATTTCCTGGGACCAATCTAATCACATGAGTCCTTTAAAGCAGAGAACCTCCCTGGCTGGGTCAGAGGAGATGTGACCACAGAAGGTCATAGAGACGGTCTGCTGTGGCTTTGAAGAGGGAGGAAGGGGCTATGAGTCAAGGAAAGCAGGCACTTCTGGAAGGAGAAGCCAAGACGAGGGGTTCTGCACCAGAGCCTTCAGAAGGAACACAGCCCCAGGCTGTCCTGCAGAGATCCATGTTGTGACTTATAAGAAATATGTAATGAGAAATAATAAACCTCTACGATTACAGCAGAAGGAAACTAATACAGACATGATGCAGAAATAGCCCAAGCCTGTGCTCCCGGGCTTCCTAATCCAGGTGGGAGAGAAGAGGATCCAGCCAGTCTTCACACCGACTGAACTCAGAACATGGCCTGGAGACTTGCCGGGACCCGTCCTCCAGGGGCTCAGGGAAGGCTGGGGGTGGGGTGGGCTGGGCTGTCTTAGTCGTACAAGGAGGGGCAGAGCAGCTTGTGGGTTGGAATCTGGTGTATTTGATTCTTGGCTCTGCCTCTCCCTAGCTGTGGGACCTTGAGACAACCACGTAATCTTTCTGTGCCTCAGGTGTTTTGTTTTTTTTTTTCTGAGGCAGTTTCCCACGATGCAGGCCTTGAACTCCTTGAACTCCTTATGCAGCTCAGGCTTACCCAGAACCCTTGATTCTGGAATTTCAGGCCTGTGCCCCCCTGCCTGACTACACCTCAGTTTTCCCATCTTTAAGGGGGTATGGTAACAATGCTTCCTCAAAGTACTGTAGTGTGGGGTAAATGAGTTAACTTGTGAAGTGCCTGGCCATCCCAAGGACTACCTAAGTGTTTGCTGTTAATTTTTTTGTTCATGATGAGTAGGGCAAGGGTTGGCAGAAAGAGGTAGTGGAATGTCATGACAGCCCACTGCCCAGGAGAGGAGGAGGAGGGCTCTCACTTGCATGGTGGGAGCTCTGCTGGAGGAAGACAACAGTAAGGCTATTTAGGAACGCGTGGGGTTGGACATTGGTGGCCTTGGAAGTTAGACTGTTGAGTGCACTTGGTGTCAGAAGACGGAGCAGGTAGGGGATGGCAATGAATACAGTAAGGACACTGCTCAGCTCTCCCAGGTGGGATGCAGGTTTCACATCTGAGCTGTGGCTCCGTATCTTCTCTGCCCCCTACCCTGAGCCATCTCCCTGTGCTCCTGCCTCCACCCCACCTCCACCCCGTTTGGTTCAGGAGCTGCCACCTGGTATGCTATGGGTGCCAAATCTCCAAGGCTGAGTTTGCCTCAAGAAAGAACAGCAGTGGCTAGAGCTGCCTCCTGCTTTTGCACACCTGTTTCTTCTGTTTCTTCCTGCAGAGAGGAGCAGAACTTCAGCCTGGCACTCCAGCAGGTCACAGAAGGCCTTGTGGTTCCGTTGGCCATTTGGGTCTGTGGCCTCTCAGCGTGTAGAACTGGTTCTTGGGCATGCAAGTTACCAGAATCTTCAGGGTTCATGGAGAGAATGATCATGAGGAATGGATCAGCATTTTCCTCTTTTATACACCATTTTGCATCTCTTACAAAAAGACAGATTATTCCTTAAAACAAAACAAAACAAAACAAAAACCATGTGTGCTTTCATGGAGCACACAGAGGAGTTAGGATGTAGAATTAGCTCATTTTCTCTCTTCCCCCACCTTTGCTTCTTCCTCTCCTTTCTCCCTCTCCCCCCTCCTCTCTGATAGGCATGGGGACACCTGTGTTTGCAGCATTTGGGGACACTGGCATTTCTCCCTTTCAGTCTTCCCCAAGGACTAACTAGCAAACTGATGATACCTGATTTTTTTTTTTTAATTATTTTGGTAAGAACTCTTTAAGAGATCTCCCCTCTTAAGACATAACCACCTTTTCAGGGTAGAACACATTATTGTGTCTGATTTCCTTAGACCCTGTAAACTGAAGTCTTTCCCCCCCAAGTCTGGTGCCTTCCTTTCTTTGCTAAGTATTTGCTTCCCTGGGCCTTTCGTGATTGTCCTGCCAGCTTAGGAGGACCTGCTGGATCTGTGATATTCCGAAAAGGATTTTCAAAGGAATGTTATACCTACAAACACTGCAGTTTAGCAAAGGGTTAAATCATTTGGGTGGCAGATGAATTTGGGGCTCTGAAAACCAGGGTGGCTAAGATTATTTTTGTTAAATCATTCATGTGACAGAGCCCCACCTCCTGCTTGCCTCCACCCTCTCCGTTCTCTTAAGGCTCATTGTGTACTTGTGGCATAAAAATAAGACACTGGGAAATCCAGCCTGTCAACAGACTGATAAGCCAATCCTGAGCCCTTAAGAACGTGATTTTCTCAGAGGTGGAAAATTACATCTTATGCTATTACTTATTTTGTTTTGTTAGACTGAAATGGCTTGTTTACATGGGTGTGTTTTCAAAGGATAGATCATTCTGGTAAAGAACTTGGTTCCTCTACAGGTTTGGCATTTCTGTGTTACAATTGAGCATAGGCCCTAGCTGAAACCCTTGTTTTTTTTCCCTTGTGAATGACTTTGTTTGAAGAAGTGCTGAGATTTAATAACTATTTTTGTACTACAGTTTCAGTTGCATTCCCTTTCATAATTGAGCATCAAAAACAGTCTGTGAGCTGTGTGTGATTCTGCTGAAAAAATTTTAAGAAAAAAGACCAGAGGAAGAGAGTAGCAGATTAAAATAGCAGGAAACATAATCAAATATTAAGAAGTCATATGTGATGAAAAGAGACAACCAGACTGGCTTAGAAAAATGATTCACCAAAAATTGCATCCTTGGGTTGATGAAGAGTAAATAATTTACATGCTCGAGTGCACAGAGACCTATCGATGTGATCGTGGGAACATTTGTGTGCAGAAGTGAAACCTAGGAGCAAAAGCACTCTTGTAGATAACTCTGATGCCATTATCCTACCCTGGAAACTCAACTTTATACTGTACACTATCTGATGAACAAATTCACAGTAAAATATCACCACTTGTGCCGGTGATGTCTTTTTAACTTTTTAAAATCACAAAATACTTGAAGCTATTTTTCATGGCAAGATAAGTGTATATAATACAAGATCAAATGACTTCACATTTTTAATCAGAAAAGCAATTGTAAAAGGGATGCTTTCTTTTATGCAAGTAGAATTGAAGCTATCAAATTTAAGATTTTGATATTTGTATCAAATTATATCTAGACTATGTCTTTTGCAACTTACCTGCATAATATTATACTTAAAGTAAAGGAATGGAATCCTGTTTTGTTGAAGCAGATAATAGTTTTTGATCCTTGGGTTAGCATAAGTAAATTGGCTTAGAGTCACATGATTTCAGACCTGCAAGTAACCTGGGATTGCTGAGTCACTCGGGGTTATTTCTGGGAAGAGTGAGTTATTGGTACAGTTGTGTTATCCTTTAACTGTAATGGTTTGCCTAGCAGTAAGTGACCACAAAGAAAACCAGCCCTTGGTCTGTAACTCCTACAAATGTAGTTTGTATTTGCTTTTTAACCTAATAGCAATCATAGCAGCAGTAATTATTATGTGTTTATTAAGAGTAAGGCTTTAGTCTCTAAGGTGTTTTCCATGCATTCATTTGTAAGTAGGTTCTGTTGTTAGTCATTGGTCTATAGATGAGATTATGAGGCACACAGCAGGTGGCCCAGTCACTTAGCAGGAACCCAGGTGGTGTGACTCCAGAGATGGCTGCTGAATCCATACATCTCACTGCCTCCTTTGTCACCACTGCGAGGTTTTAGATTTTGAGGTAGTCGTCTGGTCCTGAAGAAGACCTTTGCCTCAACATCCTCTTGTCCCTCTGGTCAACTGGCATTCTTGTGCCCACATGTGGGTGAGCACTGGGCCACCTGTGCTTTCTTAATGCAGTGCCCTAAGCTGCTGGCTGGTTTTGACATTGTTTTTCTCTATCCATTCAATTCAATGTGAGGAGGGGACCCATTATGTCCTTGGTACTATGAAGAAGCCAGAGGTCCTAAGTAAACAAGAATAGTGAGGCACTGTGCCATTTGGAGTTTATAGTTAGGTGGGGTGACAGACGTCATTTCGCTATTTACCAGAATAAAGGTAAAAATATCATTGTGGTCAGTTACAGAGGAAGATGGTGCAAAGGAATTTGACCTTGTCTGTTGGAGGGAGTTAGGGTAAGCTCCCCTGGGTTAGTGATCTTGTAAGTGAGATCTGAAAACTGAGTAGTGTTAACTAATGACAGATGGGTTTGAATTCCAGTGTTACTTTTGAGCAAGGTAGTAACATTGTGAGGGTGACCTAGAGCAAGTACCTCCCCTCTCTAAGTCTTGGTGTCTTCATCTGTAAAATGGGCAGCTGTGAGAATTAAACGAGGCAATGCACTAACATACTCAGCACAGGGCTGACATGTTATTCTAAATGGTAGCTGCTTTAATTACTCTTTTGTATTTTTGCTGGAATCTTCACGAAGACACTTAAGTCTCTTATTGTGTAGCAAAAGTTACTAAATACCTAGGAATCATTAACTTGAAAAATGGAGGCTTAAAGGCAGATTTCATGATGGACATGAGATAGGCCAAGTGTCCTTAGCATCAAAGATGTGGGAAAGGTCCTTATGAGCCACTGGAGTGACACCACATTTAGAGTGAGCCTGTCTTAGAAGCAGTTGTGCATCTGGAATATATCAGAGTTTTAATACCCAAGTGGTATTACATCACATCTCCTACATTTCTGATGGCGGTCGTCATGAAATACGTATTTTCCGTACCAGTACCTTACTTTTTATTTTTTTTAACCAAATGAGTTTTTCCACAGTGTTGGTGATTATGCACAGTTATTCCTTACACCCAAATGCACAGGGATAGCTGTGCAGCCACCGAGAAAGACATATCTCTTCTCACTGATCTGTGGAGATGTACATGTATATATGTAAGTATCCAATCCAACTTTTTATTGGGATAAGTACTCTTTTTTTGTGGTGCTGAGGATTGCCCAGGGCCTCACACATTCTAAGCACATATTTTATCACTGAGCTACCCCCCAACCTAACAGTAATATAATTTTTATACCTTTCAGTCTTATATTTTGAAGAAAAAAAATACCAAGAATTTAGCTGGTGGCCTTACTTAATTTTTATTACAACTTGTTCAGTGCTTTAAGTACATTGTCTGATTTCATTCTTGTAGCAACCTTATGAAATGGACGCTATTAAGATCCCTTTTTTCCTAGAAAGTAGAAAGGGGGAAAAAAAAGATCCCTTTTTTCCATAAGAGAAGATCGAAACTCAGAGAGGTTAACTTGTCCAAGGTCCCACAGCTGTGAGTAGCATAGTTGGGATTTGAACACAGATGTGAGTGCCCAGACCTGAGCTCTGAAAACGCTGATGCTACCTTTTAAGCTAGTTATTAAAGATGACCAAACTCCTGCCTCAGTGGAGCAAGACAGTATTAATAGGTCTTTTCATACTTATTTGGTCACCAGAGAGACTTGTAAAAACTGTCAGGGGCTTCTGGAAAGCGTGAGGAAACTTGTTGAATTTAGATTTATTCACTGAGTCAGTAGAAGTAGATAATGTAGCCATGTCTTTCTGAATTACCATTTTACTGATCGTTACGAATTTTGGTTTTATAGTATGTACTACTCTGATTTATATCAACCAAAAATTAAATCAGCTTATGAAATGTTAGGGGTATCTATTTCAAATAGCATTTTTACTTCTTCTCTCCTTGCCATTTCTGTACCACAGTTCCTGTGTTGGCAGTTTTACATTTTTAGGTCAACTATTGTTTGTTGCCTTAAATCCACTTGGAAATAAGGGGAGGATAAATGACAAGTAAATAACTTGTCTAGGCAAGATGGGTGGAGTTGTTACCAATCAGCTGGCTTTTTGTTCTACCTGGATAGAAATCCTGGGTAGGGTAGAAATTTTTCCAGTGCTGGCAGTCCTGGGCCTTTAAGTGCCCAAAGTCTAGATGGAGGTAGGACCTGTAGACACAGAGGCTTACAGCTCCAAACTCTGAGAACCAGGGGCCTACTGCTGCAGGCTTTGGAAGCTGAGACGAATGGCTTTAGGCATTCAGGTGGGAGGCTTATTGCTCTGGGCTTTAACCACCAGAAGCCCTGGCACTTGGCAGCTGTTGTAATCCTCGGCTTCCAGTAGCAGTGAGTGGTGGCAGTAGACAGCAGCAAGCAGAAGCCACAGCAGTAGCGCCAGTGATTTCTAGTGTTACAGTTCTCTTACAGGCCTCAGGAGCTAGGACCTCAGCCCTACAGTGACAAGTGCTACAACTCTCAGGGCTAGGGTATTAGAATCCCCAGCGCTTGACAGAAGCTAGTGTGACAGTTCTCAGGCCTAGGATGTCAGGATCACCAGCCTTTGACAGCAACTAGTAGTGTTACAGTTTTGGCTTTGGCTTTTAATACTTTACAGCTCCCTAGAACTCTTTCAGGGACCAGGGCCCACAGGTTCTCATCTTCAGCTACTCATGCCCTCATTGCCTCTGCCCCCTTCCGCCCCCATTATTTCTGCCCTGGCCACTCTCTGGAATTTTTCAGCTGCCCTCTAGTCACCTCTACCAGGGCTGCTGCTCTGCTGCAACTGCCACTTCTCTGCTGCTGCTTCCAACATCCTCTTGTGTTATCAGCTCAGACCACTGTACTAATACTGAAGATCAAAAGCAAGGAAAGACCATGAAACGTCCCTTTTGATTGGGCCTAATGTTGCAATACCAGGGACAACACAGGAGGTCGTTTTCTAGTTGGCTCAGAGTGAGCTGAACAGCCTGCTTATATAGTCAGAAAGGGGGTGTGGCAAGGCCATCAGCACCAATCATGGCACAGTCTCTCATGCAAATGAGGGACCACACTTGCACCAATCACAGCAGTCCCTCATGCAAGTGAATGACTGTTTATGCCAGTCATATACTTTATGCTGGGCCACCAGGGGACACAAGTGTGCTCCTCCTCTGGCCTGGATGGAAATGGCTGCAGGGCCATCCAGAGTTCACCGAGGCTTGTGATGACAAGAAATCTGGCATAAACTGTTTGAAACAGTTGTGGCTGGGACAGTGGCTTCAGGAGCCAGAGTTGTGCTTTGGCAGCAAGTAGCTGTGGTTGCCATGTAGCTTCTTCAAGGTGTATGAGGAGTGTTCAGAGCAGCTGGTGGCTAGCATGAGGGCAGTCTGCTGGCTGCTTGACTGATGGTCCTTCCTTCAAAGCAGCCGGAGGAGAAGCTACCAACTGGGGAGTCAAATCACCCAGCCACCCAACCTCTTAGCTTATTTAAAGGGAAAATAAACATTAAAAGGGGTGCTCAGGATGAAGACTTACACTGGCATTAGTAGTGCTTTGACAACGCCTGACTCCTGCCCCAGTGCTCCAGGGAGAGGGGACCCCTCCAGTCTGTCTCAGAGTTGGAAAGGTGTGTCAGTGAGGCCTAAGACCAAGGAAGCTGTTACCTGTCAGGGTCTGATACCTCCACAGACTTGTATTGGGTTGGGCTTTGCTCTCTTCTAAACTATCTTGATTTGTTCTGTAGTTCTTGTTTTTCTTCTAAATGTGAATCCTGCATCAGGAATTAGGTGTTGTTTTGACTGTTCAGAACTGAATAAAAATACAATCTGATACGCCAGCTAAGGCAGACAGAAATGTCCAAAGCTGCTCCAGAGAGGAAGCCAGGGATTCACTTCCCAAGGCTGTTTTCTTTCCTTGTGATTGGCTTTTCCTGATTCAGCAAAAGAGGAATAGAGATGACTCTTGTTCATTTTCTGTTTGTTATTTGTACTTATGTCTTTATATTTTTAAATCATAGAAGTTACATATATATTTAAGTTGTTAGCAGTCCTTATACGTATAAAGTCAAACAATTAAAGCTCCCCTCCCTTAATTCTTTGGCATGTATCTCTCTGGAATCTTTGTTATATGTATGTGTTTATAATTGTGTTACTAGTTTTTACCCCCAAACTGGGTCCTTTTTCATTCTCAGAATTGTGGTATCGATAATGAGCAGTGAAGGAGACTTTTTTGTTGGCGAAGAATAGGAGATAAACTCACAAATCAACTTCACCACTGGGGGTTGGGAGGTTAAAGATATAGAATAAAAGAAATGAAGGGAAGGAATAGGCTAACAGAAGAGCATGCGTTTTCACTCTTTTTACAGTTCTGTCTACTTGTTGCCATGGCAATTGTCAACTGTCATGGCACTGGGAGAGTGTCATTTAGCATGCTGGGATTATAATGGAGTCAGAAGTCATCTGGTGATTACTCTGGCAGCCATCTTAGATCTGGCTGGTTTTGGTTGGCCCACCTGAAGAGGAACTTGTGACCTACAGGTCACAGGTTTATCTAGAGATAAACAAGATTAGGGTAGGTAAACTTTAGCTCAGTCACCTAGTCTGTACTCAGGGTAACAAATGTATTTGTGCACACTTGCACCATGGACTCGCAGCACACATTGATGGCAGTTTGCTGTCACCACTGTATGCATCATGACTCTCCCCATCTCAGTACTCACAGATTTGTATTCCACTACTGTGGCCTATTTTATGTAATCATTTCCTTCCTAACGGGCACTTGGATTGGCTCAGCTTTGTCAATTATAAACACAGCTCCAGCCAGCAGCCTTTCTTTCACTTGTGGGTTTGAGTCCCAGGGCTGATCTTTCTGAAGGATTCCTTCCTAGAAGAAGGAAGGGGTGCTGGTCCAATGGTGTGTGAGCTGTAGACTTCAGCCAGTAACCCCTAGTTCAGATAAGGTGTCTTCTGTGTCCATTTCCTGTTTACACAGGCAGGCAGAACAGCTTGTAGTGCAGAGTCCCATGCCCAGGCAGTGTTATTCCACAGAGATGGTACTTCCCCTAAATTTTGACCTTTTCAAATTTATGAAGGTGCGACCTGTTACCTTGACTTTTGCATCAATCCAGATGTGCTCGCAGAGAACTTCACTGTGCCACCTTTGCTTCTAGAATGTAGACTGTCTTGGCTTTCCTGCCTTCTCCTTAGAGTATTTGGGTTTTCTTAATCTTTGGACTTTGAATTACTGATGACATCATATGATTAGCTTTCTTTGAAAAAGACTTCTGCTGATCTTGTTTCATTTGGTCGGTTCTGTGCTCTTCCATTGAGCCCTTCCTGGCTAGCCTATCTTCGCCAAGTGTGCCTTTTAGATTCAGTGTTCCTAAGGTTTTGTTGAGGCTGGAATTCAATCACACCAAGAGGTTGTGAGTGCTCCCTGCTGACCACGGGCACTCTCGTGACTTCATTGTCCTCTCTGTTAGCAGTGACTTCTGTTAAGGGGCTGAACAAGTCAAAGTTTTTTCAGTTGTACTTTACCAACTCATTTTAAATTGGACTCCGGCATGTGTTAGGCCAGCAGTTGTCTTTGTGACATGTATTACTCATTTTATTGTCCCTCTACTTCATCGCCTGTGTCCTTCCTAGCCTCCTCTACACTATGACAGACATCACTGATAATGTCCCTTTCCCACTGAGCTAGCAAACCCTTGGGATCTTCAACACGCTAGTAGAATTGGTACAATTGAGGACCCAGGAAAACCCTGTCAGGGTCTACACTTGGGAGGCAATTCCAGAATTCTGGGATGAATGGCACCCAGATTTGTGGAGTTCTTGTATTGAAAAAGAAGGTTAGGCATCTTACACAAGATTGCTAGCTTTTTGCTTTTTATATAAAAGTCATAAAAACCTGCCTACCCTTATCAGGTATTCCTTTTGGTATCCCCAAAGTAGGAAAATACAATCTCAGAATAAAGGAGAGTCCTTTAAAATGAGAGATTTTAGCGTTATAAAAAATTTAAAGCATTGTTTTTCTTTTTCCCATTTTCCTGTGGGCCCTTGAAAACTTGGTCATGGTCCTAAGGGCCATTTAGGAACCCTGTTGTAAGGTTCAGTCTGCTAAAGGTTTTTTCTTCATATTTTGGGGTCCTGAGTCACTATAATTAAGTGGGAAATACTTGAAGCTGTGATCATTTCCACTCTAGATTTCCATGAAGAAAGTAGAATGGTACTCACATGCCCCATTCCTGAGAGTGCTAAGGTTAGGATCCTAGAAGATTTGAAATTGACCTCTAAGGGCTTGTTTAGGTGTTGGACCTGTTCTTTTGCCTTTCCCAATGCAGTATTAAAGTTAAAGGTATATTTCTGGGTTTTGCCTTTAATTTTTTTCTACTAAAATTTGCCAAGTATAAATTTATATTTGGCCTGGCAGAGTGGCTCAAGTGGTAGAATACCTGTCTAGCAAGCCCGAGGCCCTGATATCAAGTCTTAGTACTGCCAGAAAAATTTATATTTGACTGATTGGTATACAGCTTCATAATACTGAGCATATAGAGGGCATTTTATTGGTTCACACTTGAAACAAAATTAGATAAAAAATATGTGTATTCTTTTAAAACTAAAACCATATTAAAAATAAATGCCAGGGGGTCAGGTACAGATATTTATCTCTATGGCCTTTGAAAGAGATTGTATTGTGAGGGGAGCAGTGACAGAGGTGACTCCATTTTGGATGAAGGATATATTTTTAGAAACAGACGTCTAAAGAGGCATGAGAAGTAGACTTCTCAGAGAAATAAAATAACAGGCCTCTTACCAAGATAACAGAATGCAGCTACACGATGTAGGTGGTGGGCCCCAAGGCCAGGATGAGCTGATCAGACCTTCCTGGAATGTTCTGTTCCACAAGGATGGGGCCGGATAGGTGGAGAGTTGACTAGATGTCAGCCAATCACAAGTATGGTTTCAAGACAGAGTAGTTGGACTCAGGCTAGCCAGAGCCCTATGTCACTCCTAGACTCCAGCTATACTACAACTTTAGCTTTCCTAAGCCCCTCCCATGCGGGAGCTTTGCTGTCTTTTCAGTAAACCTTGTGCTTGCTTTGCTCTTAACTCCTGATCCAGAGTCTTCAATCATCTACTTTTCGAGGACATGAACTCGGGATCAACAGTCCAGTATGGGTCCCACTTAGTTGGTGGTAAGACCTTAAACAGTTCCAAATCTGGAAGAGAAATCATGAGCACTTTAATTAGGCCAGTGCCTTGGAGGCTGAGGGGAACAGACTTAGGAGGCATTGAGAGGGGGATTGTCAGGGCTTGGTCGTTTGGAAAGGATGGATAAAGAAGGAAAGACAGTTTCTAGGATTCTTGCTGGAGTCATTGTAGAAGCTTTTTAAAAGCTATAGTTACTTCTGTTTGCAGTGTTTCCATAAAATCAGGAAAAAGGCCCTTACAGGTGATCTCTCTTTCCTACCAACTCAAGGGATGTCACAAATGAGGTGGGCATATGAAATTGTAAGTGCTGTTCAGTGGGTAAATTTGTAGGGCCCCTGTTACCCCTATGTCCTTCCATGTCCTGACTGAAAATTCTCAGAGTGCCTTGGCCTCATCGTGACCAGGCCAGTGACAGGTTTTTCCTGGTGGTCTTTAACTTAGGGACTTGAACATTCCAGGGCACTGATAAGGATGTCTAGGCTGTTTCCCAAGACACTTAAAGAAACTGGCCTGCCCTGAGCCAAATTCCTTACACCCTTAGATAAACTTCACACCCTGGTCCCCAGCCACAGATGTACTTGGGAGGAACATTTGTCTCTGTCCATTGCAGTGACACTGCAGCCACTCTGCAAGTAACTTCCCTAGGAACACTGGACTGATCTCCTGGTCTTGAGTGCTGTTTGCTTTGGAGTCCCAGCCATCGTCACCTAGGAAGAGCTGGGGTACCCCCGAGGGAGCTCCCCAGCAGTCACTCTCGGAGTGACTGTAGACACAGGTTTGGCTGGACTAAACCAAGGGTTCCAGGGAAGGGGAGAGTGGGGAAGCCAGGGCCTAGCTAAGACAGAGCTGCTGAGAGGGGTGTACCCATGTACGTTGGCTGGCTCTCAGAAGAGAGTTCCTGAGGTCTAGTGGAAGGAAGGGTTAAAAGAGGAGATGGCATGGGAAAGTGGCGTCAGATCCGGGTAGTGAGGAGAGAACCCTGGGGAATGGGTGATGCCTGGAGAACCTTCAGCTGGGGTAGACACGTGGCTCAGTGGATTATGGTGCTCAGGACAATATGGCTATGAGTGACATGGGTTAAGCTCACAGTTTTTAAAAAATGGCTTTATTGAGCTATGATCCATATACTGTATAGTTCATCTGCTTGAAGTGTACAGCTCAGTGGTCTTTAGTGTATTCCCAGATACATGTGACTATTGCCTCAGTCAGTTACAGAATATTTTTATTACCTCAAAAAGAAACAGTCTTTTAGCTATCACTTCTCTGTCCTCCCTCAGGTTCCCCCTTTCATCCCCAGCCTAAGCACCCGGTATTCTAGATCCTGTCTCTGTAGGCATCTCTGTTCTGGACTTTGATGTGAACGGAGTGCCATGATAAGGGGACTGCGATTCACTTCCTTCACTTAGTGTCATGTGTTCACAGCACTTCAGAGTTACAGCATGTATCAGAACTCCATTCCCTTTCAGTACTCCATTTTCTGGACAAACCACGTTTTGCTTGTCTCTTGATGGAATATGGAATTTGTTTGTACTTTCTTTTTTTTGGCAATACTGGGGTTTGATCTCAGGGCCTCATGCTTGCTAGGCAGGCACTCTACCACTTGAGCCACTGTACCAGCCCTTGTTTCTACTTTTTGGGTATTATGAATTAAATTGTTGTGAATATTCACGTACAAGTTTCATGGGCTTGTTTAATTTCTCTTGGATATATACCTATGAGTAGGTTTGCTGAGTCAAGTGGTAACTCTGTAATTGTTAAAAAATTGCCGAACTATATTAGAAGGTGCTATACTATTTTTTTGTGTCCACTAAGGTTTCCAGTTTCTCTGTATCTTTGCCAAAATTTATTTCCGATATTTTTTTTTTGCTTCTAATCAGCCTAGTGAGAATAAAGTGTTATTTTTCTGATGGCTAGTGATGTCAAACAACTTGCCATGTGCTTATTGGTCATTTGTGTGTCTTTCTTGCAGAAATGTCTGCTCAGGATCATTTGAATTAAGATGTCTTTTTATTATTGCATTGTAAGAGATCTTTATATATCCCATATATAAGTCCCTTATCAGACATACAACTTGCAAATTTTTTTTCATCTTCTGGGTTGTCTTTTTACTTTCTTGATGGTATCTTTTGAAGCACAGAATTTTTGCTTTTCATGAAGTCTGATCTATTAAATTTTTGTTGTTTATGCTTTTGGTGCCATCTAAAAATCTTTTGCTAAATCCAAGCACTGGAGATTTACTCTCTGTTTTCTTGTAAGTGTTAGTGTTTGCTCTGATATTTAAGTCTTTGATCCATTTTGAGTTAGTTTTTGTGTATAGTAGAAGGTAATTTCATTCCTTTGCCTGTGGCTGTCCACTGGTCCCAGGCTCCATTTGTTGAAAAGACTCTTCTTCCCCCAAACACAGGTGTTTTGGGCACCTGTGTCAAGAACCTTGACCACGGAGGTAAGGGCTTGCTTTGGAACTCTCAATTGTCTTCTGTTGATCTGTTTGTTTAGCTTTGTGTCAGTAGCACACAGTCTACATTGCTGTTGCTCTGCAGTAAGTTTTGAAATTGGGAAGCAATTTCAAAAGCAAATTTCCTACTTTGTCCTTTGCAGGATTGTTTTGGCTGGTCTAGGTCTCTTGGGACTCACATGCATTTTTTGCAATCAGCATGTCAATCTGTATAGAGAAATCAGTTGGGATTAGTGATTATATTGAGTCTACAGACCAGGTAGACAGTATTGTCATTATTTTTCTTAATAATAATTGTTTCTTTATGGGAGTACAAACTTGTTTTTTGGTAGGACTGGAGTTTGAACTCAGGGCTTTGTGCTTGCAAAGCAGGCATACACCTCATTTTTCTCTGGTTAGTTTGAAGACAGGGTCTCTTGAGCATTTGCCCTTAAACTATTTACTTCAGCTGGCCTTGAACTGTGATCCTCTTGATCTCAGCCTCTCCAATAGCTGGGATTGTAAGTGTGAGCCACCAGCACTTAGCAATATTGCCGTCTTAATGATAAGTTTTCCAATCCATGATCACGGATGATTTTCCATTTATTTAGCTCTTCTTTAATTTCTCTCAACAATGTTTTATAGTTTTCAGAATACACATTTTGGACTTTTTTTTTTTTTTGAAGTGTTGGGAATTGAACCCAAGGCC
Source organism: Castor canadensis (assembly GCF_047511655.1). Lineage (NCBI taxonomy): Eukaryota > Metazoa > Chordata > Mammalia > Rodentia > Castoridae > Castor > Castor canadensis. Next base: position 85,606,012 of record NC_133387.1, read on the forward strand.
CAGCATATGGTAGGCAAGTGCTTCATCACTGAACCACATCCCTACCCCTTTAAAAATTATTTTTAAGTTTTGAGACAGGGTCTCCCGAACACTCTCAGTCTGGCCTCAAATTTGCAATCTTCCTGCCTTTGCCTCCCAAGTGTGTGCCACTATATTTGGTATACTTCTTTTGTTATATCTCTCTTTCCCCTCCCTATCCCTCCATATCCCCCCCCCCCCCTGCCTCCAGCTTCTCTACCTGGTACTGGGAATGGAACCCAGGGCCTCATGAATGCTAAGCCCATGCGCTTCCACTGAGCTATATCTGCACCTCCTCTCCTTTGGGTGTTATCTTTTCGGTAGTACTTTGATGGGAAGTTGCGGTAGTACTTCTGCAAAACCTCCTTGCTAGCCACAGGGTAGAGGGAGCAGCATTAAAAAAAAACTGTCCTTCTGGTTGTTGGCAGGAGATCCTGGGTTCCCAAATTTTAAGCCTCAAATTAGGCCTATCATCACATTCATGACCATAAATGGAACTTGTAATGCATTTTGTAGAGCACAGCAGGTTAGTGGTTTCATGGATTTATGTGTTATGAACTAGTATTTTTTAAGATTACTGATAAACCTTAAAAAGTAACATCACTGACCTTTCCTCTTTATTTTTATTTTTGTGATAGCGGTAGAAAAACTGATATGGCAGTTTTATTTGCATTTCAAACTTTAACTGCATTTCAGACTTTTGCTTATTTTTCCATCCTAGTTTGCCTTTTTTTTGCAAGTTCTGAGGTCAAACTGAAGGAGAGCAGCTGGGAAAGTGTGTGTGTGGGGGTGCACTTTCCTGTTTTGGTGGAGCTCTATTTTCTTTCTCTTTTTCTTTTTGGTTGAGTTCTTCTGATTGCACAACTTGGGGTTTCCCTCAAGCTACCTCAGGTAAAATGGAGTTTTTCTTAAGGAGATACTTGCTGGAAGCTTAAGCTTCTAGTAAAGTCAGGGCCTGGGCCACTGGGGCTGGCAGTTGACTTCAGCAATTGACGTGGGCTCTTGCCATTCAGTTTCTTTGGTGGCCAATGTCTTTGGTCTTTAATCTCTTATCTGCATATGGCTTCTGTGGACAGATAACCTCTGGTTCCTCAGAACTCCAGCTGGAACATCTTTATCGCTCCAGTTTCTCTTTCATCACTTTCCAGCCTTGGTTCCTAAAGAGCTGTCAAGTCTTCCAGAGTGTCTTAGGCCATCACCCAACCTGTTTTCTTTGTGCCAGGCTTTGCAATGGCACCTGGCTACCTTGCAGATTGGCTTTCCTGGGGTCCCCACCCACCCTTGATGTGGTCACTCATGCCCAGGGAGGGTCACAAAAGCAAGGTTACCTGTAGAGCTGCCCCTGGAACAGGATCCAGGGCCTCCCCCCAAACATGCCTTGTGTAGTGCAAAGGGCACAGGCAATAATGAGAGTTGATGTGAAGAAAACTGCTCTCACTAAACTTTGAACTTAAATTAACTTCGCTGATGAAATATCCTTAAGACACAAATGTAAGAAGTTGGTGATTTTTAAAAGTTTAAGTAGAAAATACCTGAACATTGCAAGAGAAAATGAAATACAGAAAGAGTGAAGTTAACTTGGTTGCGTTTGTTTTTTTGAGGGGGAGGTTATCTGAGCCCATTTGGTTTTACTTTCTTTTTAAAAATGTATGTTTTTCTGACTTTAAAAGTAACAGATGCATTGTAATCTTTTGGAAAGATGCAGAAAAGAAGAAAGTAAAAGCAGTTATAATTCCATTGCTCAGAAATGACTTTGTCATTGTATAGGATCCAGTTTTTAAATAAATAAGTGAAGAAATACATATAAACTTAAAAAAAAATCACTGAACAATAAGGTTTTACCAGTATTCTTCTAGAAGATGATTTATAATGGCTACAAGGTAGTCTATTATTTATCTGGGCCATAATTAATTTTTTCTGATTTACATCTGGATATTTAGATTTCCATTTTCTTTGGTTAAAAAAAACCACACTGTGAACACTATTACAAATATTTTACGTATACTGCACTGATTTTTTTTAGGTTGAGTTTTCAGAGGTCAAGTTACTGTGTGAAAGAATAAAAGTAGTTTACAAATGCTTTTGAAATATATGGCTGAGTTATCTTTCAGAAGTATTGAAATAGTTCATATTCTTACAGGAATGTTTAGTTTCTATTTCTCATGATTCTTGCCAATAGGGAGTATTATGATTAAAGAAATCCCTAATTTTCTATCTTGTGTTTATTTGCACTTCTGATAATAGCAAAGTGAAGTTTTTAAGTAGATTGTTGAGCTTTTTTTTTTTTTTTCAAAAAGTTTAATTTTTAGTTGAGGTAGGAAGCACATAAAATTTACCATTTTACTGGTATTTAAGTGTAAGGTTCAGTGGTGTTAAATATATTCACAGTGTTGTGCAACAGGCTTCTATATCTTTTTCATCTGGCAGAACTGAAACCCTACCTCCAATAAACAAGAAAGCTCCATTTTCCCCCTAGCTTCTGTCTGCTTTCTATATGACTTTACTGTGTTAAATGCATGTATGTGGAATCGTAGGGGATTTGTCGTTTTGTGATTGAATTCTTTTGCTTAACAAAATGTCTGAAAGGTTGGTCCAAGTTGTAGCATGTGTTAGGACCATTTGGTTGTACGCATGCACCACATTTTGCTTATTGACTCATCCACTGGCAGATTGCTTCTGAATCTTGGCTATCGTGAGTAATTCTGCTATGAACATGAGTGTACAAATATATCTTTCAGTTTTTAAAAATACATTCCCAGAAGTAGTGTTGCTAGATCATGTTGGGAAATCTATTTTCAAGTTCTTTTAAGGAACCATTATATTGCTTTCTGTAGCAACTGTACTATTTTACCTTCCTACCAGCACAAGGGTTCAAATTTCTCTATATCCTGACTTACACTCACTAATTTTTTTATTTTTTATTTTTTTGTGGTTCTGGAGTTTATTTTTTTTTCTTTTTCTTTTATTATTCATATGTGCATACAAGGCTTGGTTCATTTCTCCCCCTGCCCCCACCCCCTCCCTTACCACCCACTCCGCCCCCTCCCTCTCCCCCCCACTCCCTCAATACCCAGCAGAAACTATTTTGCCCTTACTTCTAATTTTGTTGTAGAGAGAGTATAAGCAATAATAGGAAGGAACAAGGGTTTTTGCTGGTTGAGATAAGGATAGCTATACAGGGCATTGACTCACATTGATTTCCTGTGCTAGTCCAATGAATGTGAGATGATTTTTCATTGTGATTTTGGTTTACAGTTCTCTTAACGATTAATATGTTAGGCATCTCATTGCTGTGACAAAATACCTGATGTAACAATTTAAAAGAGGAAAGACTTATTTTGGCTGCCAGTTCCAGCGGTTTCAGTCCATAGTCCTTGGCTCTGTTCGTTCTAGGCCCCTGATGAGGCAGGGCATCATGGTGGTGGAAGCACGGGGCAGAGGTTACTCACCGCATGGCAGCCAGGAAGCTGAGAAGGAGAATGCCTATGCTAGCAGACTCTCCCCTTTTCCCCTTTTATTCCATCTTAGTCCCCAGCCTGAGGGTTGATGCTGCCCACATTCAGGGCAGGCCCTCCCCACTTAGTTAATCCTTTTTGGAAATGTCCTCACAGACCCAGCCAAAGGCCTGCTTCATTGATCTCCTAGGAGCTTCTTAATCTAGTCAAGTTGGCAGTCGACATTAACCATCATGATTGGTGAAGTTATGTGTGTTGTCGTATATTTGTCAGCCATTTGTGGATCATCTTTGGAGAAATGGATATCAGTCCTTCCCTATTTTTTAACTGGGTTGCTTGTCACAAGACAAAGTTACAACAAACTCAGTTTCAAAATGTAGTAGGTTTTTATTACTGATTCATGAATCAGGAAGCTTTTCATGTAAAGCTTTAGATAAGGTGCTCTGAGCTGAGCAGTGGAGGTTGGCTTCATGGGAAGAAACTGAAAAACTCATTTGAAGGAGTGGAGGAAGAGAAGGGCTGAAGAAAATCAAACAAGAGCCAAACAGTGAGTTGGCTGTTTCAGTTACTTCCCTTATAGAATTCAGATAGACTGGACCTGCTCATCATGCTGGCTCAAGATTAACTGGGCCTCTTCTGATCCTGTAAATCTCCTGTGGTTTTGAAAATAGGCCTGTTCCAAAGTTCATTTTGGCTATGTAGCACCTAATAGGAGTGACTTCATTCTGATTTCGTCAGTCCATTGGGCTAGTACAGAAACTCAGTCCAAATCAGGGACCTCATATAAATTTTATTTAACTACTTTTTGGTGTTCTGTTTGTTGGCACTGGGGTTTGAACTCAGGGCCTCATGCTTGCTAGGCAGGTGTTCTACCACTTGAACAATTCTGCCAGCCTTTTTTTGAGTTGGATATTTTCATGATATGGTCCCAAATAGTTTGGGAGCAAACTATTTGCCTGGGGCTGACTTTGAACCATGATCCTCCTGATCGCTGCCTTCTGAGTAGCTAGGATTACAGTTGTGAGCTGCCAGTGCCTGACTCCTCTTTGGTTTTTGATTGATTGATAACTTTTGCTCACTTTTACACAGAAATATTCTTTGGTGTGGATTTGTAAGAGCTTTTCATAAATTGAGAAATGTTAATCCTTTGTCATGTATGTTATAAATTTTTTTATTATTTGACATTTGTCTTTTTTTTTTTTTTTTTTTTTTTTTGGTGGTATTGGGATTTGAACATTGAGCCTCATGCCTGCTAAGCAGGCCCTCTACCACTTGAGCCATTCTGCCAGCCATTTTTTGTTTTTGGTTTTTTTTTTGAGGTAGGGTCTGAGAACTATTTGCCTGGGGCTTTGAACTGTGATCCTTTTCTGATCTCTGCCTCCCGAGTAGCTGGGATTGCAGGCATGAGCCACTGGCACCTGACTAACATTTTGTCTTTTTGAAACATACAGCAGGTTTAAATTTTATAACTATCACTATTTTATCATTTTTCTTTCCATTTATGTTTATGTAAGGGTGTAGAGTTGTTTACTCACCATAGTACTAGGACCAACTCCTGTGTGTCCCAGGAGACTCTTTGGAGCTGTCAGCGCAATGGCCATAGTATCGACTCCCCAGCACAGCCAGCCTTTCCCCTACTAGACTATGAACTGGTGAGGTCCATCTGTGGACAGGACACAGTCCCTGCCCCATGTGCTCTGGAGGAATCACTGTGCAGGAAATGGGGATGGGGTTTCCTCTTAAGGACCCCAAATCAACATAGCTTCTGAATGCTCCTGTAAGCAGCCATCCTTCTTGCCCCACTTTCTTAGCTACTCCTGGGACTGAGCCATGCTGTTAAAGTAGCCCTCACTGGGGTCCTCTCCCCG